>NW_006775619.1:0-885 GCF_000442215.2 Lipotes vexillifer | reverse complement strand
TTTTTTTTTTTTTTTTTTTTTTTTTGCGGTACACAGGCCTCTCACTGTTGTGGCCTCTCCCGCAGGCCCAGTGGCCAGGCTGTTCTTTCCTTTGGAGACAGGCTGTTCTTTCCTTTGGAGGCTGCTTTTCTGCACAGCTCCTCAGATTTGGCTCTCAGCAGAGCACTTGCTCCCTCCCTTCTCTCTCATAATCTTCAATTCACTTACTCTTTGACCCTGCCCTCCATGGTATAAACCTTCCACCTACACACACCTCGTCTTCTCCAGACCCACATGCGGGAGTTGCTGAGGAAACCACATGTGACTCTGACAAACACCACCATTTCTTATTGTAATGGCATCATGACAACAGGGTCTTTGACTGTCAGGACAGCTGGGAGTCGTATGTTTCTCGGGACAACTGAGTCCTCAACTTCTGTTGGTTAAGTTCACACTCTGTTTGACTTGCTTCCTTTTTGTGTTAGCACAGTTTCCACTCCTTTCCATAAGGTTATGGGACCTGAACCTCTTCCCCTAGATTGAAGACCTTTTTACAGTCTACATATACAACAAACCTTCATAACCTACTCCCCCCCATCTAATAAAACAGGTTTTCCCTCAGATCAGTGTTGCCAGCTCAGCAGCAGGAAGACTGTCTGAGGGTCTGTGATGTCAGCCTGTCCTCCTCTGAGGGACTGTCCACTCCAGTGAGTGCTCTTTAGAATTGCGGAGAGACAGTTAAAAATGGGAGTTGTCGGACTTCCCTGGTGGCACAGTGGTTGAGAGTCTGCCTGCCGACGCAGGGGACATGGGTTCGTGCCCCGGTCCAGGAAGATCCCACGTGCTGGGCCCATGAGCCATGGCCACTGAGCCTGCGCGTCCGGAGCCTGTGCTCTGCAATGGGAG
>NW_006775618.1:0-219 GCF_000442215.2 Lipotes vexillifer | reverse complement strand
TAATGCCCCTGGTGATAGTGCACACGGTGACAGTGACCATGGTGATTGTGCCCAGGGTGACAGGTTCCACAGTGGCAGTGCTCATGTAGATAGTGCCCATAGTGACACTGCCGATGGTGATGTTAGTCACGGTGAGAGTGCGAATGCTGGCAGTACACATGGTGACAGTGCCCATGGTGACATTACTCATGGTGACAGTGCCAATGGTTGCAATACACA
>NW_006775617.1:0-387 GCF_000442215.2 Lipotes vexillifer | reverse complement strand
CCTACACCAGGGACCTCTGAGATATCACATTCTAGGCATGTGCATGCATGTCTTTGCATAAACACAAAGACAGAAATATATTCAAAGACTGAGTGAGAGAGGAGAAAAACGAAAGGATAAATTGGAAGAAGGAAAAAGTTTGACTTCTTTATGACACCGATGCATGAGACCTTTGCAGAAGAAATCCTGCCTGGATGAAATAAGATATTTCAAGTCATGGCTTTGTTCCTTTCTCATTGTGCCTTAAATATGTGGATTTGACTCATGGTCTGCTGAAACTAGGGAGACTGCCACTGGGACAAACGCTCCCATTAATAAGGGGAGACAGGGACTTCCCTGGTGGCACAGTGGTTAAGAATCCGCCTGCCAATGCAGGGGACATGGGTT
>NW_006775616.1:3612803-3617007 GCF_000442215.2 Lipotes vexillifer | reverse complement strand
CGAACCCGTGTCTCCTGCATCGGCAGGTGGACTCTCAACCACTGTGCCACCAGGGAAGCCCTATATTTTTAATAAATACATTTTTATAGTACAGTTGGTTTTTGTATATTTATGTTGTGTCCTGTAACCTTGTTAAACTCATCTGTATAAGTGATGTTTTTGTAGATGCTTTATATATATATATATATCTTTATTGGAGTATAATTGCTTTACAATGTTGTGTTAGTTTCTGTTGTACAACAAAGTGAATCAGCTCTAAGTATACATATATCCCCATATCTCCTCCCTCTTGAGCCTCCCTCCCATCCTCCCTATCCCATCTCTCTAGGTCGTCAGAAAGCATCGAGTTGATCTCCCTGTTGTTTTTGTAGATTCTGTTGTATTTTCTACATAAGTGCTTATACCATCTGTGAGTATAGACAATTTTACCTCTTCCTTTTTAATCTGGATATCTTTTATTGCTTTTTCTTACTGTATTGTGTTGGCTAGAACCTCCAGTATATTGTTGAATAGGAGTGGTAAGAACAGACAGTCTTACCTAATTTTTGATCTTAGGGGAAAAACATTTGACTTTTCAAAATTAGCTATGATATAAGCTATAGTGTTTTCAAAGATGCCCTTTATCAGCTTGAGCAAGTCTCCTTCTAGTCCTAGATTTCTGAGAATTTTTTTTATCAGAAATGGATGTGGATTTTACCAGATGCTTTTTCTAAAGCTATTGAGATGTTTATGTGGTTTTTCTTTTTCAGCCTGTTAATATGGTGAATTATAGTCATTGATTTTCTGTTTTCAAATGTTAAACCATCCTTGGCTTCCTGGAATACATCCACTTAGTTATGATATATTATCCTTTGTATATATTTTGGATGCAGTTTGCTAAAATATGTTCGTGATTGGTATTGGTCTCTTGTTTTTTTGTTTTTGTTTTTTTTTCTGTCTGGTATTAGTATCAGTGTATTGCTGGCTTCATAGATTGAATTGGGAAATATTCCCCCATCTTGAATTTTTTGGGGAAGAGTTAATGTAGAATTAGCATTTTTCTTCCTTAAATGTCTGATAGAATTTCCCTAGGAAAACCATTTGGGCCTAGAGTTGTAACCATACATTTAATTTAGTTAATAGCTACAGGGTTGTGCAGATTATCTGTTTGTTCTTGATTAAGCTCTCGGAGTTTGTGTCTTTCAAGGAATTTGTCCATTTCAGCTGAGTTAATGAATTTATTGACATAAACCTTGCCTTTTCACTTGCTGTTTAGACCATTTACATTTAATGTGATTGTTGGTATGGCTGGATTTAAATTTGTTGTCTTGATATTTGTTTTTCTCTTTGTCTCATCTGTTCTTTCCTTTTGCTCTTTTTTTCCTCTTTTTGGATTTTTTTTTTTTATCACTTCATTGTCTCTCCTTTGGCTTATTAGCTATAACTCTTTATTTTAAAAATTTTGTGGCTGATTTAGAGTTTATATTATACATCTTTAACTTTTCTTAGTCACCCTGAAGGATAAGTTTTAATTTAGTCAGGCTCAGAGTGATGGAGAAAGTATTCCAGAAAAGAGAATAACAGAGTGACAAAACTGAGTGGGATCCACAAGATTTTCCAGAGAGAAACGGCAGCTCTAGGATCTTTGGTCAAGTTAATTGTAGATGATGTAGGTTTTTAACCTCAGCCTGGTTATTTTCGTGTAGTCAAGAAAACAGCACAGTGTTGGCTGTGAATTACTTTCAGTGCTTATTCTTTACACTAGATTAAGAGTGGCAGTTTTAACTGCCACTAAGTATATTAAGATGTGGACTCTAGAATTAGATCTGGGTTGGAGTTCTGTAACTGTTCTTTGCTAGTCTTTGCCTGTAACATTAGGCAAATTACTTAACCTTTCTAAGCCTCAGTTTTCACATTTGTAAAATGTACATCATAATTGCACCTATTGTAAGGTTCTTATGAGGAATAAATGCAGCAAAGTAAATAAGCACTTGGTACAGTGCCTAGCTCATGGTAAAGTCTCTGTTAGTTGCTGCTAACACCATCATTCTTAATCATCATCTTTATTATAATAAGATTGTTTTCCCCCATTTTCTCTTTTGAATAAAAACCAACTAATGAATCCTAACTAATGATAGGCAGAATCCTAGAAATGATTACTATAGCACAGGTAAAAATCAGTAAAAGAAGGAAAATCAATAAAAAGAGAAAAGAATAATGTAATACATTTTCAAAAAAAAATCACCTTGCTTAGAAGGTGACTTACTTTTGATCATGGCCCAGGGCCAGTTTGCATGACTAAAGTAAGCTCTGATCATTATTTTTGACTTTTTGAAAGTCCATCCAAAGTATAGCTTCAGTAAGGAGACGAGGCACAGAAAGAACAACTATGAGTCAACATGGTGTTAAGAGCACAGATTCTGGAATGGGACTGAAAAGACTGTAATCCTGGATTCACAGTTACAAACCATGTGACCTTAGGCACACTATTACCATACCTGTGTGTCGGTTTTTTCCTTGTGTATACGATGCACATGCTAATAATACCTAGCTCAGGATTATTGAGAGGATTAAGTCAATACATGTGAAGTTCTTAGAACAGTTCACATAGTAAGTACTCAAGAAATACTAGTCTTTCTTGAAGTTGTTCGATTAATCTCTGTGGGATCTTTAGCCCAACCTACAACATTGATGAAATCCCCACTCCCCTGCCCCCTCAACCCCACCATTTTACACCAAGATTAGTAGCAAAAGGAGTTGTCCAAGTGTCAGTGGCAAAAGCAGTGGATGGGAAATTGAGAGACCTGAGTTCTGCGGTGTCATTTTTCTATAATCATTTTGTTCATAATGAGCTACAATTACCTTAAAACTGTTCTTTATCCCTAAAAGTCTTCCTCTCATAAAAACCGTATTGCCGTCCCACTTGACTTCAGAGCCCCAAGGCTGGTAAGCCATTATCTTAAATGAATTGCTCTTGAATCCAGGATCATATTCTTAGTGCAGATATCGAGGTCAGTTTCACAAAGTAATTAGCCATTTTGATGAAATGGGGCTAAAATAGGCCCTCACTACTACCTCTGTTCTTAATTAATAAAATGACCCATATTTCAACCACTCAAAGACCTAACATCATTAATAACCATTTTTGGTGCTAAAAGTAGAGTTGGAAAAAAAGAAAGAGCAATGAGGACATATGAAATCAGGCCATTTTCCTCTGTAATTACGTATTTCATTAGTTGCCCATTACTGGAATTTAAAATGAACTACTTATTAATAAATGTTTGCTGAGTGAATGAGTGCATTTGCAGTGGAATGATAATGTGAATTGATTGTTTTCTCATGTGATGGTCCTGACCTTTCAACACTAACTTGTAGTGAGACTTGCTTTTTAGTGTTTAGTTCTTCATCATTTAGGTTAATGGAAGACTTTAGGTACTGCTATGATCCAAAAAAGGACTAGCTCTTTTTGTTGTCACTGATTTTAAGCTTTTTTGTTATGTAAGCAAAACATTTTCATTGCATAAAAATTAGAAAATAAATAATAAACATAAAAATGAAAAAAATCGTTCACCCTGCTTTCTGAAGAAAACTATTAATAGTATTCTACCAAACTTTTTGGTGCACTTTTATTTTTTCTTCCCAAAATGGAATTCTGCTGTATGTACCAGGGCCTTCAAATATAACTATGGTCAATAATCTCTTATACATCATGGATATCTTTTCTGATCACAGTGCTCCAGGCAGGCACAATTCGTCACAGTTGCTACAGCCTGCATTTTGTGGCATATGAAAACCAAATTTTAAAACAGTTTGTTATATAATTTGAGAGACAAGTTGCGTATTGAACTATGCCATCTGACAAAGACCTCAGTCCTATGCCTTGTCACCAGAGATACCCCTTCACCTTTTCCATTTATATAACAAATAATTTTCCTATTTTTGTAGCAAATGCGTAACGATATTCAGATGCTGGCAAGGAATCATCTTCCCAACACAAGATCACTAAGACCTGCAGAGAAGCTGCTTTTGTTTTAGTAAGGAAGCAGGTTAACCCAAGGAGGTCAGATAAGACAGGCAAAGTGAGTTCCTTTAATTCAGAGTGTTGTGTTCATTATAAAGTAACAATTACAATAATCTCCACATGTCTACTGCTTTACTTTGTCATGTAAAGATAAGATGAAGCATTTTGACATTATTCCATCAATAGCCCCATTTTATCGGAAGA
>NW_006775616.1:3599887-3612771 GCF_000442215.2 Lipotes vexillifer | reverse complement strand
AGCCCCATTTTATCGGAAGAGGGAGCAGATTCAGAAAGGCTTTGCCTAAGGTTAAATAGCTAATGAGTCTTGGATTTTGCCTTTTCAGGTGAGTAACTTAGCAAAATGTTTGTCACAATTTCCACCTGTGTCAAGCCCAACCTCTTTCTGCCAAGTAGACCACCTTTAATGTGACTCCATCCTATTTATCCACCCACGTTTCCTGCTTTTTATCATTTATCCTCTCTGTACCACTCATTGCTTTTGCCTGGAATTCTCATTCTCTGAATCTTTGGGCAGCTCAGCTCTCGCAGCGCCTCATCAGAGGAGCCTTCCCAGGTCACCTTATCTAAGTAGCACCTAGTCACGTCTAGTCCTCTCACCCTATGTGACTTTCTTCCAAGCTGACCACTGCGAGAAGCCCTCTTGAATTTATCCG
Organism: Lipotes vexillifer; assembly: GCF_000442215.2. Classification (NCBI taxonomy): domain Eukaryota; kingdom Metazoa; phylum Chordata; class Mammalia; order Artiodactyla; family Lipotidae; genus Lipotes; species Lipotes vexillifer. The sequence goes on along the minus strand of NW_006775616.1, from coordinate 3,612,353 downwards.
TTTATTTATTGTCTGACTACTTAACTCCTTGTTGAATGTAAGCTTCCCGATAACGGGTACATTGTTTTGTTCCGCATTGCGTCCCTCGTGCCCAGAATAGCATCTAGCATGTTGTAAACTCTTAAATATTCAATGAATAAACCATGCTCTGACACTCTCAGGCTGTGGCCTTGCTATCCTCTTCACTTGCCTGAATTTTTCCATTTTCATGCCTCTGATGTCATTGTTTTCTCCACTTAACATACCTTCTTTCCTTGTTTCTAAGTCCTGTAAATCAGTGCTACTCAGTTTGTGGTCCATGGGCCCATAGCATTAGCAGCGCCTGTAAGCTGGTTAGAAATGCAGATTCTTGGACCCCACACCAGACTTACTGAATCAGGATCTCTGGGTTTGTGGCCTAGGAATAGGTATTTACATGAGCTCTCCAGGCTATTCTTCTGTATACTCAAGTCGGAAGACCACTGCCATAATCACGTAAATCTCGCTCTGGCCAAGTTCTGCCTTCAAAAGTCTTTCCTAAAAAATTAGACATTTAGTGACCATTTCCTCCCCTGAATTAATAGTAGCCTCAGAATCTTTTAATCCTAGCTTGTTTTGTAGCTTTTTGATGTGTAATCATTGTTTCCTCAACCAGCCTGTGATCTCCAGCGGGACAGTGCGCACAGGAGGCGATCAGGAAATGCTTGATTGTTTTTTGTCATGTGTGGTCCAGTTATGGAACAAGAATGTCCCTGTCTGACAGCCTGCCCCCCTGCCCCAAACTCGATTCTTGCTCCAATGTGGAATTCACTGCACACACTGAGAGCATGGGGCCCTGCATTAACCACAGGAGCTTGATTCTAAAAATACCAAAGCACCTTGCTTCACAGCAACCCAGTGAGTAGGCCCTACATGGAACAAAGCTTCTGCCGTGTCTTTCTGCATGGTCACCTCTAGTCATTTTAGAGCTTCCATTGCATCCCAGTCACAGGTAGTAGCAGATGCCATCACTTCTTTCATTATTTCAGGCATATTTTTTTATTCATTTTCCCTCTGCCTGCCTGAATATTGGTAATAGTGTTACATTCTTCACTGGCTACAGGGAAAATGAGAAAATTGGTTGCTACTGTTTTGCTATCTATAAAAGACAGAGCACCACCCATTTTTTTTTTTTTTTTTTTTTTTTTTTTTTATGGTGGAAGTGCTCCAGAGAATTCCTTTGTCAGCTCTAGAGATAATTTTTATGAAGATTAGAAACATTCAACTTTCGTGAGAGAAAGGAGAATAATAAGAATTAAGGAAAAAACAAAAAACCTCTTTCATACTGACCTATTTTGCCCCTCCACAAATTCTCTCTCCTTCATGAGTTCCAAAGTTACTCTACATGATTCTTTGTGCAGTTTCTTTAACCAGCGGCGGGGACTTGAGTTTCCCAGGGCCCACTCAGAGTTGATGCTCTTGGTACACAGGGTAACTAGTTTATTTTCATTCTCTGTTGTTTTTGATCAAAGATCTTAGGACATAAGAGTTCCATGCATGGTTATTTTTGGAATGTGGAAGCTTTTGAAGTGTTTGAATCAAGTCATCTGTGGTTATTCCCTGAATATCTAGTAGGTGACCAGGGGTATGTGTTAGGCTTTCTTATTTGTGGAAGTACGTGTGTACATGCAGGGGGCTGTAACAGGGGTGGGACAGAATCATGAGTTGTGACGCCTTTCCATCTACGAGTACCAACTCTTGCTAGGCAGGCAAGCACACCACAGTTAGACCTGGGTTCGAATTCTACTTCTTTTAACAACTGTGTCATCTAGGGTAACTCATTTAATTCCTCTGGCTATTATGATCAAATCAAATAAGTGATGCAGGCGCCTAACACCATGCCTGGAGAGCTTGATGTCTGTGTGTTTGTGCATATGTATATACCATACTCTGCTCTTATAAAATAAAACAATACCAAACAAGTCCCCCACACAAGGATACATAGCTTTATGAATTACTACGATTTAAACTCCAAAAGCAATGTATTAAGAGAAAATGTTTTCCACAGCCTTTCCTACTCTTGATGTTCCTGGGCTTGCTGTTCAATTTTTGCCAACCTGTTGGATAGTACATAATACCTTAATGTTGCTCTTAATTAATATTTTCTCAGTTGCCGTTTAGCTTTATTACTTGGTTTCTTGTCAAATGCTATTCTAAATGTGCAAATAACTTTTTAAATTATAAAAGTAGTACATAGTTATCATCGGAAATTTGAAACTCCACTGCCTGAGGCTAACTACTGTTCGGATTATGGTGCATTTTGAATCTTCCAGTCTGCTTTTCTTTGGCGTACGTGATTATCTAGATTGAGATCATAGCACATATACAGTTTTGTATTCTTACTTTTTCATTTAAGATTGTATCCTGGGAAATTCCTATGTCATTAAATGTTACATGAAAACATGTCTTTTAATGGCTGCTTACTAGTCTAAATTATGGATGCGCCATAACTCATGTAACCATTGGTTGTTACATTTTTTTTAACTGTTCTAAGTAATGCTGACACCAACATCTTTGTACTATATCTAGTCACGTTTATAACATAACACTGGATAATGTGGTGAGCTCTCAGTGTGCTACCCTTTTCGGAAACATAGCTGCTGAATGTGCAGGAGGCGGGTGCCTGTAGGGCAGGCACTGTCTGCAGATAGGCATAACTCTCTACAGTTGGTACTTGGGTACAACGTCAGTCTGACAGTTGAGAGCCTTCAGCCCAGAGTCCAAGAGCACTCATGTGTCTGGTTCTCTCCGCAAAGTCCTACTGCTACAGGTATCGCTGTGCTGCTCGAAGCCAGAACACACCTGACAGCTCCGCTTCGAATCTGGGATTCCGCTGTGCAGCCGACCACCTGCCCACCACAGGCTAAGAGCCACGAAGAGCCTTCCTGAATCGGAGAAGAAGTCGTGTCTAACCTGCACGCGGCTTCCCTCAGAAGGCTGAACAACCTCGTGTGAAGAATTCCCACCCCCAGGTGGGTTACATACCTGCCCAATGGCCAAAGGAACCGTGTGGCGAGACCAAATAGCTGACCTGCATCAGCAAGTGTGCTTTATTGTGTGATGTATTTCACGTTTTACCTTTGAGAGTCTTTTAAAGAGGAAGGCGGTGGAGGGCACCCTGAGCTAGGCCTCAGGAGGTCTGCGTTCTACCCAGGCTCTGCCCCTGGGGTTAGACCCCAGGGTCCCACACTTGACCTTCCTGGGCCTCAGTGACCTCATCTGTTCAGTGAGGGGATGCACAACATGATCTCTGAGGCTGTCTCCCAACTTGCAGATTGTCTGAATATATCAGATTCTATTGTGATTTCATAGTGAGAGTTTATGACAGGTTATTTTTTAGCTGTCTTTTCCCATGTGTGAACCTTGGGTAATACTAATCATGTAAAATAATTGTTCTCTTATATATTATTTTCAGAAAAGAATGGGGGGTGGTGGTGATGGGTCTTTATATTCATACTGCACTTTCTTTTTTCAAGGAAATCAGTGTCTTTTACATTGTTATAATGAATCCCACTTGGGCCAGTGATGGTGCGCTCAAGTTCAGCAATCTGAACATGCAGGGATGTCTGTGAGGTGACTTTACTGTGCTTTATATTTTAACATTAAGTGCCTTTGGTTCGGGGGGCAGTTACAAGCCCTATTTCCCCCTCTCCCCAAAGCCTTTGGTGAATGTGAAATGTTTGCTACATGGAGAAACCTGTTTAATTCTAAATGTAGGAGAAAAAAAACAAGAACCTTGAATTAACTGTATTCAGGGTATCCAGTATTTTGTAATAGGGAAGTAGGAAATCTTGTTGGCTGTGGAGTGTCAGATGCTTCAGATCATGCACTGTGTCGAATAAAGTGGTATCTGCTAAATCAGGCTTCACTCTCATTGTTTCCTTTTCTCTTTCCCTCTATTATGTTTTCTTTTAAAGAAATGACTTTGTGATATGTATGTGTTTTGTTTTCTAGAAAACTTTCTTGTTGTTTAGCTATTTGATAACTTGGATATTTGAGCAGTTTGTGGGAATTTTTATTCCAGAAAGCAAGGCTGTTCTGCCAGGAACCTAATTTCGACCGTGCTTCTTCATGCCTCAGTAGATGAGACAAGGTCAAGGGTGGTGCCTCCATCCTGTGAAACCCAACAGCTGCCACATGCCAGGAAAGCACCTTGACTTAGAGTGATCGCTTCCAACCAGAGGTCCCTATCATCAGGATCCCAGCCTGATTCCCCAGTCCTTGAAGACCCCACATTTGTTTCTAGCATGTCATTTGAAAGGAGAGGCTTGTCTTTCTGTTGGTTGTTCAAAACCTAAGTCACATAATATTCTTAAGTGTTCAGCCAACTCTTGATTGCTACTTTTGCACCTAGCCTCCTAATATTAAAACATTTATCCTGAGAAACAGTTGTGTTGCTGGGGTGTTTGGCCACATTTGTTAGTCTGTCACTTTGTGGATATAAAATGTTTCTTTACACGCTTTCATCAGTTGATGATTAATTTGGGCAAAACAAACAAAAAAAAGCATTTGCTTCACTGAAAAGGCTAATGGAGGAAATAAGGTATTTTATTCTTAAAGTCACCACTACTCAAGCACAGTTTTTGTTTTTACTTGTTACCTCCCACTTACTTACATTTTTCACATGGTTATACTTTTAGTGTGTGTATTTTGGATTCTTTTCTTGGTAATTAATGTTATACAGCATAAATATTTTGGGGTGTGTTTTGGCTTAGTCTTTAGAATTGCATTTTTAGCAGCAGCATAATGTTAGAAAGCATTTAAAGTGAAATCCTAACAAGCCCTTCATTTAAGAACCACATTTCTAGGTTACTGACTACAGAGCGTGCCAGACTACAGACAGCTGTGGCCACTGCGCTTTATAAAATTGTGTGTTGACTTACGAACAGACCGATAGGATCGTAGTATACGAACTGCAGCTTTAATGCCGTATACGCATTTCTGAAAAACCTCACCTTCTGCAAAATTGTGTGTAAAAAATAGGGAGCATAAGGAAAAATAGAGGTAGGGGCAAACCACTCACATGTTAAGTAATTTTGCTGCTAGAGCGCTAACAAAAATAATACCTATCCTACTAAAATCAGTAGCTCAGTTAAAGCTGCAGTGGCAGCATCACAGCCAGTCAGTCCTTTGCTGCCTTAAGCCCGGGGGCTCCTCCGTCTTTCTTCTCTAAGATGTAAGTTTTATTTATTTATTTATTTATTTATTTTTTGCGGTACGCGGGCCTCTCACTGTTGTGGCCTCTCCCGTTGCGGAGCACAGGCTCCGGACGTGCAGGCTCAGCGGCCATGGCTCACGGGCCCAGCCGCTCCGTGGCATGTGGGATCTTCCCGGATCGGGGCACGAACCCGTGTCCCCTGCATCGGCAGGCGGACTCTCAACCACTGCACCACCAGGGAAACCCCTAAGATGTAAGATTTTAATGGCATTTGCTTTTAATGGAGACCACTTCCATCAAAAGTAAAGATCTGATTGGGGTTTAGACTTCTGCGTCAGTCTTTTTAAGGTTAGGTGGGCAATGTTTTTGTAGTATCTTTATTTGAACCCGCAGATTTTCAGAGAGTTTATTTAACATAGGGCAAACTTTAGCAATTTTGAAGCCACTAAATAAACCACTACTTGTATTTCCATAGGGTTAAACAAAGTTTTTTGGAGGTCTTCATATATCGCTAAAGTTTTCTATTAACTTTCAAGAAAGTTTACCCGTGATGGTTTCAAAACACATTTCAAATAACATACACCCCAACGTGACTTTCACATTTGACCATCTTCCAATCTCTGTTTACAAATCACTTACGAGCTATTTCTGCATTAAAGAAATATTCGTCTTAACAGAACAGACTATTTGGCTGATGTGCCAGTACCAGTATAGGAAAATCTGTGTTTTGTTTGTTTGTTTGTTTTGTTTGTTTTTTCAGGAACTCATATATTGGGTGTGTGCTTCTAATTCATTTTTTGTCCTATTGAAGAGTGGAGGAAATTTAAGGTTTTTTCTCAAATCTGCTTTGGTCCTGAATCTTGGGCAATCTTAATGTATATTCAGGTGTGTACATGAGGTTCTGAGTAGGGAGCAGGTCATCTTTTTTTTAAGCCTGTAAACATGAATAGAAGGGGGGAGTGATGGGGAGTGATGGTTGTGGTGATCAAGAGTGACCTTTCCTTCTTAGAAAACATCAGATTACTTAGAGGCATCAGACTTTGCATGGTTCAACCTACAGCTTAAAATGAAATACAGATCTCCACCAATGTAGACATTTTTTTCTTTTTTTCTGTCTTTTTTTTTGTTGTTGTTGTTGTTTTTTGCGGTACGCGGGCCTCTCACTGCTGTGGCCTCTCCCGCTGCGGAGCACAGGCTCCGGACGCGCAGGCTCAGCGGCCATGGCTCACGGGCCCAGCTCCTCCGCGGCATGTGGGATCCTCCCAGACCGGGGCACGAACCCGCGTCCCCTGCATCGGCAGGCGGACCCTCAACCACTGCGCCACCAGGGAAGCCCTTTTTTTCTTTTTTTAACTCCTCCCTCCCCACTTTTTTTTTCTTTTTTGACAGAGCATCTCTGTTGTCCAAATGAAAGGAAAAACAGAAATCAAAGATGCTATTTATTTTAGTAAGTGTTGGTTTGGGCCGGGGCGTGGTGGGGTAGTGGCTCCAAACTAATATGTTGGTAAATTCTGTTTTCCTTGGACCGTCTTTACTAAGAATTCTGTTGTTGACATAAAATAAGGCAAAGGCCCTTTCATCCATGAGAATCTCAGAATCCTCTTGCTAATCACCTTTTCAAAACAGATCATGGGGCTTCCCTGGTGGCACAGTGGTTGAGAGTCCGCCTGCTGATGCAGGGGACGCGGATTCGTGCCCCAGTCCGGGAGGATCCCACATGCCATGGAGCAACTGGGCCCGTGAGCCATGGCCGCTAAGCCTGCGCGTTCGGAGCCTGTGCTCCGCAACAGGAGAGGCCACAGCAGTGAGAGGCCCGCGTACCGCAAAAAAACAAAAAAAAAACAAAACATCATGTTTTCAAGCTACACATAGAGTTGTTCTATGTGGTAAAATCCATAGTTGACCTAGTGAAAGGAGTATTTTGAGGAAAAAAAGACGTGGAAATATGATGTTTTGAGACTGTTCTGAGACTTCAGGAATTTGATATAAGGGACTAGTGGAGGATTTATTTTTCCTTTATAAAATATTTGGTATGCATTTCTTCCCCCTTCCTTCCAATAGATATCGAAACTGACCTTACCATTGGCAATATTTATCACCAGGGAGTTAACCTGCAGGCTGGCTTTTAGGAGGAGCACTGGAGGTGCAGAGCCTGGCTCTTGTGGGAACGGGGGCCAGGCAAGAAGCAGGCTGACTGATGCCCATTCTAAAGGCGCTGTCACTGCTCTGCCCTCCCTTGGCCGCCATGCAGAAATGTGAGCCCAGACTTTCTCGATTGTCCAATTTCTGGGAGTATGTACCTGGCTCTTTGCATTTTCATGTGAAGTCTTCTGAGTTTTTAATGTTGGCAACCAATTCAGATTAAAAAAAAAAAAACACTGTGAGGACCTAATAAATTGCTTCTGTAGCCAGATTCAGCCTGTGGAGTGCTACTTTTCAGCCGAGATTATGAAAAGTTGATTCGTTTCATGGAGCACGAAATCCCATGTATTTCTTTCTGAAAAATGACTGATGAAGTAAGTAATGTACCAGTTAGAAATGTCCGAGTTTGAGAAAGGGCAGTGGCTTGCCCAAGGCCATCATCTTGCCTAGAGATGCCGTAGGGAACACCTTTTCTCCATCCCCACCCCATCCCACCTAAAATCATTTAATAGCCATAGGCAGTCTCAGCAGTGTTACCAACAGTTCATTTTCATTAACTTTGGCACTTATTATTAAGTTTTCAGACTAATATCAGAGAATAGCAGAAATGTCAGTTTCTTAACTGTTGGTTTCATTTATTAAAATTTAATTGTCTGTAATACTAACTATCCCACAGTAGGCATTGTTTTTATAGCTTTTGCCAGAATCAGCCATGCTGTTAGTGAAAGCTGGCCTTTGTTGTTTCAAATGCTTAAAACACCATGGAAATTATTAACGCCAAGAGGCTCAGTTGGAGCCCTGGCAGCAGGCCAGAACTCCTTCCTTCCTTTGACTCTTGTGTTTAGACTATTAGAGCAGGAGTTTAATTAATTTTATGATTAAGAAAAATCATTACAGATAATATTCAGGCAGGCTGTAAAATGAGATACGCTCTTTTCTGAAATCTGCCCTATTTAGGATTGGAAAGTTGAAGGGATTAGCACCAAGGGGGTGGAATTTTTCAGCTTTAGATCAGATTCTAATCTGCCCCCAAATGGTAATTGACTCCACAGTCATCATTATGAGAAGGCTGGCTGGGCCTTTGGAATTAGTCATCATTGTTAGGCAAAAAGACACTTCCATTGCAGGGTAATTGAAGGCCGGTTAGGATTCTCTCCCATTGCTGGGCCTGGGCCATGTTTGACAAACTCCTTGTTTTCTTTGCTGAGGAAATGGAAGACGGATCAGACCAACCCTTTTCCAGCATGTCAGTTTGGCACCTCAACAGGGTAAGGTTAGAAACTCTGAATCAACACTTAGCAGGAAAGTGAAACCAGCTGACAGTCAATCAGGGGAACAGAGATAAGCCCTTCCTTGTCAGGTGGTGCTGATAAAAGGTTCACCTGCATTTAGTTTGGTGCCTGTTAAGAAGGGCCCTTTGTGGTTGCTATTCTGAAGCCCACAATTTTTCTCTGTTCCAGACACTTGCCAAATGAAATTTTATTTATTTTCTTTTAAATGACATGGAAGGATGCCCTTTTTAATCTCTTCCGTTATCTTGTTTAAAAGGCAGTTTATCATGGTGTGAAGAGAGCACCAGAATGAGATTATCTGGGATTGTTTCCCTGCCTCTCCACCTACTTACCTTGTGACCTTTAGGCAGGTAATGTCCTCTCAGGTTAAATGGGGATAATAATAGTACCTACCTCTTGAGGTTGTGGGGAGATATGAAATAATACAAAAATAAAGTGTTTAGCACAAATTGCTTGGGTAAGTGCTTGCTAGGTACTTGTTTCTACCATGAGTGTGATTATTAAGATCAGAGGAGCAGGAAGGTACTACCAGACAGTTCTGGTCAGTCACGGGGTTCAGCTTAGAACAGGGAGCAAAGTGGGCCAAGAGGCAGAAAACAAAGAGGCTGAATTTAAAAGCATAACTTGATCTCTATCTCAAATATAAAAAAAGAAGCTGGCATGATTGACCCCCAAATCTCTGTTAATACTTGAATTTGAAAATGTTCTGATACTGTATGGTCCATCTGTTCCCCAAATTTTGGCTGCGCCGGTGCAGCTTGTAGGATTTTAGCTCCCCAACCAATGATCAAACCCGGGCCCTCGGCAGTGAGAGCACAGAGTCCTGACCACTGGACCACCAGGGACTTCCCCCCATCAGAGTCCTCTTTAAAGGAGAAAATTACATCTGACTATTGCAGCATAGATTGTATAATTCTGAAGCTTTTCCTCCTCAATCTGCCTCACAAAGAACCTCTGGCAGGTTTAATACCAATGAAAATGTCATTCATGGGCATAACAATAGTTAAAAATAGAAAACAAAAGGGAAGGCAGTCTGTTGTCTCATAATATGCTAGTCTGCCTGTTAAGGTTTTCTGTGGTGTTTTCAATGTTAATTTGCATGCCAGTTTTAGAGAATAGTTGTTTAGGTAATTCTGGGAACTCATTTAAATTATTTCTTCTTACTTAATTCTTCTCTGAGATTTTTGGTCCAGGATCTAGATTCTAACTTCATAAATTACCACATTTAAAACTCAAAACAACATCCAAAGGAGAATAGTCGAGGGTTTGGCAGTGCTCATAGGGATTGGTGTAATGGGTTTTGAGAACAGCAGCTGTCAAAGTGTGGTCTGTGGACCGCATTCAGGGGGTTGAGTCAAAATTATCTTCATAATAATATTAAGATGTGATTTGCCTTTTTTATTCTCATTATCTCATGAGTGTATGGTGGGATTTTCCAGAGACTACATGATAGGTAGCCTGATGGTTCATAGAATATGAGCTTGTATATTTTTATGTTTTAAAATGTTTCCAGTCTTAATTTTTAATATGCTAAATGTTAGCTCTAACCCACGTTACAAAAGCTCCTTGAGGTCTTCAGTAAGATGTAGGCATGTAAAGGGGTCCTGAGAGCAAAATGCTTGAGGGCTGCTGATCTAGAAGAAAAGCAAGGTCTCGTGGTGACCAAGTCTGTCTTGGGAATAATGACCAGCCCTTCTCCAGCTCTTCTGAAGACAGTCAAGAAGAATTGAGTTTAAATGACCACAGGAGAAAGTAAAATTATCTGCTAAGAGGTGCTTCCTTCCTACTTGTTTCTGGAGACCTATTAAATGCAGAGGACAATTTCTTTCCGTGGCTCGAAGAAGACCCACCAATGATTTAGTTGAAGTGGTCACGACGTGGAAGAGTCAGAAAGAGGAAGCCCTGGGGAGCAGCACGGGCAGATGGCCCCGCCATGGGTTGTCACATTTTCTCAGAGATGGTGATAATGGAGTTGGGTCCTCTGAGAGACAATTCTATGAGTGGAGTGCCCTAAACAGTCCTGTAATTGGAGTCACTCTGATATACAAGGACTCCCCCGGAGGGCTTTGGAATATCAGGTGCACACAGTGTAAGTTCCGCCACTCCTGCAGCCTCTGTTCGAGGTGATGTGGTAGTGGGACCCCTGCATAGTCAACCGTCTGCCCCCTCAGGTGGTGGTTGTATCATAAAGCGAGTGAGGAGGGTCAAAGTGTTACTTTCATGAAACAGCTGACTTTCTCCTGGTGGAACTCATCTTCATTGTGCTGTAAACTGTGACTGTTTTAACCTTCCTCTTGCCTGGTTTATCTTCCAGTCACAGTTTTAGGTGCTCCTTAGCCAGACACTACGCTGAATGCTTTATGTACATGATCTAATTTAATCTGCATGCGATCTCGGGAGGAAACGGTTATTTTTGGTTAGTATTCCCACTGTGCGCTTAGGAAACTAGGACTCGGTGTTTGCAAGGCGTCCAGGTGACACGGCTGAATGAGGCTGAACCAGGACTCACACCATTTTTGTGACTTCTCTTCTCTGCTCCATCACTAGATCCACAGTTTTATTTTGAGTTTGGTGTGGGGAGGGGTGGATTGAAGAGGGGAGATGACTGAGGCAAAAGGGAGCCTAAAGGAGAAAAAAGGCAAAGAGCAAGGAGATGGAATGGATTAGTGCTTAAGAACATGGACCCTGGAGCCAGACTGTCTTGGTTTAAATTCTTACCCTACCACTTGCTAGATGTGTGACTTCGGGCAAGTTACTTAACCGATTTGTTTTTCAGATTTTGAAAATTAAAATTGACTTTCAGAAAAGGTAGAATCAAGGCAGGAGTGTTAAAATCGTCAGTATAGGGTGATCTGTGTGCATTTTGACCTGCTTTACATCCCTTCTGTGTCATTCTCAATATGGCAATGAGACATCCAAGGTCAGGACCACACATTTTCAGAAGGCGTGTTTTCATCACATCATTTTCTTTCCCAGAATGTGCCGCTTCTTTTTACAAAACGATCATGTTTCCGTAAAGAGACGGATTTTTTTTTTTTTAGGGGCGAGGTGGGAGAAAGCTGGGTATATGGGAAACATTCACCTGCTAGAAATAATGAAGATCAAAAGGTGCATTGTCAGCTCATTCATACCAGGCTCAAATTCATGAAAAAAGTTACAGCTGATAAGACGACTGAGATCATGTGTGAAGAGTGAAAGAAGTGTCCTGCACCATGCTTGTTAAATAGCGCTCTGAAAAAGCATACGGGAGGAGTTGCTTGATAAGAGTGAATCCCCTGGTCTTTGTGAAACTGGGCAAAAGTCTCTTAGTTGCTTCCCCTAACTCTGCTGAGGGACTGAAAACTGGGCATTGTTTCTTAAGATGTGGTTTCAGGGCAGCTTCCAACTCAGCATTTTCCTCTGTTCCAGAACTTTGTAAATACTCAGTTTGGTGGAGAGGGGAAAAAACATCATTAATGTGGGAATCACATTCACATTTGCAATTTTATATTTATTAAAAAAATCTTTTGCTCCAGAATATATTAGGCAAGCCAAAGGATGAGTCACGTTGATTACTGCTTCTGGGCTGTTAGCTTTGGACAGTCTCTTTTGGAGGCAGCCCTTTTATTGATACCCCCATCCCTGGCAACTGGAAGTGGTTTTATGTGTAATGTTCCCCCTCTAGTGGCCAGATTGGTTTTGATTTTTGCACAAATGATCTCTGGAGTTGGAGAACCTTTCGTTTAGGGGTACTGTGGATTTGGGAAAGCCAGGGGGAGAGGATAAAGAAGAGTGTGCAAATCTTTATTCCACAGGAAAAAATTGTTCTGAAGTTTTTCTCCCGTCCAGTCCCTAGATTTTTTTTTTTTTTTTTTTT
>NW_006775616.1:3580122-3597942 GCF_000442215.2 Lipotes vexillifer | reverse complement strand
CTCCCATTTGCGGAGCACAGGCTCCGGACGCGCAGGCTCAGCGGCCATGGCCCACGGGCCCAGCCGCTCCGCGGCACGTGGGATCCTCCCGAAACGGGGCACGAACCCGCGTCTCCTGCATCGGCAGGCGGACCCCCAAGCACCGCGCCACCAGGGAAGCCCCAGTCCCTAGATTTTTAAAGAGCTGATGGAGATGGAGACTGACCTGCGGAAGGGAGGAGATCTCTCATCTTTTCACTCTGATTGTTTTCTGAATTTCTACGGCCTTTATTACGAATTGTCTTATTGGGACTTCCCTGGTGGCACAGTGGTTAGGAGTCCTCCTGCCAATGCAGGGGACGCGGGTTCAGGCCCTGGTCCGGGAAGATCCCACACGCTGCAGAGCAACTAAGCCCATGCGCCACAACTACTGAGCCTGCGCTCTAGAGCCCGCGAGCCACAACTGCTGAGCCCTTGTGCCACAACTAGTGAAGCCCGCGACCCTAGAGCCCATGGTCTGCAACAAGAGAAACCACCACAATGAGAAGCCCATGCACCACAGCGAAGAGTAGCCCCTGCTCGCCACAACTAGAGAAAGCCTGTGCGCAGCAACGAAGACCCAATGCATCCAAATATTGATTAATTAACTAATTTTTATAAAAGAAGTATCTTATTAATAACTCCATCAAGTTTCATTAGAAAAATATTTATTATTTTTTAATTATAAGAGCAATAAAATGCATAGGGTAAAACTAGAAACTCTAAAAAAATATTCAGAGTGTCCTTCATTCTGTGAGTTCTGCTCTTTACCCAAATCTGTGCCAGCAGGTAACTACTATCAACAGTACGTGTACCTTTCCAGGCTTTTTTCTATGCATTTAAAAACACGTATTGTACATGTGTCTATTGGTATATATTGAATACAGATGACTTTTCAAAATATACATAGATGCACACAGAAATCACACACAATGTATTCAACTTATATTTGGTTTTCATGAAACAAAATCGAGTCATACTACAAATACTGTTCATTTAATATATTTTGTACACTCCATGAAAGTAATATATAGGTCTAGCTCTTTTTCAATAGCTGAATTAATGACGTTCATTTATTTAAGCATTCCCTTATTTATGAATATTTGGATTATTTTCAATTTTTAATGTTAAAAAATGTTCCAATAAACCTACCTGTACCTACTTTATATCTCTGCCAGTTTGTGCAGATATTTTCTGTAGGACAAGTTTCTGGGAGTCTAACTCCTGTATCAGAGCTTATGGTTATTTTAAATTGTGATGGATATTGACAACCCTCCTTTTATTGGCTGTACCAGTTTACGTTCCCACACACAGTGAATCTGCAGCTTTTTAACGCTATTTTTTCATCCTAAAACGAATCTGAGAACAGCCAAGGTAGCTCAGTGTAGGAAAATTCTTCTGTAGGATTCAGGAATAGTTGTCAGGGGAGATGAATGAAATCAAACTGAGGTCTTCATCTTGCCTCAGCACTGGAGCATTCCCTGCTCTCTGTGGCTGAAATACAACCCTGGGGTATGCTAATCAGTCCAGTTTTGATGGCAGATGACTCCAGTCTGCAAAAGTGATTCACTATTAATGGAATCAGTCTTGAGGAGTAAATTGTTTCCACTCCCCGCCCTGCCCACAATCCACAGTGACCTCTTTACTGCCTGTAATTTCCATGTTATTTTTCTCCTTGTAGTCTGGCAATCTGGAGCTCATCTCTGAGTTAATAATTCTGACCTTCCCTATGTATGGCTGGTTGCCCCTGAAAGTTAAAAAATCATAGTCTGAAGGTGAGAAACCCTGCATGCTCTCTAGCCTCATCAGCTTCCCCCTCCCCATCTCTACTCCATCTAGTGTCCTCAGAGCTGGTCCCTGCGCCATGCCTGGCTTGTTGTGTTAGAAGTACCCGGGTTGGGGGGTGGGTTGTCACAAATGCACTTTCCTGAGCACCCCCCGCCCCTACCGCCAGAAGACTGAGTTAATAGGGCTGAAATGAGGCCTGGGATTACATACTCCTCAAAATCCCCATTCTCACCTCCTGGGCCTCTTACCCCTTGGGAGCTTTAGTTGTATTATCTGTAAAATGAGGGCTTGAAGTATATCAAACTCTCTCCTGTAGGGGAAAGGAGGAGAGAGAGGAGGGTTGTCAGGAAAATTCTGCCTGAGACTTTCGATTAGGAGAGTTGCTCCGGGGAGTCACTAGTGTGTCCATTTTGGTGGAAACATTGGCCAGCAGATGGTGCTTTGCTTTAGGCTCTATTTCTTGGCTCCCTTCTGGAATGACATAAAACCAGATGCAAGGAAGGCAAGACTGAAAAAAAATGTATGTGCCTCTCTTGGCATATACCTGTGGTAGATCCCTCATTTCACAATCTTTAAGGACCCTTCACTCTGGAATTCTGTGACTGGGGTCCCTGGTGAAGTAAACCCAAAAGTGAAGCCAGCGACACAAAACTCAGCAGTAGCTTTTGCTTTATAGTACCTTTGTAAAACAGTAACAACAGAAGGCTTTCCTTGGTACTGAAGGACCGAAATGATAGCTGGTATGTTGTTTTATAAATATTTGTAAATGTAAAAAGAGCTAAATGACCTGAGTTTTTGACATTTGCTGGCATTGAGGAACTAAAGTCAGCCTGCTAGCAGTTTCACGATGGTGTGTGGCTTTTTGGTTACCCTTGGCACGTGCTTTCTCTGTTGGGACCTGTGGGTTTTGCAATATGAACTTGGAGCTTTGGAGCTTTTATATCCCATAATGTCTATAAGACTCATAATCAATTTGGCTTGGTGGTAAGGGATAAATTATTACTTACTGCTTTGTATGTCCTCAGAGTGTCACTATTTAAAAACAAATAAGCTGAAACTGCAGTTGGAGAATTCCAGCTTAATTTCTTCTTAGTTAAGAAAAAACTGTGAATAGCATTTATTATCACCGTAGACGTTTTATGGCAGTGTCAGGGGAGCTGGAAAAAGTGTCGAACGAGCCACAAAAGTATAGGTGTATTGTTAAAAAAGAAAATAGTCTTTTAAAGGAAAAAAAAATGTGAAACCATTTGACCTCTGTCCACAAATGCCTAATGAATACTTGTGCCTAAACCATTTTACATGATAGGTGCCAAAAACTGCCTCATAAGTCTCCTAAATTTTAAAAAACATATTTTTTATCCGGTATCGTAATGAAAAAGAAAAAACAAAAAAGAAAGACAAACTATACATTCATTCATAGCAAGTGAGAAAGAGACTCCTAAATCTTAAAAGGTAAAGCATAGGGTTAAAAGATGAATAATTCTGGGGATCTAATGCACAGTTTGTGATTATAGTCAATGGTACTGTATTATATACTTCAAGGCTACTAAGAGACTAGATCTTCAGTATTCTCACTGCAAAAAAGAATTGGTATTTATGTGACATGATGGAGGTGTCAGCTAACACTATGTTGATAATAACATTGCAATATCGATACATTGTGCACCTTAATCTTACATAATGTTAAATGCCAATTATATCTCAAGTTAAAAAAAAGCAGAAAGTGGTAGAAAAGCCTAGATCTAAAAGGTACTGCAGAATGTTACCCATGTTTTTGAAGTGAATATAAAGTTAATATGAGGCACATTCATTTTTCTACAAGCTTCTCATGTTAAACTATACTCTACAAAATACTAAACGTTAAATATTAAAGTCATTTAAAGATATACTCTACAAAATACATAGTGATAATAATAATAACTGATTTAAATTGGAAAAATAGTAAAAACTGATTTGAATGGGAAAAAAACCCTTTAAAAGTACCAAAATATCCTTAATCTCCCAGAAGAATCATTATTCTAAGCACCTCTGCTTCATGGTGAGAGGTCTGCTTGAATTAGACCACAGCGTCTACACTGTTTGATCATACTCTCCTTTGGTCATCCCTCCTATTATTT
The DNA here is from genome assembly GCF_000442215.2 of Lipotes vexillifer. NCBI lineage: Eukaryota > Metazoa > Chordata > Mammalia > Artiodactyla > Lipotidae > Lipotes > Lipotes vexillifer. The sequence continues at coordinate 3,594,019 of NW_006775616.1, read as the reverse complement.
TCCTTTGTATGTTGTCATCAGAATGGCCAGAGTTTGTATCTGAAGTGGAAGAATATATTTGGCAAGATGCTGATGTACTTTCTGGCAATAATTCCAGCCCATGTGATATTCTTTGTTACCTTTTTTGGGGTACAGTCACTTGAGAACAAGGTGTTCTTTTATGAGACTTTAAATTGTTTTTTGATGGTCAAATAGTCAAAGAAGCATGGCTGAAGACTAAAGCGGCATCACATACATTCCTTTACACTGGGAATATAGTGTGGCAAAATCACGTTTATGTGGAAGAAGAAGCAAAATGAAGCACCTCAGCGAGTTTTAAAAATATATATTTATTTATTTTTATTTATTTTTGGCTGCATTGGGTCTTAGTTGTGGCATGCGGGATCTTTGTTGTGGTGCCCAGGCTTCTCTCTAGTTGTGGTGCATGGGCTCCAGAGCGCGTGGGCTCTGTAGTTGTGTCACGTGGGCTTAGTTGCTCTGCGGCACGTGGGATCTTAGTTCCCCGACCAGGGATCGAACCTGCGTCCCCTGCATTGGAAGGTGGATTCTTAACCACTGGACCACCAGGGCGGTCCCATGAGTTTTTTTTTTAAAGCATGTGCAATTTGGGGAAATAAACTCCTCCCCCCACAAACTTGTAAAAGTTTTGTGTGTGAGAGCCTTGTGTCCTATAGGCTGTTTCTCTCACAGTGTTTAGGATATGGTACCTCAATACATCCAGCTGTATACTCCAGAAACTGCAGTGTCATTCTTGACCTCTCCCTGTCTCTCATCTTCCACATCTAGCCCATCTCCAGGTCCTGTCGCTACTGCCTCCTAAATACCTCTTTGAATCTACTTTTCCCCATTTTTAATAGTCCAAGCTGCATATCTCTCCTGGACAAATACAAACCATCTCCTAACTGGTCCACCTGAATCTTCTCTCACAACTCCCTTCTGTCCTCCAACCCAAATCGGGTGTCCCCATTACAGTCAATTCTCTCTTTTTTTTTTTTGGCCGTGACTTGCGGCATGTGGGATCTTAGTTCCCCAACCAGGGATCGAATCCATGCCCTCTTCTTTGGGAGCGTGGAATCTTAACCACTGGACAGCCAGGGAAGTCCCTTTTTTTTTTTTTTTCTTTTTGAAATATAAATAATATCATGTACCCATTCTGCTGAAACTCTACCAGTGGCTTTCCATTTACTTTCAGGAAGAATATTATCTTAGCTTGGGCTACTCTGACAAAATACCATAGACTGGGCTTAAACAACAGACATTTATTTCTCACAGTTCTGGAGGCTGAGAAGTCCAAGATCAGGGTACCAGCTATTCAGTGTCTGGTGAGGCTCTCTTCCTGGCTTCATAGACAGTTGTCTTCTCCCTGTGTTCACATGGCTTTTCTGTGGTGTGTGCTAGTGGAGAGGGAGAGATACAGAGAGATGGAGAGAGGGCGAGGGTGAGGGAGGGGGTAGGGGGAGAGAGAGAGAGAGAGATTCCTCTTCTTATAAGGGCACTAATCCCATCATGAGGGTCCGACTCCTTTGAGCTCGTCTAAACTTAATTACCTCCCAAAGAGTTCTACTTCCAGATAACATCACATTAGGACCTAAGGCTTTGATGTATGAATTTGGGAGGGCGGGGAGGGATGCATTCAGTCCATAATAAACATAAACCATAGCATGGTCTGTAGAGCTTGGTGTTCTTAAAAGGATGAGACTCAAAAAGATGACACACAGAAATAACACAGCACAAGGCAGCACATGATAAGAGCAATGTGAATGGTCAGAAATTACATGGGTGAAGGCTTTATGTGGTTACAGCGTGTTGAGGTTATAATGTAATCACTGTGATCCCTCAAAGTATCATCAGCATCACCTGGCCACTTATTATAAATGCAGATTCTCAGGCCCCACTCCAGATCTACCAACTCAAAAAACTCTGAGATTAGGGCTAAGCAATATGTGTTTTAACAAGCCCTCTGGGTAGTTTCGATGGGTGCTGAAATTTGAGAACATTGGTATAGTGAATACTGTGCGCTCTGCGCACATCCCTCCGAAGGCCTGAGGGATTTATTCCTCGGCCGCTGAGAGTGCTATCAGCTCCCTTTCCACAGGCGGTCTGCATCCAGTGACTGGCTGATGCAGGACTGTAAAGGCTCCACCTCTCACTACAGCTAGTAGAGGCAGCCCTGAAGGGCCACCCCAGCTTCAGGGCTCCTTGTGGGTTGGCTGCGGTCTTTGTTGAGATTTCATTACAGCCCAAGTTCTCCTTTGCCCATCCCGCTTCCTCCCCTTCCATTCGATCACAGGTGCTAATCCCAGCGGCATCGCCTGCTAACCTTCCTGCACTCCAAGCTTCCTCTCAGAGTGTGCTCTCCAGGGAACCCAAACACGTGCCTCACAGAGCAAGTGGGATTTGAGTTGAGACTTTCAAGAAGGATGGGAAAGAAGTCACTAAGCAATGAAGGGAGGGGCGGAGGGGTGGGAGAGCGGAGCTGTCCTGGAGGAGGAGACCAGCATGAGCAGAGCTTCCCCCAAAGCCTGATGCGGAGACGGAAAGCTCCCCAGAGGGGCTATAGGTCATAGAATGAGAAGTGAGCAGTGGGGCCTTGCTGAAAAGCTAGACTGTGGGAGGCATTAAGGTGCTCCCATAAAGAATTTGGACTTCATCCTAAAGATGTCAGGTTCATCACGCCATATAGTTCATTCACTCAGTGATACCCATCAAGTATCTAGAGATTACTAGTATTAATACTACTAGTATTAATACTACTAAGTATTAAGTAGCTAGAGAGAAACTGGTGAGCAAAATTAGATCTGGTCCCAGTCCTCAAGTCCAACAGAGGAGCCAGGCATAAATCAATCACACAAACGCCAGATTTGTACACACATACCAAATTAAAGTGTTTCGAAGACTTAAGAAGTATAGACATAATGTGTAGACCCTTGAGACCCTCTCACTCTAACTTTTTCCCCCTTATTGGACTGTAAACACTTTGGGAATGAAGATGGCTTTTGGTCTCTGTTTCTCCAGAATGTAGCAGAGTAGGTGCTTGGAAATATTTGCTGAATTAAATATGAATTCAGGGACTTGACTTCACACCACCCAGCACATACTAGATACTTGATAAATGTTTGTGAATGAATGAATGAATTGAATTAATGAACAAATAACAGTTGTTTAGATGAGTGGGTGGATCAACCAGAACCACTTCCCAAGTACTGGTCTTGGCGAAGAAGAATAAGGACCAGGTGTCATGTTGTTTTTAAAGCTACGCTGATTTCATTTTAAGAACTGCTGGGAGATTTTAAGGGGTATGTGTCCCCCTTCCCTGTGCCTTCTCTTTCTGAAAGGGTAGTGATAGTAAATATTAGGTTATTGTAAATCCTCTCACTAGACAAAAAAAAAATCAACAATTTAGTAGCTAAAATGGTCTTAAACTAGTCAAAAATTTGGGAGCAATTCCTGCAGGGCAAGTTAGGGTAGTGGGAGGTCTGGTGTTTGTTGAAGATCTAGGATTAGTCTTTGAACCATCCTTGTTTCCACCCTCGATAGAGCTGAGAATGCATTCCGATGAGTGTACAATTGGGGGAGGAGGTGTGGGGAAGAGGTAGGTTGGTTACTGCAGGGGAAAGGAGAAAGAGTTTACTTTTAAGAGTTGGGGAAGGCAGGAGAAACAGATTGGCAAGCAAGCAGACACTTCCAAAATAAACAACAAAAACAAACCCACTTTGCCTTGAGGGTAAATGGAAGCTCTAATTGAGGGAATTCAATTATATTTAAATACAGGCTAGGAGAACTATGTCTTAGATTTGTCTGGAGGCCCTTTTCTGTGTCTGCCTACTATGTACAAATGCTTTGAGCTGGTGGTAGGTTAGAAAAAGAAGACAGAAGTGGTCTAGGGATGGAGGGAAGGTGGAGAGTGGGCTGGTCAGAGAGGGACATGGTGAGCAGAGGCCATGGGACATGTGGGGCTGGAATCAGTGGCATCAGCACTGTTTAACTGGCTGCCCTTATAAACAGGGAGCATTGAGTATGTCTGGACCAGATGACTAACCAAAGTTAGCAGAGCAGTACACAGCAGGGATGGTATTGTGGTAGATCAAGTAATTTGTATTTTCCCAGTTCAGCCATGGAGATTTGGCAGTGAGGACTAGGCTGGGCAGGTGGCCGAAGGAAGATGAATGACAAGGAGACAGCAGGCTGATGGAAGTGCTGGCTAGCCAGCTAGCAGCAAACAGAAATAGGAGAAGGGGGGAAGGAAGGAGGAAGAGACAGGGAAAAAAATAGAATATATTGCTGGCTCTCTTTTGTTATTTTAGCTGCCTAGTAGCCATGTAAACAAGCAGCATAGGAGATGTCGTGGTTGGGAAGGGGACGGTGAGAGGGCACGTGGCTTTTCAAGGTGGACCTCAGAGTGAGAAGATGAGTGAGAGATGAGGTGGAGACCGGGGCAGGGGCCTTCTGGTCATCTGAGAAGTTTGGGCTCCGTCCTGAGTGTGATGAGAAGTCACTGAAGGCTTTAAAGGCAGAGGATGCACTGTGGGGATGGTGAGGCCGAGAGGCTGTTGCCAGGAAGAAATGATGGAAGCATGGCATAAAACAGTAACGGGGCAAACTGGAACAGATTTGAGAGATGTGTAGGGCAGGGAATTTATAGGACTTGGTGACTGATGATTGGTTATGGAGAGGAGGAGGTAGAGGTACGGATGACTTGCAGCTTTGGGCAGTGAGGCAAAAACTAAGGCCATTAACCAAGTAACAATATGTACAAAAATAGCAAGGCTTTTTTATCATCCCAGGGAAATTCCAGGTAGTTATAAAGTAAAAGGGAGCTCCAAGGATGTTCTTCAGATTCTGTTCATAATTTGGCTATAATTAAATGATTAAAGACAAGTATCCTTTTATTTTATTGATTAACAGAACTCCTTTGGGAGCTTATTCTAATACTTCCGTAGCATTTACCACCAAGAAAGACTTACCATTATATGGACTCTAAATGAATCTTGACTATGATAACATGATAACGTGTGCGTTCGGTTCTGTGTAGCAGAGTGTAAACCCAGAAATATGCCTGTAACGATAACCAAATTTATATAGTACTTTATAGCCTATATAAATCCATTATTTTATGTGAGTCCCTGAACAGCCTTACCAGGGAAGCTAGTTTCTTCCCTCCCTTTATAAGCATCAAGGCCAGGACAGCTTATGGGAAATCCACAGGCAATATGTAGAAATATTTAAAAGTTATAAATCAAGTTTGACAAAAATGTCTTCATAACCACAAGAATGGAAAACATGTATAAAGTTAGGGTTTTTATATGAATGAAGTTGGCAAAATATCATATGTGACTAAATTTAATTATCCTTGCTCATTCCTGGGCATCCAACTGAGTTGGCAATGTTTGGATGAATAATAAAATAATGAGCTATGTGATTCATAATTTTTTATATATTTATGCCAAAAAATAATTATTCTTATTGTCCTTTCAGTAAAATCATAAATTGTGCTGTTATAAACAAGATTTTCACATGGTTGATGTTCTGTTAACAATGATACCAAATGAGACCATCTTTTCTGAGTTATTGTAGCTCTTTGTTTTTTGCGGTACGCGGGCCTCTCACTGTTGCGGCCTCTCCCGTTGCGGAGCACAGGCTCCGGACGTGCAGGCTCAGCGGCCATGGCTCGCGGGCCCAGCCGCTCCATGGCATGTGGGATCCTCCCGGACCGGGGCACGAACCCGTGTCCCCTGCATCGGCAGGGGGACTCTCAACCACTGCGCCACCAGGGAAGCCCTGTTAATGTCAATTTAAGAAAGCTTTACTCCGCTGAAACAGCTGAAAATAAATCATGAAATTTACTTATCATGTCCAAACATTGTAATGATATCATATCTGATGAATTATCATTGCAGAAAATATATTAATTACATCACATAAACTGCTATCACTTATGTTGTCATTTTAACTGTCTCTTAAATGTAATGAGAACCAAGTAATGTGATGTAATGTGAGGAACCAATATCAAACCTCTAGACCCACACATTTACAAATGTAAAAGTAATACGAATTGCTTAATATTGCAAAATACTTCTGTCTCCATGTGCAACTGTAACGAATACTGTACTGATTCGTGAGGAACCACACGAATCTCTGGAACCACAAACTTGAACAGAAAGAGAGGCAAGAAAATTGATATTCAATGCTACAAGGAAACATTACTTTGTTATTTAAGAATTGCATTCATGCTGTCTGAGAGGAAGGGTCTAATTAATCCATCCATGTTCTTACCAAGTTAAGCACTCCTACTGTTCAAAATCTCACTGCCCTGTGAAGCAGGGTCTATCTCTGATAGTGGTGATAGCCACAAAAAAATCACAACCTTAGACGCGGTCATGTTTTGTTTTGAGGACATAAAGCAAGTGGAGAAGAATTTCCTTGGGATCTGAGAGTGTTTATTCGTGAGAGCAACGTTCAGAGTTACAGGTTACCAGTTTCCAAGTGAGAGGCACCCGTATCTTCTTGTTTCATTTTCTTTTGACAGCTTTATGGAGATATAAATCACATAACATGATAGTCATCACTTTTAAGGGGTTTTTAGTATATTCACCCTAAAAAGAAACTCTGAACCCATTAGCAGTCACTTCTTATACCTCCTTCTCCACCAGCCCCTGGCAACCATTAATCTACTTTATGAGTCTATAGTTGTTTATTCTGGACATTTCATATAAATAGGATCATACAATTTGTGGCTTTGTGTCTGGCTTCTTTCATTTAACATAGTATTTTCAGGGTTTATCTATGTTGTGGCATGTGTCAGCACTTCACTCCTTTTCCTGGTTGAATAATACTCTGTGATATGGATACCACATATTGTTTATTCATTCATCAGTCAGTGGACATTTGGGTTGTGTCTACTTTTTCGCTATTACCAATAATGCCACTATAAAGGTTGCATACAGTTTTTGGTAGGACATGTTTTCGTTTCTCTTGGGTGTATTACCTAGGAATGGAGTTACTGGAACAGGTGGTTACTCTATGTGTAACATTTTAAGGAACTAACCAAATGGCTTTACAAAGTAGCTGTGCAATTTTACAACTCTACCAGCAATATACGAAGGTTCTGATTTCTCCACATCCTTGTCAACACTTGTAGTTGTCTTTTTGGTTATAGCTATCTTAGTGCTGCATCATTGTTTAAACGCTTTACAAGTGTTAACTTATTTGATTCTCCCAAAAATGCTGTATCCAGAAAAGGGAATTCAGAGTCAGAGGTTCAGTAACTTGCTGAACACTGACACACTGGAGAGGAATATGTAATAAGGAATATGTTACACAGAGAACATTATTTGAACACTCAAGGGAATGAAAACAACTTTGGGAGATTTTTTCCCCCTTTTTAAATGAGATCTTCCTGAGTTTAAGATAAAATCCTCTGTTCTATGCAAATTAGTCTACCGTTGATGTGCTTAATCCACTCCTGCCTTATGCTTCAGAGTTAGGCAGTATTGGGGCTTAATATTGAAAACAGGGAGGAAGAAAAATAATCTCTGAATATTCATTTCAATTAAGGCAAAATTTTCCATTTAGCCAAGAACAAAATCTATCAGCCACTGATATTTTGTGAATATTAATTTTAAATTTAAAAACATTAATTTAAAAAAGATTTGAAAAGTTTTGTCCTCCAAGTATGATCTTTATTATTCTTGTGCCAAAACAGTTTCCAAGGTACACGTTTCCACATTCTTAGTGAATTCAGTGGAAATTGACTTCAGAGCCATTTTTATGTTTTAATTCCATGAAGACACATAACACCTTTTAAAATTCTAATTTTATACTAATTTATAATTGTAAAAAAGTTAATGTTTTTTATATTAGGATAATAGTCAAGCAGAAGTATATCTTTTTTTAAAAATTTTTTTAGAAGTATATCTTTTAATGTTTGCTCTCAAAAGTAGAAGTGTCAACTTTCTTAGGAACATGGCAATTAAGTAAATGCAGTTAACTCAGTACCTAGAAAAGACTTGGAAGAGTCTTCAACTCTTACTTTAGGAATCTGATTTCCAGGCGACATTGCTATTTAAGAATAAACTTGTGGGGCTTCCCTGGTGGCGCAGTGGTTGAGAGTCCGTCTGCCGATGCAGGGGACGCGGGTTCGTGCCCCGGTCCAGGAAGATCCCACATGCCGTGGAGCGGCTGGGCCCATGAGCCATGGCCGCTGAGCCTGCACGTCCGGAGCCTGTGCTCCGCAACGGGAGAGGCCACAACAGCGAGAGGCCCGCGTACCACAAAAAAAAAAAAAGAATATACTTGTGTGTGAGTACAAAAGACTCCAAGGGTCTATATTCAGTGAGTTCTGTCTTTGGAAGAGACATCAAGATGGAGGATCCTGCTTGTGTCCTAACTGGAGTACTTCTGATACACAGACGGTGATATTCAATAGATACGGAGCACAAGGAAGAAGGAAAGGGTATCTGGAGCATCAAACAGTGAGCCACTCATGTTCCTTCTGTCCATTTCCTTATTGCCTCTTAAGTAGCTCAGTTACTAGAAGCCCTTGTGAGGAGGAGAAAGGCCATTTTAAAATGAGAGATACAAGCTGCCTTACAAAAAGCAGGACTGCTTCAGAGAAATCAGTTATAGAGGAAGGCTGGCAGGGAGAAATGATGAGTTTGGAGGAAAAATTCATTCTGTTTTAGACACTGCACATTTGTAGTCTGGGGCATTTTATGTGTACTCTACTATCATCTATTCACATGGAACTGTTCCTGATAATGTTATGTGAATATGCAAACCCTAACATAGTTACTATTTTAACAGTTTTATTGAGATATAATTCACATACCATACATTTCATTCACTTAAAATGTACAACTATCCTACTTATCATATCATACAGGAGTAGAGTGTTATATATAACATGGGTCCCTATGATATAACTTTGAAAGCACAGAGTCTCCTGGTGGTAGGGTCTAAATGTACTAGAAAAAGAAATTATAGATTTTTGCCTCTCCAGGAGTTTAAATTGAATTATAAAACTCCCATCACCTTTGGTAGTGTTGACAGGGTTATTTTCATGTCGTTAATACATGAAGTGAGGCTGTTTGAAGTTTTGAAGCATAACTTCACAAGCCTTGAAGTACAGCAGGTATATAGCAAAAATTTTACAATTTGTTTCCTTTTATGACTTTTCCTTATACATGGAAGTCGGTCTCATGGTTATATTTTTCACTATTGGTGATAATCATTAGGGTTTTAGCAGGTGATAATTAATCATGCCCTTTTCCTTGATATGTTTAGAAACAGATGAGAAATAAACTGCTGGAGTCATACAGAAATGAAAATACTAGCCTTATTACTGATAAAATTGACTGGAAAGGAAGGCTTAGGTATTCAGCCATCAGGGTTTCCTTGGATCACTGATTAGGTTTGGTGCTAGTACTAGAAAGTTCAAAATAACAGTGGCATAAATGATGAAGACACAGTTTCTCACCGAATAGTCCAGAGGTGTCAGATCAGGGCTGGTAGAGTGCTGGACAGTATACAGCCTCCAGACTCCTTTCAATTTTGCTGATTTGCTATGTGTGGCTTCCTTTTCCAAGGTTATTTTGGGGTATGGCATGGATGCTTCAGCTCCAGTTATCATGTATACATTCCAGCCAAGAAGAAAAAAGAGTGGGATAAGGGAAGGATATCTCCACTTAACGGCACAACGTTTTCCCTCATATCCCACTAGCTATGACATAGTCCCTTAGCCACATCTCACTAGGAAAAGTGAGCATTCTCGGCAGTCATGTACCCAGCTAAAAACTGAGAATTCTATGATAGAAGGGGAGAGAGAGTGTTGCTGGACAATCTGTAGTCTCTGCCACATCCCTAAGTTACAACCACTGGGCTCCCCTACTGTGAGGGGCAAGCTCCTTACCACAGAGCAGAGACTGACCCTGAGGGTGAGCTGCTTGTAGGAGGGGAAGCCAGGAAGGGCTGAGCCGAACACGCTCGATTCCTCCTCATTCTCCTCCACTGCGGGGCCAGACACGCTTCTGCTCTACTTTTCCTTCCTCACTCGTGTTTGGCTTTTCTAAGGGGCAGTACAGTGAGCTGTCATAAGGCAGGAACGCAGCACATGATTCAGCACCACAATAACAAGGTTTCCTTAATTTCCCATTATCCAACCTTTCTTTGTCTTCACTATCCGGTAGATTAAGAAATCTTCCTGAATAGTCATAAGAGAGTTCTTCTTCTGGCACAATGTCTTTGGCTGCAAAAAGTGCCAACTTTGGTACCATCGAGTTGATTCGGACAGGAATCATCAATAGGTTTGGCTCACAAGAATGGTTAAGGAATCTTCCAATATTTCCTACAGAGGTAGGATCAACGAACGTTTCCATTACCTGTCCATTATAAACATGCTCCCTGACGGCTATAATGTAATTCGAATCGTGTACTGTTTGTAACTGAATTCTTCTCTGTACTTCTGGGAATCCTAAAACCTCGCCAGCATATTCACAGACAAACCGTCCTTTTGGTATAAAGTCCAAGGTACGAAGTCCCCAGCCTTTGCGATCTGTCTTGAACACCTGGAGGTGGAACTGCAGACCCCGCTGGACCACTCTGTTCCTGCAGTGGTCGCTGCACTGACACAGGACGTTGCATTCGAAAACTGGCTCAGCACACTTTGCTTCTGATCCTATGTGTCTGAGGCATAAATTATCATCATAGTTCTTCTCACGACGGAGACAGGAGCAAGTTCCAGGGAGGCAGGGAGTTTTGAGACAAACGCATCCGGGAAAGGTTATTAGAGTGGGATCAGTGTCTCCTCCAGGCCCGGCTACATGATCAGGAGTATACTGCAAAAAAACCAGAAATACTGTTAAGTCAGCATGGCAGGTCATGTATCTCATCTGTATTTCAAGCAGCTTTTGGCTGAGACAGTTCCTAATTCCAACAAACAGAATGAAACAAAAATGACAAAATGCAATATATTACAATATTGCCTGAAAACATCTCTCTCCAATTTAAAAACCAGGGTTAATTTTGAGATTTAAAATTTGGTGGTTTCCTTTTAAGCAGTGGAAAAATTTATGTACTTTTCTCTTATCAGATATTGAAAAATTTGTAATCCACTTTGTTTCCCTGTTAGCTTTAGGTGTCAGGAAAATCAGTGCCGAATTTAGGTTTTGAATGCAGTTACGTGTTTTCTCCTTGGCTTTTATCTCTTTCACATTTATCTGATAATACAAATGCATATATGTATTTTTACTGTGAGTTACCTCAGATCCTTTCTGGGGATAAGAAAGTCATAAATGATAAATCAATGAAAAATGGCCTTTGGGAGAGTCTTCCATTGATTTTTTAAAAGAATTTTTAAATTTGAAGATTATCTAAATTCTTACATATTCTCTCATGTTTTTAAAAAATGCTATTACCTTATAATTCTATTTGAGTCTTCACAAAGTTAAAAGCAGAAATTTGGCAAAAAACTTGCAGAGATAATTCCAAAAATTGTCACATAATATTAATAGATATTGAAATTTATTGTAGATATATTATGTACATGTAAAGAAATCCTGTTCTTATTAAGTGCGAAAGGGAGAATACAAAAAAGTTTCTCTGTCTTTTAAATGTACCTGTATTTTCAAAATGTTACATTTATAAAATGTTATGATAAAGAAGTCTTAAGTCTAAAGTCTCTCTGTGAAACCTGACCTCTGGTTATTTCCTCACTGGCAGAATGAAGCATATTCTCAAACCCTGAAGATTACAGTATCTCTCATGAGCCCAGCATATTTCTTCATGTATAGAACAATTCATTTATTTATACTTGTTTTGTTCCAGAAAGGATTTAATGAAGCTTACAAAGAGGGAAGATAAATGAACAATAGGTAAGGAAAGTAAGGTGAAGGGAAAAATAAGTCGAGAGAGCTTAGACACACTAAGTGTGCAGCAGAAGTAGACTGGACATTTGGCTCTGCCCAAGAATAGCCACTTCAAAGAGGGAAGTATGATTATGTACGGCTTGTACTGTCCGTAAGGAATAATCTCACTGTTCATAAGCATTGACTGTTTCTAGTATGGAGATGGGAGAGAAATTTGACAAATGAGTCTGTCTAAACCATTCTTTTCCAGGACGCAGTTTCATGGGCTGTTTTTCATTTCATTCATTCTGACCCTCCATAAAGGCTGTTGGCATCCTGCCACATGAAGTCAGTAAGAGCAGTTCTGCAAGAGACCAGTCGACAGAATTTAGCATATCCAGAGGAACGTTTGAACAGCCTTTCAGTCAATTATCCATTAACACTGTGTCAGTACTTTTAGAAAAAGTATTGAGCAGCATGTAGTTATACTCCCTGCGGAGGCCTTGGTGGAGCTATGCAGTTAGGTGCAAAATCCTATACTTTAAAAAACCCTGAGCTGCGGGGGAAGGATTGACATCCTTCTGTGAAAGGGTGGTGAGTGGGCGTACCTGGGGGGGGAGGGGGAGAAGGCCAATACTGCTTAAAAAGTGATTTGGGGGTGGAGAGTGGAAATAGCTTCTCTTGTTTGTGTCGGTTCTTACAGCTTTAGCTTAGCAGAGATGTCATAAAAGGATGAAGGATGGCTTAGAAAAAGATGCCCCATCAGTCAAATTCAATGACTGCTGTCTTTTACAGAATCTACTTCCAGACTTTAAGAGTCAACTTAGAAATGGTTATTGAGACATTTTAAGAAGTGCTTGTAAAATGAAGATTTTACTACCACTCTGTTAAACTTTTCATGAAGAATTCTTTTCACTTGATTTGTTCTTAAAGGTGCATAAATTTTAATGTACTATAGAAATCACTAAACTCTAAGATGATTTATTTATTTATTTTTTGATGCAGATAACAACTTTTAAAATCAGCTCTGACTTACTGTAGTTTTCTAACCAGGAGAGCATATTATTCCTTGTTGAACTTATTTGCATATGGATAAATACTTTCTGGAAAAAATATTATTATTTGCTTATTTAAGATTTTGGAGAATCTGGTGATACATTTTTAAAAATTCTTCAATTTAAACTTTTTGCACAATCTCAGATCCTTTAGAGACTTAGATTACAAATGGTAGCTGATTCCAAATGAGCTGCAAACACCGTCCAAAGGATAATAGAGACTTCTGGATAATCTTCCTGTTTAAAGAGAATATTTTTTTCCCCTTGATCGATGTAATCATTGACCCTGATACCAATAATAATCACAAATCATTTTATCTCTATATGTTTCCACTTTCTCCTTCATAAAAAGGTTGGTTAAATACCATTCCAAAAAGATATTTTACCTGATTTAGAAAAATGGCTATACTAAAGAATAGTCTTTTGAAAACTGTGGTCTGATTTAACATATCATTATGTAATTATCTATCTTTTCAGGTATCTACATATTGAAAAGTTAATTATTTTTTTCAGAAATAATCTGACATTTTATTCAGATATTTATATGCCATATAAACTTAAATTCTGCATTTCAGAAAGCTAATGTTAAGTGTGTTACAAATTATGAATCAGCTGGCATCAGCTTACATACTCCCCATTTGTAACACTCCTTCCATAGTCTGTACCCTACTCCCTGGTACAAAGCCCAGGACCAAAGTGATCCAAAAAGGGTGTTACCCTGAGAGGTTTTTGTGCTTACCCTACGCCAAGGAGAGATCAAATCCTGGACATGTTTTTAAATCTATGCAGCATCTATTCTTCTTCTGATGAAAGCATCCTGAGTCTTCCCAGGGGAACCCTTCTCACTCTTGTCTTAATGGTTTGCATGGGGCTTCAGGTTGGGTGGGCCCTAAACCTGGCTAATCAGAACATCACTTGCTCTTTTCAACAGTATTTTTGGTTCATGGATGGGCACAGGACATAAGCCAGGTCGATGAAATATAATTCTGGGACTCCTGCTGA
>NW_006775616.1:3574768-3580102 GCF_000442215.2 Lipotes vexillifer | reverse complement strand
CTGCTGAAAAAATTAGGGAAAAGGCATTCTTTTTCCACTGGGTTTGCTAAACTACAGAGTATCCATCAGGCATTCCCAAGTTGTACCACACACATAAGACCTACTGAGTGTGTGGACCACCACAGGAAAGGGGAGCAGGGGTGCGGAGCAGGGAGGTGGTAGAGAGAAATATCTGATGACACCTTGAGAGTTCCTGGATCCAGAGATGCCTACAGTTACCAGTCTCAGACTTTGCTGTTATATGAGGAAATTCCTTCCCTTTTTTGCCTGAGTTAGTTTGTGCTGTATTTACGTTTCTTGCAAACAAATGAGTCTTGACTAATAAACCCAGGGTGGAAGCTGAGAATGGTTCCAGGAAATGGCTGGAAAATTTAGTCAAAGATATAAACGGCTAATGAGCAATGAGGTCTCCAACCGGGAGTTGAGAATGGAGCAAAGCGTGAAGGAGGCTAGCCAGGAAAACTGTGACTGTGGCCTGAACACTGGGCAAGCAGTGGAGAACGTCTTAATGCAGAACATGGAATGTCCTAGAGGAGACACATACAGGACTAGGATCTTATTAGCACTGTGACCTTACAGCGAGTGACTTGCTAAAGTATGCGTTGGCAACTATAAAAGAGGGACACTACCTATATCTGAGGCGGGAAAGGTTCTCAAGAAATTTAATGAACATAACACTATACTCTGTGTGGGCCACTCTGTACTTTTAAAATAGTAACTTTCTTAAATTCTTCTAGATATTATTTCGAGATTTTATATTTAAAACGTCATATATTTCTGGCACATTACTTAAGCTCTCTAACATTCCCTTTCTATTTCTCTTACAGGTTTCTGTGAAGGAAATAAATGTGAGAAACCACGTAAAAAGCTTTCTCTAGTGGCTGGCACATTAAGTGTTCAATATGAATTATGCAGGCTATCTAGTAGGGTGGTGAAAAAAATAGGTTTGGAGTTAAACTTCTCAGGTTTAAACATACTCAAACCAAAATTATGTTTGGAAAACCATATGATTATAGTCCTACCTCCATTATTTATCCTTCTTGATGGGGGGAAACGGAGAGTTGACCCAGCACAGACAGCTTTCAACCATCAGTAAATATTACCTTACTGTGTATTGTATGCACATACTGAGATTTAGAAAGAACCACTCAGAAAAATACAAAGGAGGACATGAAGAATGGGATTTTTATCATTTTTTCAGTAGTCATAACAAAAGCTTTACTTTTTCCTGGTATGTATCAAAGTGCAAAATGGATCATGTAAGAGTTGAGAATAAATACAAAATGATCGGTGCAAAATGCACTAGAAACCAGATCTTTGAAGAACTGGATGGAGACTTCACATTTTGTGACAGAAAACTTGAGAATTTTTTTATAAACTATGGTCACCCAAGAAGCCAAAATGTAAACAGAAGACAGCATGTTAAAGTGCAATTATACTGTACCTCCTCGGCTACAATTAATTTCTCCCTTATCTGAAGTAGACCTGCACTTATTAATAGTGTGAACTTTGGGATCTAAATGGCATAGACTGTTGGGCTCTAAGTGTGTAGGTCTGACCTTTCTAACAAATGTCTTAAGGAAAGGCATGGTCAGGAGGTTTGGGGTATGGAATGGTGATAGGGGTTGGGTTCCTATCCATAGTACTAGGCACAGAGCAGGGGGCTCAGGAAATATTATTTGATTGCTTAATTGAAGCTCTTAATAATTTTTGATTGGAAGACTAACTTTTCTGAGTCACATTCTGTACCAAAACCCCAGAAACTGAAATATGACACTGCACAATATTCTGGGCTTAAAATCTAGGCCTCAATTCTGAATTTTAAGGAAGTGCTGGGGAAATCTTCATTCCATTTTTGGTTGTTTTGAAACACCAGCTACAAGAATCTCTGTACTTGGCCTCTAGCCGCATGAGTTTGTTTTTGCTTCAAGCAGCTATTAGGAGACTGTGAGCCAGACAATTCTTGTCAGGGTCATGTTGAGACCTTAAAAAGGATATTTGAAGCTGGTTTCAGAAACCTGAAAAATGGCTAGATCCAACTCTTAGTTCAAGAAAATCAATCGGTTTATTTTCTACTTGTCTTTTGACCCTGATGGCATTATGATGTGCTTGTTTCCGATCCGAACATTTGAATGTTCTTTTTGCCTTTTCATACAGGACCCAAAGGCAAACTAGACACAAAGTTATTTTTACTCCGAGTTTTTCATGCCTTAATTCTTATGTGTGCACATGCCTGTGAAGGCAGGGTTTGGGGCAAGCAAGCTGTTTTGACCTTTTGTAAGACTGGTATTGTGCTCCATGAATATATGGAAGCAAACTAGTTGAAGGCCCTTTTAGGCTTGTTATTTACATGTTTCAAGCACGTTTTATCTTCTTGGTAAGACTATAAGCTCCTTAAGGAAGGGATCCTGTCTTCTATTTGTAACTCTAAGTCTACCTAGAGCTGTGCATACAGCCAGGAAGCTAGAACACTGTGGGATTGAGTCTTAGTCTCCTGATTTTCATTTATGCCCATCAACTATAGGTATAAGGATCAATCACAAGGCTTCCTCTGCCCCCCATATAGTGCTTTCCATATGCTCTTGTAAGCTCAAGGGCAGTAATTGTATTGGCACCATCTTATCTTCTATGCCTAGCTTAACACAGTGCCAGGCATATTATAGGCACTCAATTATTTTTTGAAGAAAGAGAACATATGTCAGTGTTTTAGACCAGGCATTCAGCAATGTTTGGTCTTCAATAAGCTTTTAGGGTTCCGTGTTCAGTATGGCGCTAGCCACCTGTATTATTAATGATAAACTGCCTAATGTAGTTTGAGGAAAACTAACCATTTCTAACATTAATAGCCTGCTCTACTCTTTGAAAACTGCTGCTGAATCTGTCCTCTTACTTGATTCTCAAAATAACCCTAGGAAGGACAGACAGGGTTTGATATCAATAATGGGTGTGACAAGGGCACTAAAACTTTAATTATTTTCATTTTGCAGATGAAGAAACTCAGGCTCTGAGACATGGCTAAGAGTGCTAAGCCCTGAACCTAGCTCTCTTACTTCCAAGTCCAGGGCTCTTTCCACTCCAACCAACATCCTTGTTTCTGTTTTTTGTTTTGTCATTCCTTGTTCCTTAGGCAACATGCAGGCCAAGGTCAAAGGGGTGAGAAGGTTGGAGCACAAAGGTCTTTGAGGTAATAATAGTAGTTAACATTTATTGAGTTCTGTCAGCAAACCAGGAACTGTATTTTACTTGTAATTCTCGAAGCAATCCGGAGACAGGTATTACTGTTTTAATCGCACACGGGAGGACTCTTAAGGCTTAGCTGAGGCGATTTATATTTGCCAAAGTGCTCAAAGCATGAGGGAAACCTCAACTAAATGACTCTAGAGGCTAAGTTTTTAATCATGACACTAGGCTAAGATCCGTTACTGGGCCCCATGCCTTATCTTACAAACAAGACATTTGAGACCAGAGAGGCAACTGATTTGCCCCGGATCTCAACGAGTTCTGGGGACAGAATCAAAAAGCCAGGTTCTCACGGGTCTTTCCAAGGGACCTCACGAGACCTCTGGTTTTGCCTTCAGGGAACTGCCAATCTATGGGCAGAAAAGACCATGTAAAGGTCATTGCGAAGGGTTAATGGGAAAAGACCGAAACCTGTGAGCTATTTAAGAGCTTTTCCCGCTAGCAGATAGCTGTGCGATCGGGTTAAAAAAAAGAAGGTCTAGAAACTTGGAGACAACAATCGAAGCACTACCACGTAGGGTAATTGAGAACTGAGCCCAGCTACCACTTACCCCGTTAGTCTACCTAGAAGGGCGCCAGCCCTATCCCCGGGCTGCGCGCGCAGCGCTCGTGACCGCCTAGCCCCGCCTCCATAGAAAAGGGTACCGGCCACGCCCTCCGGGGTCGCGCGCAGTTCTTGGGCTGGCCGAGCCCCGCCCCCTACCTGAAAGGGCTCTGGCTCTGTCCCTGGGGGCCACGCGCTCACAGGCAAATTTTCCAGGCGGCGCGCGACGTCCAGCTGCTCCGTCAAGGCCTCAGGCTCCTCCTCAGAGGCTGCCATCCCGCACGGCCAGTTCTGCACGGCTTTAGCGGCCGTTTTGCGCCGACACGACGCGTCTACCACCTAGACTCTCTTGAACCTCGCAGAGGGCGCTGGGAGTCGGGTCCCGGTGCCGCACAGCCTCATGGGAGTCGTAGTTTTTAATCTCCCCTATCAGAAGTTTGCCTGTGAGGGCGTCTCCTCCCTCGACTCTCATTCTGCGTTCCTTGACTTTTTGGTCTGGCTCGCTTTTTGTTTCGAGCCAGGTGCACAACAGATAATACAAAACCTTGTAAGGTATGGACAAAGCTTTGGGAACACACAATGAAGTGCTTGAATTTTTCCTGTGAGGCCAGGGAGGGTTTTCGAGGCGAGGTCGTTTGTCCGTGTGTCTGAGGGTTTGGAAGCTAGCTGGCGCGGGGGCAGGGGCGAGCCCTAAGCTGAGGGGGTAAAGCACCCGCGGGTCTCCGAAGTCCTGGAACTTGTGGGGCAGCTGGGGTGTGTGTGATGGGGTTTGCGTTCGGGGGCGGAATTGCCTGACTGGGCGTCGGAAGGCTGTGTGTCGAGTCCGCCGCGCGCTCCCAGACTGGGATCCCTGTTTCCTTTCGGCTTCCCCTGCTCTGAGGAAACCGATACCCGCCCCGCAAAGGATTCCGATAACGTCGAAATTGCTGAATGCAGTGGAATATTTTCAGCCTTCCCAAAGCTCGCTGACCCGATCGTCCTGCTGCTTCTGTGTGAAACCGTCTCTCCTCTCAGCTCGTGGGCCCCTGTCCTGGGTGCGCCTGCCTTGCGCAGACCGTCCTCACTCTCCGATGGCCTGATTCTGAAATGGGGGCGGGTGTCACTCAGGTTTCTGCCCCGGGCCCCTTTCTCACCTTCTCTGGGTTCCTCAGTAATAGCATCCACTCCCTGGCTTCAGATACTATTACAAAGTATTAGGTCTTCATCTCCAGCCCAGCTGGAGATGGATATGCGGTTATGGTTTCTATTTTCTGTCTTATATGCACCTTCAGTTCAAAGTGACCTGAGTTGACTTATTCTTCTGCACATCTTTCTTTTACCCCTTTAAAATAATGTAGGAGAATAAGTTGTCCGTGATCTCCAGAGCTACCAAAGTAACACACCAAAGCATCTTCCTGAAGTCCTTCCTCTGCCTAGAGTGCCGTAGCTGAGAATTTCCTGGCCAAATCTTGTTGATTCTACTTTCATAATGTTTTACATTTTCATTTCTTCTCACTCTCAGGCTCTTGTTCCTTGCTTGAACTCTTTTTTTTTTTTTTTTTTTTTTTTTT
>NW_006775616.1:3559134-3574698 GCF_000442215.2 Lipotes vexillifer | reverse complement strand
CCCGTGTCCCCTGCATCGGCAGGCGGACTCTCAACCACTGCACCACCAGGGAAGCCCCTTGCTTGAGCTCTTGAAGTGATATTTTTAAAATCTAACGCTCTCCAGACCCTCACGTTCCCTTACTGCTGCTTCTACAATGATCTTTTGAGCATGCACGTCCAATTCCTATATTCTGCTGCTTAAAACCCTGTGTTTGCTCCATGTTTCTCTCAAAGTCCACCTTCTATATTCTGGCTTATCAGTTCCTTGAAGATCCAGATCCTACCTGTTTCTTTAGTCTCTGTTTCGAAAGTCTTGTTCTATTTATGTTTTCTCAACAAGCCATGTTGCTTGGGCTTCTGCCACCTTTGTTCATATTGTACTTGGGTCGCCACTGCCTTTTCCCCATACTGTCTGTCCACTCGGCTCTAGTGTCCCCTTCTCTGTATCTTTACTGACCCTGTTTCCCATAGCATTGGTTACCCTTTTCTTTGTTCTCCCATTTTACTCTATAAGTGGTTTCTCATAGTTCCAGCAACTCTTTAGTATACTCATAGGCAAAGCTCTTCTATTGAAGTCGTAAAAATTATATATACATAGGAAGAGACAGACAGAGAGATACAGAGAAAGAGACACGGAGAGGGAGATAGAAACATTTTGTTTTAACTTAAATACATTTGACTCTTGAACAACATGGGTTTGAACTGCCCAGGTCCACTTATATGTCGATTTTTTTCCAATAAATACCACAGTGCTACACAATCCACAGCTGACTGTATCCACAGATGCAGAACCATGGATATGGAGGGCCTCCTATACAGTTATACATGGATTTTCAACTGTGCAGAGGGTCGGTTCCCCTAACCCCTGTGTTGTTCAAGGGTCAACTGTAATTTTGGTACATTTATTTACAAGTCTTTTGATATAGGGCCAAGGTGATGGGGTTTTTTGTTTCTTTGTGTGTGTTTTTTGTTTGTTTGTTTTGTGGGTCTACCGATTAGAATTCCATGTCATAGTTATTTTGAGTTCCAGTTTGGGTGTCTCTAAAGTGGGGCAGGAACTAAAAGATACTGAAGCAATCAGAGTTCATAGTCTGCTTTTTCTCCCCCAAGTCTTTTAAGCTTTTCTTACACTTACTTCAATAGCAAAACATTTTTTTTAGTGATTTGCCTTTTTGTCAAGTCTTTCCAGAGTACATTACTTAGTTTTCTTGTGTGTGTGGGATCTCTTTACACTCATAGTTCATCATTATTCCCTCAGCTATTATAATAAATTGTATCTGGCATTTAACAGTGACTTAGTTTGGGCTGCTATAACAGAGTACCATAGACTGGGTGGCTTAAACAAGAAACATTTATTTCTCACAGTCCTGGAAGCTGCAAGTCTGAGATCGGGGTGCCGGCCTGGCTGGCTTCTTAGTGAAGTCTCTCTTCCTTGTTTGCAGGTGGCTGCCTTCTCTTTGTATCCTTATGTGGGGAAACAGAAAGGGTTAGCTATTTTCCTCTCCTTATAAGGATACTAATCCCATCATGGGGTTCTACCTTCATGACATGAAAGGTCCCACCTCCAAACACCATCATATTAGGGCTTCAACATCTGAACTTTAGGGGGACACAAACATTTGTTTGGGAGCAAATAAGTTTGGGAATAGACACTTGGATCCGGCTTATGATGTGTATCCATGCAGGTAAAAAAGTCACTTAATTTTGCACTGAAGTACGCATGTCTGATATAAAAACCCATTTCTGAGAGCAGGTTTAGAGGGAAGGAGATAGGAAATTGATTTTATGTAGAAAAGTACCAAGGAGTAATGGCGCATAGGGTCTGGAATCAGACATGTCTAAATTCATAGTTCTACTTGGCTGGTTTCTGACCATGGGCAACAGTAGGTAACATTCATTGAGTTATTACTATGTGCTAGACACCATTTAAGAATTTTACATATACTAATTCATTTAATTTTCATAATAAGCTATTAATACTTGAAACCTTATTGAAATGGTCCATCAAGGGTCATTTTAGATTCAACTAAATGTTCCAACTCACAGGACTCTCATAAGCCACACATGTCATTAGGTTCACTCAGAAGGTCACAAGCTGCCAGCACAGAGGCTTCAGATGTTATTTGGGAATAGTGCATGCAGGCAGTTATCACACGGTAGGTTATTACACAGTAGGTTACAAAACTGCCTTGGAGTGTTCTTCTTTGTCTTCCCAGAGGATGGCTCAAATGCAAGAGGAGATCCTTATTAATAGCGTGTGGGATCATCCTGAATTAGAAGCCTTAAACCCCATTGGAACCATAGGCTTGAAGGTAGTCACTTAGTAAATAGTTTATCAGACATGGCTGTGTACTTGCTCTAACTTAGGAGATAGTTACTTAGGTAATGGAACTGGCTATAGTATAATTGAGGGATGTAAGGAAGGTTTAGGTAAAGTGGAACTTCAACAGAAGGAAAGATTACTTGTCGCTAGGAAGATCAGAGAAAGCTTCATGGAGAAGGGGCTACTTGCCATAGGCCTTGAAGAATGAGTAGGATTTATGAGATTAGGAAAGGGCATTGCAGGCAGAAGGAGTAGCAGGAGTAAAGGGATAAAGGCATGTGTAGAGAAAAGAGTATTTTCATGTTGGATAGAGGTCAGGTTCATTTCATTTTTCAGGAATTGTAAACAATGAAGGAATTTTGCAGAAATCCAAAGAACATGCTGTCCTTTCATTTTAAGAAACATTTTTGAACACTGAGTACATGCACAGTGCTACATTTGCCAATTTGGGGAATGTACCATGAAGAAGACATAGTGTCCAAGGAGAGCTTCCAATCCAGTAAACAAAGAACTATATACACCCAGAAATTAATAAGAACTATAAGAATGTTAAGAAGGAGTTATACGAGCAGTGAGGAGAACCACACTCGCTGCTTATTATGCTGTTTTTCTTTTTGACTCTTTCTTGGTAATATTGTTTGCCCTTCGGAAAAAGTGTTTTGAAGGATCCATTCTATTTTTTTTTCTAAAGCTGTCAGTGATGGTGCTTCCAGAATAAGATATTCAGTTCATGTCCTGCCTTCAGTTTAATTTGTTTTTATCTTTCTGGCAAAGGTTCCCGAAGTATTTCATATAAGTGTGATATTAAAATAATGAGAGGGTGTTTGCAGGCTGATATAACCAGTCTTCAGAGTGCCAAGCAGTCAGTCTTTCATTTTTTCCAGGTCTAAAAACCTATCTTATTTCCTCCAGACACCTGTTCTTCACCTACTGGGAGCCCGAATCTTCAAAATTTGTTCTTAAAACCATTATAGCTACTTGGTGAAAAAAAACGTATCTGTGGACAGTAATGAGTTGCCCAAATTGACTGCTATAAATAAGGCTTGGACCTGATTATTATATTGATTATTCAAATTTCTTTTGGCTTTTTCACTGGTAGGAAAGAAAATAATCTGGTCAATAATAAATTTAAAAATTAAAGAAAAAGAAAATGCAATATAGTAAAACTCTAACATTTTATATATTCAATTATCCTTAGCTAAATTATGGAGTATGGCCACATGACCTTCCTGTTTTTTAACAAGAATGGCCTTTAACTGACATGTTTTCCTTAGGCTTTTTTGGCCAGTGTTTTAATGAAGTTTTGCATGATTTTGTATTCAGAAGACATTCTTTCATTAAACCTCACTAGCATTATCTGAGCTTAATCTGGGATATACTTTACAGTCAGTGATGAAAGGTCTAAAGTTAGCAGAAATTATGTATTTATTGGTGTTAATGATAGCATGAATAAAATAGTTTGGAACATCTTAGCTTTCTAATAATAACTATCACTACCCGATATTAACTAGGCCTAGGATAAGCACTAGATCCTCTCATCAAAGAAAATTGTGTAAATGACATCATTTTGAAGAGAATAAAACATAGTAGTTGATACTTTGGAGGGTTTCTGCCCAATTTCATTTCTGAGAACATGCCAGCGCTACACAGCCCATCTCTTGGGGTGAGCTCCCTGCAGTCATATTTATATTACACAACCGCTAAGCCTTGGCCCAGACTTTTGACCTCTGGATGCACACCTGATTCAAGCTAGACCAATCAGATTCACTTGATTAGTTGAGACCAAGAAACAGCTAAAACTATTTATAATTTGGGAGCCGAGAGGTAGCTTTATTCAGTATATTGATAAAGAAGCAGAGAAAAGTCAATCTTCCAAGAGAAAAATAGAGCAGATGATTAACAAGGAGAGAGGACTTTTTAGTTCTTGATGCCTGTTCATTTCTTGTTCCAGTCACTTTTTGATTCACACAACATATTCATATTCTTACAACAAATTCTTTCTTTGGATTTAGGTTAAGTCAGTGTTTTCTGCTACTTTAGTCAAAGAATTTTGGCCAGTGAAAATGATGGCATTATTACAGGCATACTTAGGAGATATTGCGGGTTCATTTCCAGGCCACTGCAATAAAGTGTATATCACAAGTGAGTCGCACGAATTTTTTGGTTTCCCAGTGCATCTAAAAGTTATGTTTACACTATACTGTAGTCTATTAAGTGTTCAATAGCTTTATTTCTAAAAAATGTACGTACCTTATTTTAAAAATACTTAACAGCTAAGAAATGCTAACCATTATTTGAGGCTTCAGCAACTTGTAATCTTTTTGCTGGTGGAAGGTCTTGCCTTGATGTTGATGGCTGGGATTCATCAGGTGGTTGTGGTGGCTGTGGCAGTTTCTTAAAATAAGACAATGATAAAGTTTTCTGCATCGATTGACTCTTCCTTTCATGAACGATTTCTCTGTAGCATGTAATGATGTTTGATAGCATTTTGCTCACAGTAGAACTTCCTTCAAAACTAGAGTCAGTCCTCTCACATCCTCCAACTGCTTTATCAACTAAGTTTATGTCATATTCTAAATCCTGTGTTGTCATTTCAAAAATCTTCACTGCATCCTCGCCAGGAGTAGATTCCATCTCTTCCTTTCAAGAGACCGCTTTCTTTGCTCATCCATAAGAAGAAGCTCCTCACCCTTTTAAAATTTTATCAGAACATTGCAGCAATGCAGGCACATTTCTAATAATGTGCCTGCATTCAGGCTCCACGTCTAACTCTAGTTCTCTTGCTATTTCCCCTACATCTGTAGCTTCTTCCTCCCCTGAAGTCTTGAACCCCTCAAAGTCATCAGGAGAGTTGGAATCAACTTCTTGCAAACTCCTGTTAATGTTGATATTTTGCCCTTTTCCCAGGAATCAGGAATGTTCTTAATGGCATCTGGAATGGTGAATCCCTTAGAGAAGTTTTTCAGTTTATTTTGCCTATATCCATCAGAGGAATCACTCTCTATGGCAGCTATGCTTTACAGAACATATTTCTTAATAAGACTTGAAAGTCACAATTACTCCTTGATCTGTGGGCTGCAGAATGGATGTTGTGTTGGCAGGAATGAGAACAACAATCTTGTGGTACATCTCCATCAGAACTCTTGGGTGAGAAGGTGCATTGTCAATGAGCAGTAATATTTTAAAAGGAATTTTATTTTCTGACCAATAGGTCTCAACCTACTTAAAATATTCAGTAAACCATGGTGTAAACAGATGTGCTGTCATCCAGCCTTTGTTTTTCCATTTGTAGAGCACAGGCAGAGTGGTTTTAGCATACTTCTCAAGGGTCTTAGGATTTTTGGAATGGTAAATGAGTATTGGCTTCAACTTCAAGTCACCAGCTGCATTAGCCCCTAACGAGAGAGTCAGCCTATCTTTTGAAGCTTTGAAGCCAGGCATTGACTTGTCCTCTCTAGCTATTGAAGTCCTAGATGGCAACTTCTTCCAGTATGAGACTATTTTGTCTCCATTGAAAATGTACTGTTCAGTGTAGCCACCTTCAGTAATTATCTTAGCTTAGATCTTCTGGATAACTTGCTGCAACTTCTTCATCAGCACTTGCTGCTTTGTTATGTTATGGAGATGGCTTCTTTCCTTAGACGTCATCAAACTTTTCTTCTGCAGCTTCCTTACCTCTCTCACCCTTCATAGATTTGAAGAGATTAGGCTTTAACTTAAGGGAATGTCGTGGCTGGCCGGATCTTCTATCCAGACCACTCACACTTTTCCCATATTAGCAATAAAGCTGTTTCACTTTCTTATCATTTGTGTTCACTGGAGTAGCACTTTTAATTTCCTTCTAGAACTTTTCTTTTGCATTAACATCTTAGCAAATTGTCTGGCGCAAAAGGCCTAGCTTATCTCATCTTTCTACATGCCTTCCTGACTAAACTTAATCATTTCTCGCTTTTGATTTAAAGTGAGAGATGTGTGACTCTTCATTTGAAAGCTTTGAGATCATTGTAGCTTTATTAATTGGCCTAATTTCAATATTGTTTTATCTCAGGGAATAGGGGGGCCAGAGGGGAGGGAGAAAGGTGGAGGAATGTCCATTTAGGGGAGTAGTCAGAACACACACATTTAGCAGTTAAGTTCACTGTCTTATTTGGGTGTATTTAATGGCACCCCCAAACAATTACAATAGTAACAGCAAAGGTCACTGATCATAGATCACTGTAACAAATACAATAGTATTGAAAAAGTTTTGAAATATTGTGAGAATCACCAAAATGTGACACAGAGACATGGTGTGAGCAAATGCTATTGGAAGTATGGCGCCAATAGACTTGCTTGATGCAGGTTGCCACAAACCTTCAATTTTGTAAAAAACACAATATCTGCGAAGCTCGATGAAGCGAAGTGCAGTAAAATGAGGTATGCCTCTATTACCATTATTATTATTAGAAAGTTTGGGCTGTATAATCAGCTGCTATTGCTCTGTACAGAAGTTGATGTTATGAATTTTTGTTCATTTAAAAAGTTGGTAAGCTATGCTTTTTTAACACTTTGTTTTGCTGATGTGTCTTCACTAAAGAACGTCTCCTCAAAATAATGTGAATAAAAATTTACATCAAAAAGTAGTAAAAAATATGAAATTTCTGTCTAGTGGAAGGGATAATAATATAGCGATAATAGCTAGTAGTTATAGTACTACTATATGCCCAATATTGTAAAAAGACAGCAAAATAGAAAGTAAACTGGACAGAAAAAATGTCTTTTTAGTACCTAAAGTTTTATGTCAAAGTATACTGCACGTGGATCATTTTGCAATAAGAGAAAATACGGCAATTGATTAAAATAAGTTGAGAGTTATATTTTACAAAATCATGATCCTGTGTTACTTATGCTTTCCAAAGGATAGTAGTTTATGTTTTTGAGTTCGGACTGCTAGTAAATATATGTTTTCAGCGGAATAAAAAACTTGCCTCTTGTCCGATGTTTTTATCATTGCATTGTGGTTCAGTGAAATCCATAATTTCTCTCATTGATATGACAACAAAAAACATCAAGGTATAATCACAATCAGAATGTTGTTAGTGTAAGTACTTTAGTTGTAAAGTAAATATCCAGGATTGATGATTATAGAATATAAACTCATAAAAGTATGCAATCAAATGGGGATTGTTTGATAATAGGTGTAGAGGTGAAAGAAGCCAGTTATGTATTTATTTAACCTAAAATGTATCAGCAAGGAATAATTTCACTCACCAAAGACCTATGATCAAATTTATTATCAGGTGTGTTCAACTGTTATTACCAAGGCTATGACAACAGACTTGCTGTGTTTTCAACTTGATCTAGAAAGGCATAGCCTTTCAATGAGTTATGTTCACACATTTTTATTTTGACTTAGCAAGGAAGCTTTGCTTATTACCTCTAAGGATACCACCTGTAGGCAGAACATCATTTTCTTCTTTTTCTTTGCCATGCTGAGTGGCCTGCAGGATCTTAGTTGCCTGACCAGGGATCGAACCCGGGCCTTGGCAGTGAAAGCACCAAATCCTAACCACTGGACTGCCAGGGAATTCCCCATCATGCTTTTTTTTAAAGTACTAGATGTTTCCTCTCCCTGTTTATAATGAAGTACAGGGGCCAGCCTCTTCTACTTGTAGTTTTGAAAGGAAAGATGTGTATCCTTTGAAGTTTAGTACCACAAATGTCCTGCTACAGAGAAATTTACCCAGAACATTTAAGCCCAGATCTACAAGGGTCCATAGGATAATTTCATCAGATACCCCCAAGTATCATCTGAGATTAGAATTCTTAGAATTTCAGCTTCTAAATTTCAGCTTCTTGTAATTCCTCATTTCTTAACTTTCTAGATTCCTATTAGCATTTTTTCTCTAGTATCTTCCCAGCTCCAATTCTGGTATTTGGAAGGAGAAAGGAAATGAATCCGGAGAACACAAAAACTAATGCCAAGAATTCTACTCCAGTGCCCAAGACTAACTTGGTTAAAGTATCTCTGGGGAAATGCTGATGATTCATACTTATTTTTAGATATTTCAGCCAAAATTTGGTGTGAAAAGAATCCTACAGAGTAAAAAACCTTTTTCTTTTCCATTGTCTCCGTAAGTGTTAGTGTGTTAAAGTCTACGTTGTTGCTATGAGTAGGTGGAACTTTGGGTATGAACTGAGGGGTACTATGGAGATTCTTTTTCTCTCCCCACACTCATAGTCCAGAAGGACCTTCCCCAGTGTCTGCTGTAATGCCTGAAACCTCCATCGTTAGAAATTTTCCCATTTGTGGTAAGCATTGCTTTAGAAATCCTTGCAGTGCTCTTTTAGAACTCCAGTATTCCTGGGAGAGAAAAAAATGATAAACACATATATGTCTTATCATATTGCTTTCCTTCATGGTAAGGAGATACCTTGGGAGGCCTGAGAACTTAGAGGAACTGTAGAGGAGGAGAAAAAGATTTCCAAACAGATCAAATGAACATTTATTGAGCACTTACTAGATTCTTCTGTAATGTTCAAAAATTTCTGTGATGATAAAAATGTTCTTTCCAGCCACATGTGATTATTGGTTACTGGAATATACCTAGTGTGACTTGTAGAACAGGTTTTAAAATTTTATTTAACTTTAATTAATTTAAATTTGATTTAAATAGCCACATGGGGCTTCCCTGGTGGCGCAGTGGTTAAGAATCCGCCTGCCAATGTAGGGGACACGGGTTTGAGCCCTGGTCCGGGAAGATCCCACATGCTGCGGAGCAACTAAGCCCCTGCGCCACAGCTACTGAGCCTGCGCTGTAGAGCCCGCGAGCCACAACTACTGAGCCCATGTGCCTAGAGTCCGTGCTCCACAGCAAGAGAAGCCACCGCAATGAGAAGCCCGCCCACCACAACAAACAGTAGCCCCCCCTCACTGCAACTAGAGAAGGCCCGCGCAGCAACGAAGTCCCAACAGAGCCAAAAATAAAAATAAATAAATAAATTTAAATAGCCACATGTAGTTAGTGCCTGCTGTATTGGACAGCACACTTCTAGGCAATATACTAAATACTATATACATTTCTTATCTAATTTCAACTCCATGAAGTAGGCAATATTATTTCTGTTGTACAAGATTCAGGAATTGAAGTTCAGATAAATTAAGTAATTTTTTTCACATACCCCACATGTATGAGTGGTAGAGTGTGATTTGGGCCCAGGTCTGAAACTGCCTCTAAAGACAAAGTTTCTCACCATTTGTTTTGAAAAATCTTAGCCATATTCAGAAACTGCCTTTCTTCCAGCTGCTATGGAGGAAATAAAGGATTAGAAATAACGGGATTAAAAATATATATACAATTTTTATTTGAAATATAGTAATTTACGTTAAGTAAGGGCATTATTTAACTTGAGAGTTTTTTTTTTTGGTCGTGGTTTCTTTCTTTCTTTTTTTTTTTTTTGGTCTGTGCCCTTGGGCTTTGAAAAAACAATAGATAATTAATTATTCTGTCTCAAAAGAAATCTTCAACTCGGTGCTGGGTCTCCTAGTCCTGAAGCCTGACTACTGAGAACAGTCTCTTAGGCTACTGAGGTCTCTGCCTTGTGACAGTCAACTCGTATTACTGTGATTTTACTAACTTTGAGTTACCTGAGAGCGGGGGCTGAATAATAGAAATCAATTGCGTATGTGATTCTGTCTCTGTCTTGGTACTAATCAAAGTGTAGAGAAAATCACCAATTTATGAAGGGCCATAGAAGAGATTTCTACTCTCTTTATCTTTTAGGCATTTTAAATAAGTAAATGGAGGCAACAAAATTCTCTATTCCTGTGCCACTGAGAAGAGGCAAAATAGGTGGCTGTTTGAATGGCAGAACCTTTCAGCTTAACAATAGAAGGCTAAAAGTTTATTTTTATGGGAGATCAAACTTTCTTTGTAATAGTAGGAGGGTTTTTTCCGTGTCATTCTAATTCTAATTCTTCCACTGCCAGTTATATTTTATAACTACACTATGTGGTTAATAAGTGACTGGTTATATCTTGCAGCTCTGAATTTCATTCTCTAATTCTGATTCTAGCTTTAATCCCCTCAGTTGGAAAGTCTCACCTTTCATTTAGCTGTTCCCTTGTAATTTTATTATTTATTTATTTATTTATTTATTGCGGTACGGGGGCCTCTCACTGTTGTGGCCTCTCCCGTTGCGGAGCACAGGCTCCGGACGCGCAGGCTCAGCCGCCTATGGCTCACGGGACTAGCTGCTCCGCGGCATATGGGATCTTCCTGGACTGGGGCACGAACCCGTGTCCCCTGCATAGGCAGGTGGACTCTCAACCACTGCGCCACCAAGGAAGCCCCCCTTGTAATTTTAATTTGCAGTGTTTGTTTTAGTCAAATATTTTTTTAAACCTATTTGCTTTAGTAAAGTTTTAGCTCTGGAAGATGATATTTTATATTCTGGAATTCACCCATGACCTCAGCTTAGAGGAACATTGAACATAATGTACTTTTTTACAGAGCCTGAAAATTACAGAGTTGATGACAGGGGAAACCACTTCTCTCTGAAGATGAAATCTGTGAGTCTTCTCATCACCTCTTAGCAAATTAATTAAGTTTTCCTCAAAAGTGGGTTTTTTGTTTTTACTTGGTAAATTAAACGGGAAGTTCAGATTGTGTTTTCTAGACCCTAGATTTTGTAGGTATTTGTTGCTGGGACTTTTGTCTTAATGAAGTCTGGCAGTACCTCTTTAGGTGAGACAACTAATTTTACCTTTGCCCTGGCACTGAGTCCAGCCATCTGCTCTCTGTCTGTATTCAAACACAAAGAGAAAATACAAAGGATAGCTGACTTGGTGGTGACAGCTGTTGGGAAAAAGAATCATTGTGTTTGACAGTGTCCTTTGGAAACAGACCAGGAGGTGAATCAAATGCAATGTATTGCTTCATCTTACAGATGCCTGCAGGTTACTTGGAATTGTAATTTCTGACTCACCCACCTTATTTCTACTTCTGGAGGAAGCCCCTCCTGTCACACACTATGTCATTGACATGGTCTTGGATAAGGGTAGACCAATATCGCAATAGATATTTCACTAAACAAAGTGCTTGCATCAGCCAGTGCCTTGTGGATGTGCTATTTGTTTCAGCCTCTGTGTATTTTTAAACCAGAAATGGACGGAATTTGTATATTCTAGGGCAAATGGTCATCTTAGTTTTATTACTAAGCCAATATTTTACTTTTACCTCCATTAAAAAAAGTCGCTGTGTAGCTAAGTACGGAAAAACTTATATTAGATGAATAAATTTACATTTGAGCAATTGGAATTTTATTCTAAACCATCTGGAGTAAATCATTTTCCAGTCTGTTTTTGCAACTAATTAGAGCAAAACGAAGAAATTGAAACAACTAATTAGTTGCAATTAATTAGTTGTTTCAATTTTTTGGTTTTGTTTTTTAGCAAGCAAATGAAGCTATAGCAGATCCTTAAACATAGTTATTGGAAGCAGCCTTATAGCTAAAGAAACACCATATTAGGGCTTCCCTGGTGGCGCAGTGCTTGAGAGTCCGCCTGCCGATGCAGGGGACGCGGGTTCGTGCCCCGTTTCGGGAGGATCCCGCATGCCGCGGAGCGGCTGGGCCCGTGAGCCATGGCCGCTGAGCCTGCGCGTCCGGAGCCTGTGCTCCGCAGGTGGGAGAGGCCGCAACAGTGAGAGGCCCGCATAACGCAAGAAAAAAAAAAAAAAAAAAAAAAAAAAAAAGAAACACCATATTAGGATTGCAGTGAGGTAGGTAAAGAGATATGAGGGTGACATCAACCTTAAAGGATAAGGACATTTCTTGTGTTCCTTTTTGGAAAGTGTCTGGAATTCATGATAATTTGGTTTTCAACTTTGTGCTTGGAAACTTAATTTTGTCTTTTCCCAAAGGAAAGGGCCAGTGGAACAGGAGCACAGGATCAATGAAAGATGTGGTAAAAAGCTACTTTATTTTGTTCCCTTGGAGAAATTTAAAAAGCTTATTCGCTAAACATGAAACCAAGTTATCTATTATTCACAACAAATGTTTTCTGGAACAAAGTGAGGCATAAATTATATATTTTGCATTATGAAATAAACTAAAAAGAACAAGGAGAAAGGGAGGCACTTTAGACTGAATCAGAATGGGAGAGAAATGCAGAAGGAAACAAAGATCTGTATCTATATCTCTCTAGATCTATACTTATCTAGAAAATATATCTAGAATTTTTATCTAAATGAATATTACTAGAAATTTTCGAGATAAAATCTATCTATCAATTGATTTAGAGCAGGAAGAGGCAAAGAAAAAAAGTCTGGGTTATTTATAAGTAAAGAGCTTATGTTCCTGGTAATGATCTGTCCTATTGTTAACCTGGGACTACTATCAGTGTTAACATATCTTAAAATATTCCATTGAAATTCTTGATTTCATGTGTCATTTAACAACTGAGTATTTATTGAGGGATTTACTACTTGCAAGGCACTGTGATGGGGTATGGAGAATGATTATAATATTTGGTTGGCACACACGATATGCCAGACACTAGACACAGCCTTTTATGTGGGTTATTTTGTTCGGTCCTTACAACAGTCTTGTTGAGGTAGGAGCTGTCCCACCTCTCCTCACTACATATTACAAGTAGAGAAAATGAGATGTGGAGAAGTTAAAGATGATTAAAAATATATTTTTTAAAGTATCTTGATTTGTGGTGTTTCCTGATTTCTGTTGTATAAATGTACCTACCATGACCAATTTCAAGCTACCAACAGTTTAACAAATGGCTTGCAAAATTTCTGAGTATTAAACTGTCGGTGAGAGCAGGTGTGAGCCAGTTTCAGTACACATTGTCTACATGTCCTCAAAATACTTAACAGTGAGTAGAAGACTAAGTAATGCCAGCTAGAAAATAAGAGGAACCAGATAAGGTGGCATGGAAGTTTAGAGCAGAGATGCATTTTCATTTAGCCATTTTCTTGTAATTGTAATTTGCAGTTAGAGATGATTCTATGATGCGGACATTTTAAAAAAATTAACGTTGGTTTTATTCGTTAGAATTATTAAATTCAACCCAAAGTGTGTATCTATATAACATTATAAAAATCTGTCCTCTTGTTAAACGTTTGAAAATTCCTCAGTCTATCATATTTTACAACAGTTACTTGTTTTTAAACTGCTCTATTTTCCAGCAAAGATCTAAAATATCATAAAATAATATTTTTAATATTTTAATATTAATTGCAGTTTCATGTTTAAACCAAATGAAAATAAGCTTCTTGTGTTGCATACAGAACAAATGCTTTCTGAATTTTCTCTCAAATATCCCTATGAAATCCCATACCATTCACATTCATATTTGTTCATTTAACAAATATTTGTTCATTACATGAATGCTTATTAACTGCCTCCTGTGAGCATGCTGCTGTGCGAGGCCATAAGTTTGTATATTCACTGTCTCCAAATAAGGGTGAGAGATAGGCAAACAAAAATATTTAAGTCAGAAGTTGGTCAAAGATATAACAAAAGTACTACCCAGAGTAAAATTACTTACAGGTAGTCTATAATTTGGTGATAAAATGTTTCATGAATAATGGTGGGGACACTTATTTATTATTTATTAATTTTTATTGGAGTATGGTTTCTTTACAATGTTGTGTTAGCCTCCACTGCACCACAAAGTGAATCAGCCATACACATACAGATATCCCCTCCCTTTTGGATTTCCCTCCCATTTAGGTTACCACAGTACATTAGGTAGAGTTCCCTGTGCTGTACAGTATGTTCCAATGATGGGGACATTTAAACTGCATTTTGAATAATGGGTAGGATGTGAAGATGTGGAATTAGGGGCAGAAGAACTGAAGGTGGTAGGAAAGCATGAATAACTGTCAGTGTTTTCTATCCTCTCATTCTTAAAAGGTGCTTTTGGCTCTGAAAAAGCAATACCCTAACAGTCCACGAGGTGGTAGGATAACTCTATCCTTTTCTCGATTTAAATGCAAATGATAAAATACTCATTTTACTTAAGCTGGACAAGATTCTTTTCCTCTGTTGAAACTAAGAATTTGCAAATATTTGCAGGAATTGTGACGAGGAGTTTCAGAGAAATGCTTCCTTATGCCGTGATATGGTTAGATTCACATTTATATGCAATCTAAGAGAAGTTCACATTCGAGGTATTACTTCTCTAGGTATGGAATTCTAAGATGACTGAGTGAATAATTTTGACAAAAAAATAAAATACTATGCAGAGGTACTAAACTTGGGAACATGTTTTATTTGTTTGAGAGCTAAGAATTAGGTTTCTAAGTTTCAGTGTGATTAAAAAAAAACCCAACATAATTTAAATTTATTCACCTGGTTTGAATGGCTAGATGTGCCAGTCATTATGACATGTATGATTCGTGTATTTTGCTTATATCTGGGTCTCATTATATCTAGATCTGCCAATAGTTGCAAAAATGCAACTCAGTCAATTATAGTACAAGTTTTAAAACATGTTCTTGTTTTTATCAATACAATTTACTTGATGTTAGAATCATTTCTAATAAGAAATATTCATTTGTAGCATTTGTTCATTTAGCTATTCAGCACATGTTTATTGGGAACCTGTTGTATGTTGGCCATTGTGCTAGGTGCTATTACATTAAATTAATTAATTAAGTTTCATGTTTGGCTGCTCGATTTTTTATTTTATTTTATTTTTTTTTGTGGTACGCGGGCCTCTCACTGTTGTGGCCTCTCCCGCTGTGGAGCACATGCTCCGGACGCGCAGGCCCAGCAGCCATGCCTCACGGGCCCAGCCACTCCGCAGCATGTGGGATCCTCCCGAACCAGGGCACAAACCCTTGTACCCCGCATCGGCAGGCGGACTCTCAACCACTGCGCCACCAGGGAAGCCCCGAGTTGCTTTATTTTTTAAATTAACTTTAGTGTTTAGAACAGTTATAATTTTACAAAAAATGTGAAGATAGTACAGAGTTCCCATAAACCCCCATCCAGCTTCACCTCTTATTAATACTTTACATTAGTAAGGTATGTTTGTTACAACTAATGGACGAATATTAACTAAAATACATATTGTATTCATATTTTCTATTAGAGAATGTTATTAAAAATGAACATCTGGGGGCCTCCCTGGTGGCGCAGTGGTTGAGAGTCCGCCTGCCGATGCAGGGGATACGGGGTCGTGCCCCGGTCTGGGAAGATCCCACATGCCACAGAGCGGCTGGGCCCGTGATCCATGGCCGCTGAGCCTGCGCATACGGA
>NW_006775616.1:3492934-3559093 GCF_000442215.2 Lipotes vexillifer | reverse complement strand
AACAAAAAAAAAAAAAAAAAAAAAAAAAAAAAAAATGAACATCTGGGCACTAGGTGTGCTTCTTGCTTCTGGAGTGTTGTTGATGTTAGGTCCTCTCAGATGACAGAGCAAGAGAATATATGTATATATGAGTTAGTGTACATACATGTGTGTATGTACATACATGAATTCATACTGGTGTTTCCATTTCTAATCTAGTACCACATGGATCATTCATTCATGTCTCCTTCCCTGCGTATCTTTATTTATTTATAAATTTATTTATTTATTTTTGGCTGCATTGGGTTTTCATTGCTGCGCATGGGCTTTTCTCTAGTTGTGGCGAGCGGGCTTCCTATTGTGGTGGCTTCTCTTGTTGCGGAGCACGGACTCTAGGCGCGTGGGCTTCATTAGTTGTGGCTCCTGGGCTCTATGGAGTGCAGGCTCAGTAGTTGTGGTGCACGGGCTTAGTTGCTCCAGGGCACGTGGGATCTTCCCGGACCAGGGCTTGAACCCGTGTCCCCTGCATTGGTAGGTGGATTCTCAACCATTGCGCCACTAGGGAAGCCCTATTTATTTACTTTTAATTGAAGTATAATTGACTTACAATATTATATTAGTTTCAGGTGTACAACATAGTGGTTTGGTATTTTTATACATTACAAAATGATTACCACAATAAGTCTAGTTATCATCCATCACCACACAAAGTTATTACAATGTTATTGACTGTATTTCCTATGCTGTACAATGCTTCCCCATGAGTTATTTACTTTATAGCTGGAAGTTTGTATCTCTTAATCTCCCTCACCTATTTTACTTATCGCCCCATTCTTCCTCTCCGCCTCTGTCAACTGCCAGTTTGTTTTCTGTATCTATGGGTTTGTTTCTGTTTTATTATATTTGTTTATTTATTTTGTTTTTTAGATTCCACATATAAGAGAAATCATATGTTATCTGTATTTCCTCATCTGACATATTTCAGTTGAGCATAATAATAACCTCTAGATTCATCCATATTTGTTGCAAATGGCAAGATCTCATTCTTTTTTATGGGTGAGTAATATTCCTGTGTGTGTGTGTATGTGTGTGTGTGTGTGTGTGTGTGTGTGTACCACATCTTCTTTATTTCTCTATTGATAGTTAGGTTGCTTCTGTATCTTGGCTATTGTAAATAATACTGTAATGAACAGAATGCACATATCTTTTTGAATTAATGCTTTTGTTTTCCTTGGAAAAATACCCAGAAGTGGAATTGCTAGTTCTTAGGGAAGTTCTATTTTTAATTATTGAGGAACTTCTGTACTGTTTTCCATAGTAGCTGTACCAAATTCCATTCCTACCAACAGTGCATGAGGGTTCCATTTTCTCCACATCCTTGCCAACATGTGTTATTTGTTGTTGTTGCTGTTGTTGTTTTTTTTCATAATAGCCATTCTGAGAGGTATGAACTGACATATTGTGTTTTTTTGTTTTTTTGTTTTTTGCTGTATGTGGGCCTCTCACTGCTGTGGCCTCTCCCGTTGCGGAGCACAGGCTCCAGACGCTCAGGCTCAGTGGCCATGGCTCATGGGCCCAGCCGCTCCGCGACATGTGGGATCTTCCCGGACCAGGGCATGAACCTGTGTCCCCTGCATCGGCAGGCGGACTCTCAACCACTGCGCCACCAGGGAAGCCCACATATTATGGTTTTGATTTGCATTTCCTTGTTGATTAGCGGTGTTGAGCATCTTCTCAAGTGTCTCTTGGCCACCTCTCTGTTTTCTTTGGAGAAATGCCTATTCAGGATCTCTGCCTTTTTTAAAATCAAGTAGTTTGTTTCTTTTTTAAACATCCTTACTTTCCTTTTTTTTAAAACTTTTTATTTATTTTTGGCTGTGTTGGGTCTTTGTTTCTGTGTGTGGGCTTTCTCTAGTTGTGGCAAGCAGGGGCCACTCTTCATCGCGGTGCGCAGGCCTCTCACTGTCGCGGCCTCTCTTGCTGCAGAGCACAAGCTCCAGACGCGCAGGCTCAGTAGTTGTGGCTCATGGGCCTAGTTGCTCCACGGCATGTGGGATCTTGCCAGACTAGGGCTCGAACCCGTGTCCCCTGCATTGGCAGGCAGATTCTCAACCGCTGTGCCACCAGGGAAGTCCAAGTTGTTTGTTTTTTTGATGTTGAGTTGTATGAGTTCTTTTTACATTTTGCTTATTGACACCTTATCAGATATATTGCAAATACCTTCTCCCATTTAGTAGGCTGGCTCTTCATTTTATTGATTGTTTCGTTTGCTGTGCAAAAGCTTTTTTGTTTGATGTAGTCCCATTGTTTATTTTTGCTTTTGTTTTCCTTGCCTAGGAGACAGATCCAAAAAAAATATTGCTAAGACTGATGTCAAAGAGCATACTGCCTATGTATTCTTCCAAAAGTTTTATTGGTTTCAGGTCTTACATTTAAGTCTTTAATCCATTTTGAATTTATCTTTGTATGTGGTGTGAGAGAGTAGCCCAGTTTGATTCTTTCACTTGTAGAAGTCTAGTTTTCTTGACACCATTTATTGAAGAGGCTGCCTTTTCCCCATTGTATATTCTTGCCTCCTTTGTTGTAGATTAATTGCCCAGAAAGTGTGGGTTCATTTCTGGGCTCTCTGTTCTGTTCCATTAATCTATGTGTCTGTTTTTGTGTCAGTATCATATTGTTTTGATTACTGTAGCTTTGTAGTATAGTTTGAAATCAGGGAATGTGTTGCCTCTAGCTTTGTCCTTTCTCAAGATTGTTTTGGCTACTCATGGTCTTTTGTGGTTCCATAAAAATTGTAGAATTATTTTTTCTAGTTCTGTGAAAAATGTCATTGGTATTTTCATAGGGAATGCCCTGAATGTATAGATTGCCTTGGGTAGTATGGTCATTCTAACAATATTAATTCTTCCAGTCCATGAACACAGTATATCTTTCCCCCTGTTTGTGTAGTCTTCCATATTTTTCATCAGTATCTTGTAGTTTTCTGAGTATAGGTCTTTTACCTCCTTAGATAGATTTATTCCTAGGTATTTTATTCTTTTTGGTGCAGTTGTAAATGGGATTGTTTTCTTAATTTCTCTTTCTGATAGTTAATCATTAGCATATAGAAACACAACAGTTTTTTGTATATTAATTTTTGTATCCTGCAAGTTTTTGAATTCATATGTTCTAACAGTTTTTTGGTGATGTCTTTAGAATTTTATATATATATATATATATATATATATATATATATATATATATATATAGTATATAGTGTCAGGTCATCTGCAAAAAGTGACAGTTTTACTTCTTTTTTTCCAATTTGGGTTTCTTTTATTCCTTTTTCTTGTCTGATTGCTGTGGCTAGAACTTACACTATGTTGAATAAAAGTGGTGAGAGTAGGCATCCTTGTCTTGTTCCTGATCTTAAAAGAAATCCTTTTATCTTTTCACCATTGTATGGTGTTGGAAGCGGACTTGTCATATATGGCCTTTATTATGTTGAGGTATGTTCCCTCTATACACACTTTGTTGAGAGGTTTTATCATAAATGGATGTTGAATTTTGTCACTTTTTCTCCATTTATTGAGATGACTATGTGATTTTTATTCTTCAGTTTGTTAATATGGTGTATCACATTGATTGATTTGCAGATAATAAACCATCCTTGCATCCTCCCTGGGATAAACCCCACTTGGTCATGGTGAATGATTCTTTTAATTTATTGTTGAATTTGGTTTACTAATCTTTTGTTGAGAATTTTTTCGTGTACATTCATCAGTGATAATGTCCTGTAATTTTATTTTTCTGTGGTGTCTTTGTATGGTTTTGGCATCAAGGTGATGCTGATAAGTTTGGAGGCATTCCTTCCTCTAATTTTTTAGAATAGTTTGGGAATAATGGGTGTTAACTATTCTTTAGGTGTTTAGTAGAATTCATCTCTGAAGCTGACTTGACCTGGTCTTTTGTTTTTTGACAGTTTTTAAAAATTACTTGGGCTTCCCTGGTGGCGAAGTGGTTGAGAGTCTGCCTGCCGATGCAGGGGACACGGGTTCATGCCCCGGTCCGGGAAGATCCCACATGACGCGGAGCGGCTGGGCCCGTGGGCCATGGCCGCTGAGCCTGCGCATCCGGAGCCTGTGCTCCGCAATGGGAGAGGCCACAACAGTGAGAGGACTGCGTACCGCAAAAAAAAAAAAAAAAAAAAAAAAAAATTACTTATTCAATTTCATTACTGGTAATTGGTCTGTTGTATTTTCTATTTATTCCCGATTCAGTCTAGGAAGATTGTATATTTCTAGGAATTTATCCATTTTTTTTAGGTTGTCCAATTTGTTGGCACATTATTATTCATAGTAATCTCTTATGACTCTTTGTATTTCTGTGGTGATGTTTGTAACTTCTTGTCTTTCCTTTGTGATTTGTTTATTTAGGTCTTCTCACTTCTTTTCTTAATGAGTCTGGCTAAAGATTTATCCATTTTCTTTATGTTTTTGAAGAATCAGCTCTTAGGTTCATTGATCTTTTCTATTGTTTTTTAGTGTGTATTTCATTTATTTCCTCTCTGATCTCTATTATTTCCTTCCTTCTACTAACTTTAAGTTTTGTTTGTCCTTCTTTTCCTAGTTTCTTTAGGTGTAAGGTTAGATTGTTTATTTGAGATTTTTCTTATTTCCTGACTGGTATGCTTGTATCACTATGAACTTCCCTCTTAGAACTGCTTTTGTTGCATCACACAGATTTTGGAACATTGTGTTTCCATTTTCAGTTGTCTCCAGGTATTTTTTGATTTCGTCTTTGATTTCTTCAGTGATCAGTTGGTAGTTTAGTAGCATATTCTTTAGCCTCTACCTGTTTGTGGTTTTCTGCAGTACTTTTCCTTATAGTTGATTCCCAGTCTTATACCACTGTGGATGGAAAGGATACTTGAAATGATTTCAATCTTAAACTTATTGAGACTTGTGGTGGTCTAGCATGGGATCTATCCTGGAGAATGTTCCATGTGCACTTGAAAATAATGTGTATTCTGCTATTTTTCAATGGACTGGTCTATATATATATCTATTAAGTCTATCTGGTATGATGTGTTTTTAAGGCCAGTGTTTGCTTATTGATATCCTGTCTGGATGATCTGTTCATTGATGTATTTTCATTATTAAAGTCCTTTACTATTATTTTCTTCCTGTCAATTTCTCCCTTTATGTTTTTGCTTTATGTATCTTGGTGCTTATATGTTGGGAGCATAGATATTTACAGTTGTTACATCTTCCTGTTGGATTGATCCCTTGATCATTATGTAACGTCCTTCTTTGATTCTTGTTATAGTCTTTCTTTTAAAGTATTTTGCCTTTTATCAGTATTGCTACCCCAGCTTTCTTTTTGTTTCCATTTTCATGGAATACCTTTTTCCATTCCCTCAATTTCAGTCTGTGTGTGTCTTTACCTCTGAAGCGAGTCTCTTGTAGGCAGCATATAGATGGGTCTTGTTGTTGTTGTTTTTATTGTTTTGGGTGTTTTTGGGTCCATTCAGCCACTCCATGTCTTTTGCTTGGAGCATTTAGTCCATTTATGTTTAAAGTAATTATTGATAGGTGTGTACTTATTGCCATTTTAATTGTTTTCAGGTTTTTTTGTAGTTCTTTTGTTGTTGTTGTTGTTGTTCTGTTCTTCTTTTGCTTTTTCCCCTTTACATTTGATGACTATTTTGTGTTATATTTGAATTCTCTTCTCTTTTTTGTGTGAATGCATTTATTATAGATTTTTGTTTGTGGTTACCATGAGGTTCATATATAACAACATTTATAAACGTATTTGAGGGACTTCCCTGGTGGTGCAGTAGTTAAGAATCCACCTGCCAGTGCAGGGGACATGGGTTTGAGTCCTGGTCTGGAAAGATCCCACATGCTGTGGAGCAACTAAGTCTGTGCGCCACAGCTACTGAGCCTGCGCTCTAGAGCCTGCAAGCCACAACTACCGAAGCCCACGTGCCTAGAGCCTGTGCTCCACCATAAGAGAAGCCACCACAGTGAGAAGCCAATGCACTGCAAAAAAGAGTAGCCTCTGCTCGCCACAGCTAGAGAAAGCCCATGCACAGCAACAAAGACCCAACACAGCCAAAATAAACAAACAAACAAATTTTAAAAACAGTAAAAAAAAAATAAATATATGTGATTATTTTAAGTCATTGATTTCCTAAGTTCAGACACATTCTAACAGCCCTGCATTTTTACTCTCCAACCATGTTTAATGTTTTTACATCATATTTTACATCTTTTTTGTTTGCGTATCCCTTAACTACTGATTGTGGATATAGAGGATTATACTACTTTTGTCTTCCTACTAGTTTTGTAAGTGGTGGATTTACTATCTTTACTGTATATTTACATTTATCAGTGGGGTTTTTCCTTTCATAATTGTCATATTTGTAGTTGTGGTCATTTTTTTTTCCTCTTATAGAAGTCCCTTTAACATTTCTTGTAAAGCTGATTAGTGGTGCTAATCTCTTTCAGCTTTTGTTTGTCTATAAAACTCTTTATTTCCCCTTCAAATATGAGTGATAGCCCTGCCAGGCAGATTATTCTTAGTTGTAGGTTTTCCCTTGCATCACTTTGAATATATCATGCTACTCCCTCTGGCTTGCAGTTTCTGCTGAGAAGTCAGCTGATAGTTTTGGGGAGTTTCCTTATACATGGCTAGTTGCTTTTCTCTTATTGCTTTTAAGATTCTCTATTTATCTTTAATTTTTACATTTAAATATATTGTGTCTTTGTGTGGACTTCTTTGGGTTCATCTTGTTTGTGACTTTTGTGCTTCCTGGACCTAGGTGTCTGTTTCCTTTTGCAGGTTGGGGATATTTTCATCTATTATTTATTTAAATAAGTTCTCTGCTCATCCCCCACCTTATCCTTCTGGGACCCCTAAGGTGCAAATCCTTGATGTTGTCCTAGAGGTCTCTTAAACTGTCCTCACTTGTAAAAATTCTTTTTTCTGTTCAGCCTGGGTGATTTCCACTATTCTGTCTGCCATTTTGCTGATCCATTCTTCTCTATCATCTAATCTACTCTTGATTCCTTCTAGTGTATTTTTCATTTAGTTATTATATTCTTCACCTATGCTTGATTTTTAAAAATATTTTCTAACTCTTTGTTGAGCTTCTCACTGTGTTCATACATTCTCCTGAGTTTGTTGAGCATGTTTCTGATGATTACCTTGGACTCTTTATTGGGTAAATTGCTTATCTCCACTTTGCTTTGTTCTTCTGGGGTTTTGTTTTTTTCCTGTTTGGAACATATTTCTTTGACTCCTCACTTTGCCTGTTTCTTTTTGTTTATTTCTATATATTAGGTAGGTTGTTTATTTTCCCAGTCTTGAAGTGGCCTTATGTAGAGTTCCTATGGAGCTTAGTAGCACACTCCCCTCTAGCCACCAGAGCTGTATGCTCTAGGAGTGTCCCCGATGTTGGCTGCATGGGCCCTTCTGTTGTGGGACTGATTACTGTGTGTGCACTGGTAGGCAGTGCTGGCTCCTTGCTCAGTTGGCGGCCAGGTTCTCCCTTGTATGGTGACTGCTGGCCTGCAGGTGGGCAGGGCTGTGTCCCAGGTTGGCTGACTCTGGTGCCTAAGGATCCAGGGCTAGTGCTGGCCCACTGTTGGGCAAGGCTGGATCCTGGGGTAGCTGGCTGCAAGCCTTGGGAGATGGGCAGTGCTAGATGCTATTTTAAATGGTCATTTATTGCATATTGTGCTCTAGCTAGAAACTTTATAACTAGACATTTACCTTGTATGGATGATAGCACCAAAGAAGATGGGTTTAAGTTGAGAGAGATGGTAGTTCCAGTCTATAATAGTGTAGGAAGTACTGGAATGAATGATGGAAAGTGGGTATATGTGGGAGGGTGGTACTTCCCAGGAAATCTTCAAGAACAGGTGAGGTGTAATTAAGGCCTATACTTGCATGAAGGCATGTATTAGGCCCTGTCTCTTAGGTTCCTTCCAGTTTTATTTCAAGTTTCTAGACGTTGGAGCAGTAATGCGAGAACAT
The DNA here is from genome assembly GCF_000442215.2 of Lipotes vexillifer. Classification (NCBI taxonomy): domain Eukaryota; kingdom Metazoa; phylum Chordata; class Mammalia; order Artiodactyla; family Lipotidae; genus Lipotes; species Lipotes vexillifer. The sequence goes on along the minus strand of NW_006775616.1, from coordinate 3,551,092 downwards.
TCCCTTAACACGTCGTCTGTGAATGACCAATGTACACCAAAGTGGCTGAATATGCTCCTTGTTCTCATAGATCATTTCCTCAGTTTCATAGGATAGGCCTGACCATTTAATTAGGCAGGAAATGTGGGGCATGTTTTGGGAGCTGGAAACTGCTTTTTTTTTTTAACATCTTTATTGGGGTATAATTGCTTTACAATGGTGTGTTAGTTTCTGCTTTATAACAGAGTGAGTCAGTTATACATATATATATGTTCCCATATCTCTTCCCTCTTTGTCTCCCTCCCTCCCACCCTCCCTATCCCACCCCTCCAGACAGCCACAAAGAACCGGGCCGGTATCCCTGTGCCATGCGGCTGCTTCCCACTGGCTATCTACCTTACGTTTGTTAGTATATATATGTCCATGTCTCTCTCTCGCCCTAACACACCTCACCCTTCCCCCTCCCCATATCCTCAAGTCTGTTCTCCAGTAGGTCTCTGTCTTTATTCCTGTTTTACCCCTAGGTTCTTCATAACATTTTTTTTTCTTAAATTCCATATATATGTGTTAGCATACGGTATTTGTCCTTCTCTTTCTGACTTACTTCACTCCGTATGACAGACTCTAGATCTATCCACCTCATTACAAATAGCTCAATTTCGTTTCTTTTTATGGCTGAGTAATATTCCATTGTATATATGTGCCACATCTTCTTTATCCATTCATCCGACGACGGGCACTTAGGTTGTTTCCATCTCCGGGCTATTGTAAATAGAGCTGCAATGAACATTTTGGTACATGACTCTTTCTGAATTCTGGTTTCCTCAGGGTATATACCTAGTAGTGGGATTGCTGGGTCATATGGTAGTTCTATTTGTAGTTTTTTAAGGAACCTCCATACTGTTCTCCATAGTGGCTGAACCAATTCACATTCCCACCAGCAGTGCAAGAGTGTTCCCTTTTCTCCACACCCTCTCCAGCATTTATTGTTTCTAGATTTTTTGATGATGGCCATTCTGACTGGTGTGAGATGATATCTCATTGTAGTTTTGATTTGCATTTCTCTAATGATTAATGATGTTGAGCATTCTTTCATGTGTTTGTTGGCAGTCTGTATATCTTCTTTGGAGAAATGTCTATTTAGGTCTTCTGCCCATTTTTGGATTGGGTTGTTTATTTTTTTGTTATTGAGCTGCATGAGCTGCCTGTAAATTTTAGAGATTAATCCTTTGTCAGTTGATTCATTTGCAAATATTTTCTCCCATTCTGAGGGCTGTCTTTTGGTCTTGTTTATGGTTTCCTTTGCTGTGCAAAAGCTTTGAAGTTTCATTAGGTCCCATTTGTTTATTTTTGTTTTTATCTCCATTACTCTAGGAGATGGGTCAAGAAGGATCTTGCTGTGATTTATGTCATAGAGTGTTCTGCCTATGTTTTCCTCTAAGAGTTTGATAGTTTCTGGCCTTACATTTAGGTCTTTAATCCATTTTGAGCTTATTTTTGTGTATGGTGTTAGGGAGTGATCTAATCTCATACTTTTACATGTACCTATCCAATTTTCCCAGCACCACTTATTGAAGAGGCTGTCCTTTCTCCACTGTATATTCCTGCCACCTTTATCAAAGATAAGGTGACCATATGTGCATGGGTTTATCTCTGGGCTTTCTATCCTATTCCATTGATCTATCTTTCTGTTTTTGTGCCAGTACCATACTGTCTTGATTACTGTAGCTTTGTAGTATAGTCTGAAGTCAGGCAGCCTGATTCCTCCAGCTCCATTTTTTGTTCTCAAGATTGCTTTGGCTATTCGGGGTCTTTTGTGTTTCCATACAAATTGTGAAATTTTTTGTTCTAGTTCTGTGAAAAATGCCAGTGGTAGTTTGATAGGGATTGCATTGAATCTATAGATTGCTTTGGGAAGTAGAGTCATTTTCACAATGTTGATTCTTCCAATCCAAGAACATGGTATATCTCTCCATCTGTTTGTATCATCTTTAATTTCTTTCATCAGTGTCTTATAATTTTCTGCATACAGGTCTTTTGTCTCCTTAGGTAGGTTTATTCCTAGATATTTTATTCTTTTTGTTGCAATGGTAAATGGGAGTGTTTTCTTGATTTCACTTTCAGATTTTTCATCATTAGTATATAGGAATGCCAGAGATTTCTGTGCATTAATTTTGTATCCTGCTACTTTACCAAATTCATTGATTAGCTCTAGTAGTTTTCTGGTAGCATCTTTAGGATTCTCTATGTATAGTATCATGTCATCTGCAAACAGTGACAGCTTTACTTCTTCTTTTCCGATTTGGATTCCTTTTATTTCCTTTTCTTCTCTGATTGCTGTGGCTAAAACTTCCAAAACTATGTTGAATAAGAGTGGTGAGAGTGGGCAACCTTGTCTTGTTCCTGACCTTAGTGGAAATGCTTTCAGTTTTTCGCCATTGAGGATGATGTTGGCTGTGGGCTTGTCATATACGGCCTTTATTATATTGAGGAAAGTTCCCTCTACACCTACTTTCTGCAGGGTTTTTATCATAAATGGGTGTTGAATTTTGTCAAAAGCTTTCTCTGCATCTATTGAGATGATCATATGGTTTTTCTCCTTCAATTTGTTAATATGGTTAATCACATTGATAGATTTGCGTATATTGAAGAATCCTTGCATTCCTGGAATAAACCCCACTTGATCATGGTGTATGATCCTTTTAATGTGCTGTTGGATTCTGTTTGCTAGTATTTTGTTGAGGATTTTTGCATCTATGTTCATCAGTGATATTGGCCTGTAGTTTTCTTTCTTTGTGACATCCTTGTCTGGTTTTGGTATCAAGGTGATGGTGGCCTCGTAGAATGAGTTTGGGAGTGTTCCTCCCTCTGCTATATTTTGGAAGAGTTTGAGAAGAATAGGTGTTAGCTCTTCTCTAAATGTTTGATAGAATTCGCCTGTGAAGCCATCTGGTCCTGGGCTTTTGTTTGTTGGAAGATTTTTAATCACAGTTTCAATTTCAGTGTTTGTGATTGGTCTGTTCATATTTTCTATTTCTTCCTGATTCAGTCTTGGCAGTTTGTGCATTTCTAAGAATTTGTCCATTTCTTCCAGATTGTCCATTTTATTGGCATAGAGTTGCTTGTAGTAATCCCTCATGATTTTTTGTATTTCTGCAGTGTCAGTTGTTACTTCTCCTTTTTCATTTCTGATTCTATTGATTTGAGTCTTCTCCCTTATTTTCTTGATGAGTCTGGCTAATGGTTTATCAATTTTGTTAATCTTCTCAAAGAACCAGCTTTTAGTTTTATTGATCTTTGCTATTGTTTCCTTCATTTCTTTTTCATTTATTTCTGATCTGATTTTTATGATTTCTTTCCTTCTGCTAACTCTGGGGTTTTTTTGTTCTTCTTTCTCTAATTGCTTGAGGTGCAAGGTTAGGTTGTTTATTCGAGATGTTTCCTGCTTCTTAAGGTGGGCTTGTATTGCTATAAACTTCCCTCTTAGAACTGCTTTTGCTGCATCCCATAGGTTTTGGGTCGTTGTATCTCCATTGTCATTTGTTTCTAGGTATTTTTTAATTTCCTCTTTGATTTCTTCAGTGATCACTTCGTTACTAAGTAGTGTATTGTTTAGCCTCCATGTGTTTGTATTTTTTACTGCTCTTTTCCTATAATTGATATCTAATCTCATGGCGTTGTGGTCGGAAAAGATACTTGATATAATTTCAATTTTCTTAAATTTACCAAGGCTTGATTTGTGACCCAAGATATGATCTATCCTGGAGAATGTTCCATGAGCACTTGAGAAAAATGTGTATTCTGTTGTTTTTGGATGGAGTGTCCTATAAATATCAATTAAGTCCATCCTGTTTAATGTATCATTTAAAGCTTGTGTTTCCTTATTTATTTTCATTTTGGATGATCTGTCCATTGGTGAAAGTGGGGTGTTGAAGTCCCCTACTATGAATGTGTTACTGTCGATTTCCCCTTTTATGGCTGCTAGTTTTTGCCTTATGTATTGAGGTGCTCCTATGTTGGGTGCATAAATATTTACAATTGTTATATCTTCTTCTTGGATCGATCCCTTAATCATTATGTAGTGTCCTTCTTTGTCTCTTCTGATAGTCCTTATTTTAAAGTCTATTTTGTCTGATATGAGAATTGCTACTCCAGCTTTCTTTTGGTTTCCATTTGCATGGAATATCTTTTTCCATCCCCTTACTTTCAGTCTGTATGTGTCTCTAGGTCTGAAGTGGGTCTCTTGTAGACAGCATATATATGGGTCTTGTTTTTGTATCCATTCAGCCAATCTGTGTCTTTTGGTGGGAGCATTTAGTCCATTTACATTTAAGGTAATTATCGATATGTATGTTCCTATTCCCATTTTCTAAATTGTTTTGGGTTCGTTATTATAGGACTTTTCCTTCTCTTGTGTTTTTGTCTAGAGAAGTTCCTTTAGCATTTGTTGTAAAGCTGGTTTGGTGGTGCTGAACTCTCTCAGCTTTTGCTTGTCTGTAAAGGTTTTAATTTCTCCATCAAATCTGAATGAGATCCTTGCTGGGTAGAGTAATCTTGGTTGCAGGTTTTTCTCCTTCATCACTTTCAGTATGTCCTGCCACTCCCTTCTGGCTTGTAGAGTTTCTGCTGAGAGATCAGCTGTTAACCTTATGGGGATTCCCTTGTGTGTTATTTGTTGTTTTTCCCTTGCTGCTTTTAATATGCTTTCTTTGTATTTAGTTTTTGACAGTTTGATTAATATGTGTCTTGGCGTATTTCTCCTTGAATTTATCCTGTATGGGACTCTCTGTGCTTCCTGGACTTGATTAACGATTTCCTTTCCCATATTAGGGAAGTTTTCAACTATAATCTCTTCAAATATTTTCTCAGTCCCTTTCTTTTTCTCTTCTTCTTCTGGAACCCCTATAATTCGAATGTTGGTGCGTTTAATGTTGTCCCAGAGGTCTCTGAGACTGTCCTCAGTTCTTTTCATTCTTTTTTCTTTATTCTGCTCTGCAGTAGTTATTTCCACTATTTTATCTTCCAGGTCACTTATCCGTTCTTCTGCCTCATTTATTCTGCTATTGATCCCATCTAGAGTATTTTTCATTTCATTTATTGTGTTGTTCATCATTGTCTGTTTCATCTTTATTTCTTCTAGGTCCTTGTTAACTGCTTCTTGCATTTTGTCCATTCTATTTCCAAGATTTTGGATCATCTTTACTATCATTATTCTGAACTCTTTTTCAGGTAGACTGCCTATTTCCTCTTCATTTGTTAGGTCTGGTGGGTTTTTATCCTGCTCCTTCATCTGCTGTGTGTTTTTCTGTCTTCTCATTTTGCTTATCTTACTGTGATTGGGTTCACCTTTTTGCAGGCTGCAAGTTCGTAGCTCCCGTTGTTTTTGATGTCTGTCTCCAGTGGCTAAGGTTGGTTCAGTGCGTTGTGTAGGCTTCCTGGTGGAGGGGACTAGTGGCTGTGTTGTGGTGTATGAGGCTAGATCTTGTCTCTCTAGTGGGCAGGTCCACGTCTGGTGGTGTGTTTTGGGGTGTCTGTGGACTTATTATGATTTTAGGCAGCCTCTCTGCTAGTGGGTGGGGTTGTGTTCCTGTTTTGCTATATGGTTGGCATAGGTTGTCCAGCACTGTAGCTTGCTGGTCGTTGAGCGAAGCTGGGTGCTGGTGTTGAGATGGAGATCTCTGGGAGATTTTCGCCGTTTGATATTATGTGGGGCTGGGAGGTCTCTTCTTGACGAGTGTTCTGAAGTTGGCTCTCCCACCTCAGAGGCAGAGTCCTGACTCCTGGCTGGAGCAGCAAGAGCCTTTCATCCACTCGGCTCAGAATAAAAGGGAGAGAAAGTAGAGAGAATTAGTATAAGTAGGAGGAAATAGGAAAGAAAGAAAGAAAGAAAGAAAGAGAGGAGGGAAGGAAGGAAGGAGGGAAGGAAGAAAGAAAGAAAGAAGAAAAGAAAGGAAGAAGGCAAGAAGGAAAGAAAGGAGGGAGGGAGGGAGGAGGGAAGGAAGGAAGGAATGAGGGAAGGAAGGAAAAAATACAGAAAGAAAGAAGATACAGTAAAATAAAATAAAGTATAATAAAGTTATTGAATTAAAAAAATAATTATTTAGAGGAAAAAAAAAAGGGAAGGATAGAACCTTAGGACAAATGGTGGAAGCAAAGTTATAGAGACAAAATCTTACATAGAAGCATACACATATACCCTCACAAAAAGAGGTAAAGTGGAAAAAATCATAAAACTTGCTCTCCAAGTCCACCTCCTCAATTTGGGACGATTCGTTGTCTCAAAAAGGGAAGGAAGGAAGGAAAGATAGAAAGAAGGTAAAGTATAACAGAGTTCTTTAAATTAAAATTAATTATTAAGAAAAAAATTAAAAAAAAAAATGGTCGGATAGAACGCTGGGACAAATGGTGGAAGCAAACCTATACAGACAAGATCTCACACAGAAGCATACACATACACATTCACAAAAAGAGGAAAAGGGGAAAAAATCATAGATCTTGCTCTAGAAGTCCGCCTCCTCAATTTGGGATGATTCGCTGTCTATTCATGTATTCCACAGAGGCAGGGTACATCAAATTGATTGTGTAGCTTTAATCCGCTGTTTCTGAGGCTGCTGGGAGAGATTTCCCTTTTTCTTCTTTGTTCTCACAGCTCACAGGGGCTCAGCTTTCGACTTGGCCCTGCCTCTGCGTGTAGGTCGCTGGAGGGCGTCTGCTTTTTGCTCAGACAGGACGGCGTTAAAGGAGCCGCTGACTCGGGGGCTCTGGCGCTCTCAGGCCGGGGGCAGGGAGGGGCACGGAGTGCGGAGCGGTCCTGCGGCGGCAGAAGTCGGCGTGACGTTGCCCCAGCCTGAGGCCCGCCGTGTGTTCTCCCTGAGAAATTGTCCCTGGGTCCCGGGAACCTGGCAGTGGCGGGCTGCACAGGCTCCCCGGAAGAGGGGTGGGGATAGTGACCTGTGCTCGCACACAGGCCCCTTGGTGGCGGCAGCAGCAGCCTTAGCGTCTCCCGCCCATCTCTGGTTTCCGAGCTTTTAGCCGCAGCTCGCGCCCGTCTCTGAGGTCCGTGCTTTTAGCCGCGGCTCGCGCCCGTTTCTGGAGTTCCTTTAGGCAGCCTGGCACATTCCATTCTAATTTTGGAAACTGCTTTTTAAGTTCTAAGAGGGGAAGGAGAGCTGTAGATTTCTGACCCTCATCCCCAGGTGAGAGTGTCTTGGCCTCCAGCTTCTCTTTTACCACCAGTCTGATTTTACAGGCTTCCTTTATGTCCCTATCCTCCTCCCCATCTCCACCTCAACTCCCAGTTGTTGTTTTTCATCTAGTTCAGTTCTGGCTTCACTGGGATAAGGTTAAAATAGCCCTCCCTCTGAATGTGATGTTATTACAGCCCACCAGGAGAAAGTTAGGCTGCATACTTTTTCTGCTACAGAGCTGAATAGCAATGAATATTGGGATAGCACTGGTAGGAAGAACAAAAAGCACTCTATGGGCCTGAGGTTCTTCTTGATTCTCATAGATAAATACTAAATAAAAAAGGAGTAAAGTAAAGGGAGATTTGCAAAGTTCCAAAACCATTCTTATTGGTTAAATTTAAAGTTAAATTTTTTTTTACAAATAGAAGGCTGCGTAACTTCTAGTTTTTGAATGAGATGATTATATTGCAACACTAAGCTAGGTTAGAAGGACTAACTAGATGCTAACCCTACAGGAATAGCTCACTGTTTTGGGATGGAGGCCAATCATAGTTCAGTTAACCCTTGAACAGCATAGTTTTTGAATAGCACAAATCCACTCATCTGCAGATTTTTTTCAGTAAATATGTACTACAGTACTACATGATCCAATTTGTGGTTGTGTGACTCCATGGATGTGGAACTGTGGATACAGAGGACAGACTCTACAGTTATATGTGGATTTTCAACTGCATGGGGGTGGGTGGTTGGTACCCCTAACAAGCTCATTGTTCAAGGGTCAACTGTAATTCTTTCAGAATCCTTCCCAAAAGTTTTAGAGTGTTTATTTTTTAAGTGGAAAGACATACAGAGCAATAATTTCTGCTTCTTAATTCTTTGCCTGAAGCCAATGATATTTTTGTGCTACGCCAAGAGGGAAATTCTGTCTATATATAGTTTCTCTGCTTGTCAGTACTCTTTGCGTACTGCTCAGATATATTTGCTGAGATTAGGAAACTGGCATTTATGCATCAATGATGAAGCAGTTAAGAACCTGGTTATATCATTGGACGTAATAACCTCAGCTTTCCTGGGGGTTTTCTGATGAAGTCGTTCTAAATGGTCACAAACCTGTATTGAAAATAGCAGGTGCCTGAACTCTGAGGGGTCATTATTTTGCTTTTATACAGAATCATCTTTAAATTTTTCATGCCATCGTAGAGTTGGGAAAGGGAGCTCAGAAGATGAGGAGAAAGGAAAGCATGTACGTCAGAGCAGCACTGTGAATTATCCAAATCCATGAATTATCAGAAAGACTTCAAAAATCATCCTATTTTCCTATACTGGATGATTTGCTCATTTACTTTAAGCTCTGCTTAGTTGATAATAATGGAATTTTGTAACCACAAGCAGCTGGCTAATGCAGAACTAACCAAGGTGACAAGGAAAAGCACTCTATGTTTTAAATCTGTTGTTCCCAAAATACACTGAGGCACCTTGGGGAGCCTGAGGGGAGCTCACAGGGGTACTGCAGGTTATTTAAAATATTCAAGGGGAACACAGTATACTCAACACCTGTGCAAGTTATTAGCTCTACGGTAGTTCAGTTTCAACCTTAGATCCCGCTATATTCCTTTTGATTAGGTCATATCTTTGTGAAGTTGGGTTTTGGTGACTACTGTGATAAAAAGCAAGTACCAGTGACAAACAACAAGAAGTAAGAGTGAATTTTCAACCTGATTCTAAGGTTTGAGGAGTTGTGTAGTGACCAGGAGGCACACACATCTCATTAGTAAGTAACTGTCCTTAAGAAGAAAATATAAAAAAATTCAATTTATGTGAATTACCCTTCCAAATGGCTATTAAGTTGTCAGGACATAAACAGTTGTTTGGATCTAACAGAATTCATATCTTCTCCTGGCTTAGGGATGTCATGAAAAAATTAGGCACAAAGACTACCATGATCTAAAAAAGTTTGGCAACCTATAGGTTAAATGATTTTTTAAAATTGGTTTTGGTTTTCTTTTTTCTTCTTAAAAGCTTTTGTACTTTTCCCCCATCATTTTATCTAAATATACAAATGTAATCATATACCCATTTTTTAAGGTATTTTTTGTTTCTGCTAGCTTTCCTATACCTCCTCCTTCTACCTCCCCACTTCCCTACCAGGTAGGAACCTGATATATGTCATTAGCAACCTAGTGTATATCTTTTTACATCTGTCAAGGACATGCTTCTATAAGACATATATACATATTTATTTAAATATACAAGGCTGGGAGGCGTTACTGTTTTGTGAAAATGAGAGAATGTTAGTTATGAAAGGCAAATATTATGAAAATAATTTTAACCTTGCAGACCCACTGTAATGGTCTCAGAGATCTCAGGGGTTCCTAGGCCATGGTTTGAGAGCATTTGCAATAGATATATTTTTACAGCAAGTGAAAACCTAGATCTGGATTGCAGTGATACACCCATAGCAATGTTTTTTTTCAAGTTCTATATAAATACTTCATGTTTAAAAATGCTTGATGATTTTTATCTACAGTACATAGTGTTATAAATGTATATTGTGTCATGGTATGTTATGGATTTTTCCTCATATTTTTCATTTACTTAATTGACACTGATAAAATATCTTTTGAACTTATAATTGTTTTAAATACTCTAGGGTATGAAACTTATTTGTAATATTTTTTTGATTTTTTTTTTTTTTTTTTTTTTTTTTTTTTTTTTGCCACTCTGTGTGGCTTGTGGGATCTCAGTTCCCTGACCAGGGATTGAATCTGGGCCACAGCAGTGAAAGCTCAGAATCTTAACCACTAGGCCACCAGGGAACTCCCATATTTATAGTATTCTTTTATATTTTCTTTTTAATTGGCATTACTTGATGGCTAACAATGATGATGTGCTTATTGATTATTTGTATACCTTCTTCTATGAATTTTGTTCATGCCTTTTGTTCATTTAAAAAACCGAGCTGTGAGATTTTTATTGTTAATTTGTAGTAGTTCTTTATATGTTTTGGATAGTATCCCTTTGATATATGTGCTATGTTTTTTCCAGTCTGTGTGTGAAGGGTTATTTTGAGATTCAAATGAGGAATTATAAGTTAAGGACAGTGCCTGGCACATAGTAATTATTCAAAATAGAGAGAACAGAGGTTACCAGGCTATGAACTCCTCTTTCATATTTTCCGTATTCATTTACTTTTCTTTCGGGGACCATGGGCTTAACATAATTGCTGTTCTGATGAAAGTGAATTATAAACAATAACACATTTGAGCATCATTTTTATTTAACATATTGTAAAAATGAGTCAATCATATTTTTTGTTCAAGTAAGTCATTTTTCATTGCAGAATTAAAATTTATTTCACTTTGCACTATTTCCTGCTCAGCATCAAAAGACATTCTAGGCTGTATCACTTCGTACGGGATTAGAAGATGTTCCCAGCCTTATTTCTTTAGTAACATGGTTTCTGCTTTGTATTCCTCTATATTCATAAAATTCATGTGTATAATATTCAAAAAGAGCATTAAGAAACTATCATAACTTTATAGTCTTTTTATTCTGAGTACTTATTTTTAATATTTTATTATAGTTTTGCTATATAATAAAGAAAACTGTGCAGTTATTCCTTACACAAGAATAGTAATACACTGAAATAAAAACTAAAGAAATAAACTAAACAATTTAGAAGTAGAAGCAACTATATAATTTGGGAATATTTGTAAACCGGTGATGCTTTTAAGGTGTCTTGTAAAGAATATGCAGTATATTCTTGCTGCATACTGTGATGTGGGCCAAACAGATGGGTATTGCAAATATTTCTTATCTTTCACTAGTATGGGAGGCCCATTTAGGATTTATTTTTATGACATACCCTAACAATTGGCTTGAATTAATGAAGTGAACTTATAATTTATATTTTTGGTTAATCTTCCTGCTTATTACTTTACCATTATAGCATTTACCAATCAGTATGGAAGTATGTGAACATTTTAACAGTTCGGATGTGTATCACATGAATATATCAACTCTAACCTTTGCATTCTTGGAAGTATCATTCATTCCTCAAACAGCTACTAATTACTTTCCAAATATGAGGCACTGTGAACCACTGTAGGAGAGTATAAATATGTAATAAGATCCAGAATGTGTCCTCAGACAGCATGTAATCTATGATACATCTATACAAGTAAATAGAACATATGGAAGTAAATGCTAAAGACTAGGAAAGAAGTATTAATAACGTAAGGCGTTCATGGAGACATAACTAGTTTTGTTTGAGAAATTTCATTGTCAAAGATTGAAATTAACCATATATACAGTATTTCTTCTTATAATCAGGTACCCTCATTGTGAAAAATTCAGAAACTCTAGACAGTCACAAAGAAGAAAAATTGCTTGTAATTTCACATAACAATTGCCATTATTAGTATTTTGGTGTTTGGCTTTTGCCACTTAATTATTTTAAGTAGACCCTTTGGAAAGTGAAGATACTCATTCTGGGTACAGTTCTAGGAGTAATGCAAATATTACATACAGCCCTTGCTATTCGTGGTTCTGGAAGAGGAAGTGCTATTAAGTTATTTTACGTACAACTTGTTTAATGGACAATAGTGATTTGGCCAGAGATTATGGTTGTAACTTTATAATTGTGCCCAAGAGATCTGAAATAGATAATGCAGCTCCCTTACTGGTGGATTAGGGACAGAAGAATCTCATTCATGGAATTCTAGGAATGTGATAGGTTCTACTCAGAAAGAGAAGCAAGCCTCATTTTACTTCAGAGGAGAGAAGCTGATTCTTAGAGACAGTAGTATACATACATGAGGAGTAGAAGCTTAGCAAATCCACTATCAAAAGTATGTTCACGGGCTTCCCTGGTGGCGCAGTGGTTGGGAGTCCGCCTGCCGATGCAGGGGATATGGGTTCGTGCCCCGGTCTGGGAGGATCCCGCATGCCGTGGAGCGGCTGGGCCCGTGAGCCATGGCCGTTGAGCCTGCTCGTCCGGAGCCTGTGCTCCGCAATGGGAGAGGCCGCAACAGTGAGAGGCCCCAAAAAAAAAAAAAAAAAAAAAAAAAAAAAAAAGTATGTTCACATAAAAGTTATCAGTTAAATCTTAGTATTTAAATTAACACGGATTTATATCTCCTATTTAGAAATTTTAAGCAACTGTTGAAACTAGTGTGAATTCCTTAGAGGAGCTAGGTTAAAGACATTTTTGGTGGCAAGAAAATAATCACACTGGAGCAAAAGATATGTCAATGATATTTAAAATGGATCATTCACACGTAGGTAATGGAAAGTTGATAGCAGGGCCACCTGTGTGCAAATAGAAAAGTGGCAAGCCCACTTTTTTGTACTTTTCCATTTTCTCTTTTCTCATTCCTCATTCTTAGCTCCCCTTACTATTTTTCTAGGGTCCCTTTCCGGTGGGTAACACTTACACCCGTCCTCATTATGTGGTGTCCAGTACTTGGGCTTATCCTGTTCTTTCTCCCTTTATCAAAGATGATGTGTATTATCAGCCATTTTCTCTGTTATTATGTTAAAAAATAAACTAATGTACTGATCCTCCCCAAAATGTTAGGTTTTTTTTTTTTAGGATATTTTAATTTATTAATCTTTCAGTCCTATTTGCATTTTAACAATTTTTAGAGAGACAAATTTTAACCAAAAAAGAGCAAATACTTAATGTTAAATTTTCAGCTGGGTTGGAGAAAATATTTGGAGACCAGGTTAACATTACAGACCCTTCAGTTCATCCTATAGACAGCCAGACAGTTCCAGTTGCATATATACTTCTGTTGTGTCAAGAATAGAAAAGTGCTCTTTGTGTCTTTTAATACAAATAGGCATGTGGAAATTCCTTTTCCACAAAGTTTTATAGACTTTATTGTTGCCTTCAGAAGTTGAATGTGGGGGCAATTTTCTGGAAGAGATTTAAACTAATAGGAGCACACTTGTAGCGGATTTGCAAGCCTTCTCTCCTTAGCGATTTCTCTCTCCGAGAGTCTAAAGATCCTCAAGGGAAAGGTACCACATGCAGAAAGTCAATTCCTTTCAGACCCACAGTCTGAGCTCCTAGAATGACATAATACTCCACCTGAAAAAGAGAGGCAGTCATCTAATTCATTTTGTACTCAAGAGTAGAAAAGTGTAGTACGTGATTACAGACTGAGCCTTTAGGAGAGCAATAAAAATAGTTCTGACAGTCATTTCCAATAAAAATTTTTTTTTCATTGGGCAGAATATCCAATCTATAAAGACATTTTTGGAGTTCTTATTTGGTACTATGTTTGAAGATATTATGTCTCCAAAAGTAGTCATGGGATAAAGGAATACATGATTGATGCAGGACAAAAAAAAGCTTATTTTAAGAGAACTGATTTATGGTCTTTAATTTTTAAAATAAGATTTCCTTTTAAGATCTTTTTCTAAATAGGAATTGACTGAGCAATGGTTCTCTCACCTTATACTCTTGTGTGGGTATTATTATTTTCAATGAAAGTACCATTTAGTATAAAATGGTTGAAATTTTAACAGCTGTAGCTAAGAGCCATTCATGTTGCCGTAAAGATTTTTTTCCCACTCTTGGGACCAAGTAGTTCTGTTTGTTTGGTTTGATAAGTCAAGAATTGGGGAGTACAGATATTGTGGAAGATTTGTATGCAATGGTTTTTTTTCCCTTTTTTGCGGTACGTGGGCCTCTCACTGTTGTGGCCTCTCCCGTTGCGGAGCACAGGCTCCGGACGCGCAGGCTCAGCAGCCATGGCTCACGGGCCTAGCCGCTCCGCGGCATGTGGGATCTTCCCAGACCGGGGCACGAACCCATGTCCTCTGCATCGGCAGGCGGACTCTCAACTACTGCACCACCAGGGAAGCCCCTGCTATGGTTTTTGATTCTAATTAATTGACTGTAGAAATTAAATATAAATAGCAGTCCATTAACTGTACATAGTTCCCCTCTGTGTGTTTCTTCTTTCTAAAAAGCAAGGTTTAGAATTCTTACCATTGCGTCTTATTAATGGCCGGGTATTCCTTCTGGTAACACTGCAAAAAACTTTCCCTACCTCCCCACTCATTTGAATGTGATTTCTTTCTATGGCTAGATAAGTACATTGATTTTGTGTTTCATGGAGATTAGTGGTTTAACAAAATGATAATAGGGATTATTGATTCTAATTTTTGTACATTGTTATTGGACTTAGTCTTTTTAACCAATGCAGAGTCTTTAAAGATGTTTCCTCTATGCTCTAAACAATATTAAATGAAATGTATAATGATAATACAAATCAGGCATGTTAAGTAAACAAAATTAAGATTGTGGGTTTTTACCAAAAGGTCAAAGCCAACTTCTAAGTACCTATATAATCTTCTGCATTCTGGCTCGTTTTTGCTATTCTACTGAATTGATCTTTCTTTATAAAGTGTTTTATGCTGCTTTTTGAAAAGGAAGTATGTTCAAATGGATAAAAAAAATCAAAACAATATAAAAAGTTTGTGGTAAGGATTCTCATTCCTACTCCTGTTCCTGCTTTTCTTCTTTCTCTGTTCCTACATTCTATTCTACATGTAATAACTTTTATTAGTTTCTTTAAATCCTTCCAATTTTTCTTTATCTAAATACATATAATTTTTCTCCCCCCCATTTTCCCCCAAAGTTTACTTAATATGTAGACTATTCTGAATTTTTCTTTTTTTTTTTTTTTTTTTTGCGGTACGCAGGCCTCTCACTGCTGTGGCCTCTCCCGTTGCGGAGCACAGGCTCCAGACGCGCAGGCTCAGCGGCCATGGCTCACGGGCCCAGCCGCTCCGCGGCATGTGGGATCTTCCCGGACCAGGGCACGAACCCGTGTCCCCTGCATCGGCAGGCGGACTCTCAACCACTGCACCACCAGGGAAGCCCTAAATTTTTCTAAGTGTTATTTTTTGTAATTATTTTCTCTCACCCCTGAACTATAAACATTTTCCCCAGATGTTTTGGTTTTCTGGTCAGACCAACCTATTTATGAGTGCTGGCTCTACTACTTACTAAGTATGTGACCTTGAGTTAAACTTGAGGGTCTCAGTTACTTTACTTTTAAAATGGAAGTATCATTACCTATGGGATAGGGTTGCTGTGAGTATTAAATGAGGTAATCTATGACTAGTAGCCTTTGGTGGGCAATCAATGTATATCAGTTTCTCTTCCCTTTCCTCTAGCCTTTTCTCACTTCCATAGTACAATCACCCTTTTCCATCATTAAAGGTACAATAACCTCACAAATTGTCTGTGTCTCCAGTATACCCCCTGCCCATCTATTCTTCACACTGCAAGTTAGAGGGGGTCTTTCCATGGGTTGTGTCACCTGTACAGAGTATGAACTTCAAAGAGCATGTGATACTCTTCATGGTCTAGGTTCTTCTTACCTGTCTAGCCTGATTTTATGTACTTCCTCTTTTCTGCTCTATAGCACATAATTTTCTCCCTGCCCAGAGGATATTCTGAATTCTTTGTCTGACAGTTCATAGATCTCCTTTTCTTTAGGGTCAGTTATTAGAGCTTTATTAGTTTCCTTTGATGGTATCATGTTTACCTGGTGTTTCATGGTCCTTTGTTCCTTATGTTGGTATCTGTGCATTGGGGCTCCTCTTCCGGACTTTACAGGTTTGCTTTTCAGAGACAGTTCTTCACCAGTTGGCTTAGTTTGGGTTTCTGGGTGTGTCTGCTGGTAACGTTCTTTGGGCAGATGGTCTGTTTTTGAATGAGGCAGCTGTTTGAGCTCTGAGGATGGAGATGGGGGCGTGTGCCACTGGCTGAGAGCATTTGGATAAGACTGCTGGATGATCTCTGTGGTTGCTTGAACTCTCTGGTCAGGCTTACTAGATGGTCAGGACTGGCTACTATAGTCAGTAGTTGGTGGGACTATGACTTAGCTTCCCTTCCCTGACAGGGCAGCAGGCCAGGGCTCAGGGCCCTGATATGGACAGTTTGGGGGCCTGATTCTAGCTTGAGTGATCACTGAATTCCCTGGTCAGGTGTGGCCACCGTTTTTTTTTCCCTTAAATTAATTAATTAATTTTTGGCTGCGTTGGGTCTTTGTTGCTGCGTGCAGGGGTACTCTGTTGCGGTGCGCGGGCTTCTCACTGCGGTGGCTTCTCTTGTTGCGGAGCATGGGCTCTAGGCATGGGAGCTTCAGTAGTTGTGGCTCATGGGCTCTAGACCGCAGGCTCAGTAGTTGTGGCGCACGGGCTTAATTGCTCCACAGCATGTGGGATCTTCCTGGAACAGGACTTGAACCCGTGTCCCCTGCATTGGCAGGTGGATTCTTAACCACTGCACCTCCAGGCCAGCCCTGGCCACCAGTTTTGGTCTGCAGACAACGAAAGTCATGGGCTGTGCTCTGTGTTCAAGAGCCACTATACGTAGGGATGTTGAATGGGCTATGTAGCTCCTGGTGTGCTCTGGTCAGACAGCTGAAGGATGTATTCAGTAATGAGTGGGGCTACAAATTAAATGTCCTGCCTGGGTGCAGTGAAAGAAGCAGCTCAGAAACTGGTAACGCTCTTTATTTGTTGTCTTAACTCTAGCCGTCACACACCCCATGTTCCCTGGCCAAGCAGGTCCACTAACTTTGCTCTACAAACTATTGGCTCTGTCTGCCCTTCTGTCATCTAAAGCGGCACAGGCCTGCACAGCTTCTTGGACTTGTTTCCTGCCCTCCTGGTCGGATGGGGCCAGAAGACTCTCTCTACATCAGGTGGGGCTATATCTGAGCCCCTTTGCCCGGGCAGGAGTAGGAGGGGTCACTCCAGGCTACTCTGAATTTCCCAAAGAGGATCTCCAATTGGGAAGGGCCAGGAGCTACCCTCAGCCTTGGCTATGGATTAATCCCACTGCCTGTGCATAGCATGGGAAGTCTCCACACCTGATACTGGCTTTGCTCTGGGAGCATTGGCTCTGCCTGCTGGCCTCTTGGCATGAGGACTGCTGGGCTGCACAGCTTCTAGGAGTTGTCATCAGCCCTTCTGGTTAGATGTGGCTGAAAGGCACTCTCTACAGCAGGTGGAGGTATGACTCAGCAGCTTGCCTGAGTGTGGGAAGCCGGGATGTAGGACCTGCAAAACTCCTCGTTTGAGGATCCGAATCAGCAGATACGCATCCTGCCAAGTTCCCTGGTCAGAGGCCCCCCACGACTTGGTTCCGCAGATGAGCAAAGCCACCAGTTGGACACTACAGGTATGAACTTGGTCTGACAAGATCCTTGTGCTGGTTGTTGCAAGCCTCCCCCACTTCTCTGTCACGATCGGATTCCCAGTGTTAGAGCCCCACAGATTCCTCCGTGGTCTGTGTGGTGAGAAATCAGGGTAGGGCTCCCCACAAAGTGACCCACAGCGCTTTGGAAAGCTGGTTGTCCCCCGCCACCACTCTCTTTTCCCACTGGAGGAATCGGAAACTGAGGGGAGGCCTCTCTGTGTGGTGCTGCAGTGGCCTGGGGGGGGGGGCAATGTGGTCAACATGGAGCTGCGTCTCTCTCCCTTCTAATGCAGTCTGTCTTGGCGTGTGAGGTGCCAGGGGTGCTTCAGCCTCACCCCTGTGTTCTAGGATTCTCTCATTGTTGTTTTGGTCTTGAATAGATGTGAGTTGTCCTTGTGAGGGAGAGGGAACGACCTGTATTTCGCCATTTAGTCCATATATAGTTTTTTTTTTATTATGAGCTTTTTATCATTGAATAAAAAGGAGATAAGTATCAGATTTCAGTGAATTAGCTTTAATGGTGATTCATATTTTTCCCTATGTCACTAAGCACACTGTTTAATACTCCTGAACTTTTTTTTCTTAATAACAAGACTTTTTCAATGAAGGAAGTAGTACAGTGGTTACATTTCCGACTCCCTAATCTGAGTAACTGTTCCAAAAGCATTTCCTGTCATTGGAACTGTGCCATCTGAACACAGTCATATACAAAATTTAAATTCCAAATCATGTGTTGACAAGGTTGACAACTTCGAATTTTATACAGTTAAGAACTAGTTGTGCTTATAAGCAGTGTAGCTGGAAAAAATCATAAATATACTAAAAAATTGCCATATTAACAATGAAAAATACTTTACTGGCTATATTTATTCTATGAGTTGAGCTTCCATATCATTAGCCGGTGCCTGGCTCTTTTGGGCTATTATGTCATTGAAAAGTAGATTGCTAAGACTGAAAAAACACAAAAATGTTTTCTTGGAAATGTAGGTGAATCTAGGGCAAAGAAAGTAGCTCAAAAACTAAAGTGCTACATAAAAAAAGGCTGAGAAGCACTCATATTTATATGTGAGATATTGAACACCTGCTTCTATTAGCTTTTTAATTCAGCTCCCTTTCTTTCAAAGAATTTTTTGACTTTGAGCTTATTTCTTTATGATTTATATGTAAGATCCGCTCAAGGTTTGACCACTCAGCACGTCTCCACAAATAACACATTGTGATTTTAGTACTTCACTCTCAATTATGGCTACATGACAGAAGTCAATATACAAGTATCATATTCCTTATAGAGTTAGAACAAACTTGTTTGGTCCTCATTTACTTGGAATAAGTTCCATCATTATCATTTCATTTAGTACCACTGCTGCTTGCAGAAAAATGAGTGTCTATTCTTGATAAAAAAAAAACTTTGGTGAGGTTTATCTTGGCATATGTAAATTAGAGTTAAAAATAAAATAATTTAATATTCTTAATTTAGTTTATTAAAGTGCATTTAAAAAAATAAGCTTGATCTAAAATCATAATAATTGTAAAAATAACAAGTTGTAAAAATAAACAGATATCTGAATTTTATCAGATTTTTATTCCCTTGTGGGTTATAGGTGACAAATTCACCTGAGATATTGCGTATTATAAGGTCTTATTGTGCTTAACTAGCATGCAGTTTATACCCCATGCGGCTCACCGCTTGAGTTTAACAGCATCCAAACTTGTGTACACCTTATTTATCAAAACGAGTCCACTGATTCCAGGCTTGGATGTTGTGGCAATGCCAAATGGTTAAAGAAGTTTCTAAACACTTATTGTCATATTCTATAGTTATCTTGTCAAGGACCAGTAACAAACAGCACTGGGTCAGAGACCACACTTTGAGTAGTACTGGCCCAGTAGATATTAATGTGCCATAATAATACTAGCTAATGTATATTAAATTTGTATTGTATGCCAGGCTGTTTGACAAGCAATTTACATGTTTGTCTCATTTAATCTTCTCCACAATCCAGTAAGATATAGGTAGTGTTATCATCCCCACTTTACAGAAAACAAGAATAAGGCTCAGAGTAATTTAGTAAATTTCCAAGATCATGCAGTCTTCCCAGCTGGAGCTGGGATTTAAGCCCAGGCCTGTGGACTCCAGAACCTGAGCTCTCAATCTCTAATTCAAATGCGAGAAAGCATTGTCTTAGAACTTACTGGGTGAGTTATAGTGGAAAAAACGAGGAATTAGGTTCTGTTCTTAGTTTTGGTACAGTCTAGTTGTGAGGCCTTTGACAAGTCACTTTATCTCTCTGGGCTTTGGTTTTTCTATCTGAATGTGACATGGGGAGGGTAGAGGCATCAGTTGTATGGTTTTTAAGCAGTGGTGTGCTGGAGGCAGCTTATACCATCTCGGAACAGCCAATTGTTAAATTTATAGGTATTTTGTTAGCTGGTTGATTTCATCCTGGTAGCTTGAAACTGACCATCCTGAGAGTATTTACACCATGGAAATTGGCAAACACTGTAAGTTTTTAATAATGTTTAAACACTTAACCAAGGCTTTCCCTTGGTTGTTAAACATTTACCAGCATAACACTGCTTTCAGGTCTCTTTGAGTTAATTCTGTTTCTTTTCAATCTTCCCTATCAAACAGGGAGCAAGTCCTCTGTCTCTTTATCTCTAGCACAGTGGGTGGGTATGTAGTACATATTTGATGATGATGATGATGATGATGAAATCACCATATCTATATCGTAAAACTTTGGATGGGCCCTGCTTGAAGGTACTTGCCTGGAAATAGTGGACCCTTAGGGGAAGCTCTTCCTATGGCTCCAGTGAACTGTGTATTGGCCTAATTTTTAGTGGAGATATTCTAACACTGCTTACAGCTTTCTTTTGGAATCTGACTTCCCTTTATCATATTATTATGCTGAATGAGAAAGTGTAGCACAGGAATGATACATATGAAGTCATTCTCTTTTATGCTAGTTTTCTCGAGTTGTTCTGGATGTAAAGAATATTAGTGTTTTTCATTTTTAAGGTCCTACTTTGTTGGTCTATTCTCCTTTACTAACTTGGAGAGCATCCCTGCCGTTCCTATCTCCTTTTCCTCCAATTTCCTCTGTCTTTTTGATTAGCTCTGTGTCTCTCTATGTGCATTAACTCATACCCTGTAGCTGTTTTCCTATAGCTAATCCTCATTTTCATGCTCTCTCTTGAATAGTCTTTCTTCTTGGATCCAACGAGTTACAAACTGGTTCTTAATGTAATGTTAAGCATACTGTTTTAACGTAATTATGATGTATATTGATGAGGTAATGGAAAGAATCCCAGGCTTTTGGTAAAGGAGACCTAGATATTTTGCTTTTGCTTTTTTTCTTCAACTATTTGCACTTTTTCTCATTCATTAAATAATGTAATTGGTCTATACTGTGATTCCCAAACCTGCCCATGCTTCAGTATCCCTCAAGGAATTTGGTTAAAATATAGATGGCCAGTCTCACCTTACTCCAGAACTAATGAATCTCTTTTGGGGTTGGGGGACAGGGAATTGTTCGGAGAGTTTATTTTTCCATCCAATGGGTGGCAGTACTAGAGTTACTGACAATTTCCACAGGGATAAAGTTTCTTCTTTTTTTTTCTTCTTATAGTGGAAACAAATAGGACTACAACAAAATATTGGTGGAACGTTCTACTGATAGTTAATTATACTCAGAAATTCTAATTTCTCATAGTAAAAGAAATAGTTACATTTTTTAATGTAATAACAGCATTTAGGGAAATCAGTTAAACATTTCTTGTTTGGTGAGTCATATAATGTCTTTTAAGGCTATTTATTCATTTAAATCAGTTTGCATATTTATAATGTGCTGCCATGATCTTAGTTTTAGGAAATCCAATAAATAGTATTTTCTGCCCATTCAGTTAAGCATCCCGGCTGTCTCCTGTATAAGATTCCTTCAAATCTCTTGCTAGAGAATGATGTTGAGCTATGAGGGTGGTTTCCTGGTCAGTGAATTCCCCCAGGGGACTTGGGATCTGAGAGAAATTACTGTCCCATGCTTGCATACCTGAATTTGGGTGCCAGGCACATCAGGGTTCAAATATTTTATTTTTCATGTGTAAGGTAACCAGACACAGTGAAATGAAACTGATTTGGGAAATTAGCTTCCTGGGAGTTGTTTAAAGATACAAATTCTCTTAGGACACTAGGATATGAGCAGAAATAAGCCAATGTGATTTTTTCTGTTCTTGTTCCCAAGCTCCTGCTTCTCCTACTTCTGACCTTTACGTCATAGTTGCTTGGCAAGGTGACACTTGCTGATTTCAGCAACTAGAGCACTTATGCAGGGAACAATGTTGGTTGTACACCCAACCAACATTTCGCCTTTTACTTCTTCCTGAGAGAATTCTGACATTGTCTGTATATCCACCCCTCCTCTCCAGAGCTTTGTGCTTTAGGGGTAGTTGGCCTCAGCAGTAGGTAAAGCAGGTAGATCCTGATTAGAATGAGCCAGTCATGATGATTCCAAATGGATCACATGCCAGTGATTGGTTTAGGGTTGATATGTGATTTTTTTTTGGCCAATAGGATGTGAGGGAATGTCTGCTTCGTTGGAAGTAGGAGGTTTTGGGAAAGGCTTTCTTGTTCTTATACCCCAGAATAGACCGTCCCTCTTTTGACTCTTGACATTGTCCATTTGTATATTTTGTCTGGAACTACCTTCTCTTTTACCACCAGCCTAAGGATGAAGCCAACACAGAGGGGAGAAGAAGCAAGATAATCACAGGGAAGTGGAGCTGCAGCCCCAATCATATAACCTGTGAAATCGCTCCACCTCTGAACTTGCCTGCATAAGAAGCAGTACATATTATTTCAACAAATTGAATCTGTCTGTACTTGCAGATGAAGTCACTCTAACGGCTACATCTCTCCTGTCTGTTATTCTAGCATGGTCACAGGTTCTTTTTCTAATCGCTCATAGCACAAACTAAGGCCAGACTATAATGAAAAAGATGCGCAGTGTGGAGAATAATTTTCAGCTACTCATAACACAGATCAAACCTGGGGTCTCTCTCTAGGTGTAGTAGACACGGAGATGTGACATGTAAGAACTCTAATGGTCAGTGCTTGCTCCACTGACCATTTGTCATTTGCAAAATATTGCTGGTGTCCATTTGCAGACACTCCCTGTTTCTACCTCCAGCCTCAGGCAATCCTTGATTTACTTTCTGTCTCTCTAGTTTTACTTTTTCAAGACACTTCATATTAAAGGAATCATGTAATATGCAGTCTCTTTTGGCTTCTTTTGCTTAGCATAATGTTTTTAAAGTGTATCCATGTTGTAGCATGTATGTATCAGTACTGAATTCCTTTCTATTGCTGAATATTATTCCACTCTATGAATATAATACATTTTGTTATATTATATCCATTTACCAGTTGATAGACATTGAATTGTTTCGATTTTTTGGGTCTTTGTTGAATAATGCTCTTATGAACATTCCTGCATAAGTCTTTGTGTAGACGTATATTTTCATTGTCTTTCACCCAGGAGTGGAATTACTAGTTCATATGGTAAATTTATATTTACTGTTCAGAGAAGCTACCAAACTGCTTTCCAAAATGGTTGCACCATTTCCTATATTTATTGCCTTTGATTTTTGTAATTATTTTAAGATTAATTGTATAGTGTTTATTAAGAAACAGAAAGTTATTAACAACAGTACAGAGTAATTATGTAGCAGACACACAAATATGACACCCAGATTCTCCTTTAGGACTGAAGGATCTATTCCTCTATCTTCTGGAAGTGCTGCTAGCTGACAGTCCTCAGGTGTCAGCTCTCACCAGAAACTGCCCTTGGCTAAGCAGTCACCTTGTCCATGGTCATGACTCCTTCCTAGGGGCAGCCTATATCCAATGACTAGTTGATATGAGGCATGAAAGCACTTTTTGCCCCAGCTGAGGACAACTGAGGGGGCCATCCAGCTTCAGGGTTCTCTGTGGCGCTGACTGAGGCCGTTGTAGAAACTGCATTACAGCCCCAATCCCTGTCTTCTTTCTTCCCTTCCTCCAGAAGAAGGGTTGCTCCTCAGACTACTCTAATAAACATTCTGCACATTATTGTGCATCTGTCCATCTGAATTGCCTCTTGGAGGAAACCAGTCTTGAAAGCAACAAACTGTTACCTTTTAAATAATATAGATTACATTTACGCTTGTCTTATTAAGTAGATCCCTCTGTTGGCAAGAATCAGAGTATCTTATTGGAGCCTAAAGCGAGTTCCATTGCCTGCATGGAAATCAGCTTCTGTTATCTCAGTATCTACCAAGAGAGGGCAGTGAGATGCTAGTTAAACTAGCAGCCCTGTGGTGAGAGTAAAGCAGAATTTAATTATCACAGAAATTCCCAGCACTTTGTTCTCCAAAAAAAAAATTTTTTTTTTGTTCGCTCTTCCTATATTATCCAGAGATCTGTAGGATGTGTAGGAATAAACTTCATTTAGTGTGCTCTAAATAAAGCAGAATTCCAAGGAGCTCCTTAAGGACAATTCTGACCACAGACTGTGGTTTTTATTTTTAATTAATGTTTCATTTGAAGCATTTGAACAAAGTGGATTCTTTTTAAAATATAGTCATGGATGACTTATAAAATCAAATAATGTTAGACTCCAGGGTTTCTTGAGTTCAGCTTCCTTATTTTGTAGGTAGAAATATAGGGCGTCAAAGACTTGGAGTGGTTAGTTCAAGAGCAGCAAGGAGAACTACAACTAAAATTTGGTCAACTGTTTTTTTTCACTATACATTACTCCTTTTCTTCTCTTATAGGACTTTGGTTATTTATAGTTTTTCAGGGAGTTAAAAACACTTATTCATAAAGAAAAACACTACAGAGATCCTCCTGAATGGGATTAGTGATGGGTATGAATGTCAGAGAATTAGGCTGAGTATATTTTCAGTGACTGAGTTTGGCATGTTCCAGGATTTGTTTTCTTTCTCTGAATTTCCGGTCATTTTAAATACTACTGTTATCAATATTTTTGATATGTGTAACTATTCAGATTTAACAATATTTTCTATCTGCTATCTTGATAATTTGCATAATTAGTTCAGTCAGATCTAGTTGACCAGTTACCATTTTGCATGATTTGGTTTCACCTTGTGGTGTCCAGAACTCTTCTATTGGGTGAAATGGTATTGTTTAAGAATATAAAACCCTCTAGGGAAGTTCTTAACAAAGTGAAAATCAAATAACCATCTTTGTTAATATCAAGTTATCTAACGTCTTTGCTTGGCAAAACCAGGAAATATCCTGCACCAGACCTGATTCATTTTTAATACTAGTTATATTTAGGGAGCTTCCCACATGCTGGTGTCCTTTGTTAAAATCTGAGGCAAAGTTCAGTGCCATTTATTTTTTGATGACCTTTTTCTTGCCATGAATTAAAATTCCCCTTATACTCAATTCCTTTTGTCTCTGTAAATACGTACCCTTATTATGGGGCAGAATCCTAAAGAATTAGGAAGTGTGATTATAAATGATTGCTTATTAGATAGTTTAAGTTTTCTGTCTCGTTATCAATGTGCTTTGAATTTAAGTGGTGTGTGTGTTTGGTAGAGGGAAAGATGAGGGAGAGGGAAAGGGAGAGGGAGAGGGGGAGGGGGAAAGAGAGGGAGAGAGAGAGAAAGAGAAAGGAAGGGATCTCCTCTGTTGGTCTCCCTGCTTGTTTTCTTCTAGACCTGGGGCCCCTTTATCACCTGCAGAGTTGGTTGTGCTTCAGCTATTGACTGTTTCAATACTGAGGTTTCTTTTTAAGGATCCCACAGCTATTTACTCAGCTTCAGTTTAGCACCAGTTTAGCTTTAGCGATAGTCCAGCTCTGACCTGCAGTTCTTCATTTGTTTCCCCTGAACTTTGGGTAAATGATCTAACTTTTCTGAGCCCTGGTTTCTTTTTTTCTTTTTTTGTGGTACGCGGGCCTCTCACTGCTGTGGCCTCTCCCGTTGCGGAGCACAGGCTCCGGATGCGCAGGCCCAGCAGCCATGGCTCACGGGCCCGGCCGCTCCGCGGCACGTGGGATCCTCCCGGATCGGGGCATGAACCCGTGTCCCCGGCATCGGCAGGCGGACTCTCAACCACTGCACCACTAGGGAAGCCCTTGGTTTCTTATATATATAAAATATGGTTAAGAATACCCAACTTATAGCATCAGTGTGAGGATTAAATGAGACGGTGGGTATGAAATGCTTAGCACATAACACTCATCCCACATGTGTATCAATACCTGATTGTAAGCTCTTCACCTTCGAAAATTTCCCTCTTTTTGACTGCTAGTTACATGGAGTGTAGATAAACAAGAGCAGCTTATATAATATGCTCTATGTTTCCCACTCCATCCCCAAAAGGGTGAAACTCTAATAGGACCGAATCCTCAAACAGAAGGGATGCGTGTCTGGTAGAATTTCAGGCATTAACCAATCAAATGGAGGAATATGATGGAGTGTCTTTGTTAGCTTTTTCATGGCTTCCAAAATCATTCCACATTAGGAATGTTGCTCTTTTGCCTTTGGGCATGACGGTTGGGTTTTGGGAAACTTGAAGTTTTGATTGTCAGGATGACTGCCTCACTCATTCCTCCTTTCCCCTGCTTCAGGCCTTTATCTACTCTTCTCCCCTCTTAGTG
The DNA here is from genome assembly GCF_000442215.2 of Lipotes vexillifer. NCBI lineage: Eukaryota > Metazoa > Chordata > Mammalia > Artiodactyla > Lipotidae > Lipotes > Lipotes vexillifer. Next base: position 3,525,032 of record NW_006775616.1, on the reverse strand, counting down.
ATGCCCTATCTTCTGCTTATACCAACTAATTTGAAATACGGCATTTTGGTAAGACTGCTGTATATTTGCATGTATCTATTAAACATCCCTTAATTATGATCTATGACTAAACTAAATTAAAATTTTATTTCTGCATTTGTCTTGAAAATTTGAATGCTGTAGTTCCAATAGTTTGATAAGTGTGTGCTGTTAAGCTCTCAGATTTCTAAAATACGATGTTGTAATTCTTTCATTCTTTAAAAGAAAAAAATATTTTACTACTTAAAAATAAGTTGGGAAGACTTAAAATATTTTTGTCTTTTTATGAAATACTATAATTTGGGAGTAGTTAGGTAAGCTTGGGGCAGTTAACAGAGACACTACTGTGAGAATTTAAATAACATCATTTGTGAAAAATGTTTTCTTAAGCCATAAAGTGTTATTTATATGAGGAATCATAATCGTTACTGCCAAAGAAGCCGACAAACCTGACTTGAAGTCGCTGTTATAAATAACAATAGGAATTTATTTTCGAGGAACAAAAATGTGGCCCACAAGTTTGATCTCTGGGTTCAAGGTTTGGCTACATTGTCTTTAAGATAATCAACCTTGGGATTCTCTGAAAACACAAGCAGGAATTCAAAAATAAAAAATTAACACAACCAGGGCTTTCCATGCTCCCACCAGATGCAGAGGACACATTTTTGTCCTATTTATTAACTGATGAGAGTTGGGGTCAGATGTGTTAGAAATTGCTGCTGTAATGATGTCTGATGTTGGTTAAGTATCACTTTTATAGTCTGAGAGTCAGGGTACTCCTTCTCTGACATACCCCTTCCATTTACAGTGAGCCTATTTTCTGATGATATACTTTTTAACAGTATCCATTTTATCACCCAATTAATCAAGCTTGATGGAAAACCTAAATGGAGTGTTATTTTTCTCAGAAGAAAAGCACTTTAAAGGTATTTAAAGGGCAGCTACGTTAGACGTTTGCAAGTCATATCTATGGAAAAATAAAACATGTGCCTTTCCCTGCTGTCTTTCCTTTATAAAACTGTACTGATGCTCCAAATTACAAAAACATTTATGGCTTATGAAATTTTCATTACCCCATACTCCCCTTTCCCCTGGTTTTTAGCGTGGTAATGCTTGCTGGCAAGAGAGGGACTCTGACATTTTGAAGAGGCATAGTACCAGTGTTATGGCTTGTGGTGGCTCTTTTATTTAAAGTCTCACTGTTCCTTTCCAGTGACTCCCTAATTAGCTCAGGCTCTGGCCCAGAGGACTGTGCATGGCGGTATTTAACTGCCTGGAAAGTGGCTCTGGAAAGATGCTGGCTCAGCCTAAGTAACTGGGTTGTATCCTGGCTGCCTTTTGGGTGAGAGCTTTATTTTTAACTCTACTCCCTAGTTCAGATGATTGCTAAAGTTAGATCGTAGTGAGGAGAACTTGGTTTCATCCTCAGATCTTTGTTTTCTATTTGGTAGCGTTCATAACTGTTTTCTTCTTCTCTTTTGCCACTAAGAGGAGGAAATAAAATGATAGGCTTCTCTGGAAAATGTTATGTGCATAATACTAAAGATTTGCTATGTATTTTTCTGTCTATAGCTTTTGGAGGAACAACTCTATCTTCTTTTCTTCAGGTCTTCTATCACCGAATGATATAATAAATAAACAAAATAAGCAATTCAGTTGCAATTTCAGGGTGGGAAAGAGGCTATAAATATTTAGAAAATGACACATCCTTGCCCACTAAGAGTGCATATCTAAGTATAATATAAGGTAGACTGAAATAAGGTCAGAAAAGAGTATTAATAATATGCTTTAAGAACTCTGAGAACTTAAAAAGCGGATCAGGGAATTCTCCCTGGAAAATGTGATGTATGAGTGGAGTTTTTAAAGATGAGAAGGGTTTTCTAGGCAGAGAATAGGTTGGGGGCATTTCCCAGTCAGTGAACTGAGTGGAAGAAGACAGGAGTCATGAGCATGCTGGGTGTGTTGCTGGAACAGAAACAGACGTGTGTTGATGAGTGTGGGGTACACGGTTGGATGTACTAGGAGACAGAGCTAGAGAGATGGGTTGTGGCTGGGTCAAGGGGGGGTCTGGAATCTGCTAGGGAATTTTATACTACTAGATCTCTCCCCATAGTGTTTGGAATTAGTTTACATTTTTTTCCTTTGTTTTTTGAAAAAACATCACACACCTATTCCTTGAATTATTTTGCAGTCATGCTCTTGGTTTCAGAGCCATACATCTTAGTGAAGCAGAAATCATTTGGAAGACAAGTTTATGATGTCATTTGTCTTATTTAGTCATCTTCAGGAGTGACTTTTAAACTGATCAAATGAGATAATATACATGGAAGCTTTAAAAAGAATAATGTCTTATTACAAATGGTAGATTCTCTTATTCTGAAGAAAACCCTTGACCTTTATTAAAACTTAGCATTGCTTTTCTTTTCCTTTGCTCCATGCTTTCCACCTTTATTGGAAAAATAAAGGCAATGTAATAACATTAAAGAAAATTTGGAAACAGAGGGGAAAACATACCCACAAGTCCCCTCCTTTCATTGGTCCTGGGTTAGAGCAACGTTGGATTTTGGTTGTTTTTGCCAGGCTTGCTGGCATATGTTCTCTTTTTTCCTTGAGTAGTACTCTGACTTTCCCTGGAGAAACAAGCCACTCTTGGACCATGTGGCTGGGGTGGGACTGACCTGTTGCTACAGCTGAAAGGATCTTGGCATGGCCAAATGGGCGGTTGCATCATCCTGGTTACGATGATTAGTTTAGGGATGGGCATGTGGTCCATGAACCATAGACTCAGTTCTGTGACTTCCGTTGGAACTTTTGGAAAAGAAGCGTGCTTTTCCACTGGCGTTGCTAAGACGATAGAATATAAGTCTAAAGTTGCCAGTAGCCATCTTGCTACCACTTGAGTAAGAATGAGGCCAACTTGGGGGAAAGCAGGACCAAGAGCCAGAGAGAGAGAAAGAGGGAGAGCTTTCTGATGGCTTTGCTTGAGAACCAGCCACACCAGCAATTGCATTATAGTCATGAATAGTTTTTAGTTATGTCTGCCAATAATGTTCTTTTTTGGTTTGATCACTTTGAACTGTATTTCTGTCACTGATGAACACACAGAGAAATACTTGAGGTGTTAAGTATTTGAGGTGGCATTTATAAAAGCTTTGAAGGATGGCTAGGATTGCTTTGTTTTATTAGGCTCAGCTCTCTCCACCACACTCTGGGGGTTGTGCCGAGTAGTGTGCTTCCTCTTGACCTGGCCCAGGGACAGGGCACTTCCATGTACCCTCATGTAGGAAAGGAGAGCCACCCTACCTTTACTCTGTCTGCCTGGGGTGAGACATGGCTTAGACACACTTTAGCTTACAGCAGCTCTGAGTGCACAGAGAAGATTGGAGACACCATCAGTTTTGGCCATTTTGATAAGAAGAGGGACAGACTGTGTTATGTACTTTGTTTCTCCCTTCGTTCTCATCCCAGAATATTTTTTCTGGTGAATCTGGCTAAAGTGAACATCAAGGACAGCCTGAAAGGACAACCTGTAGGCTGCTTGCAGAAATGGAGTGGGATACTTGCTGTGGACCTTTAAAACCAAAATGTAGAAACGTCTCCTATCCTTCCAGCTGTCTCTATGCATCAGTGCTCAAGTGCCAGCAACACAGGCACTAATTGTGGCACCTTTGGAAGAAGTCTTTGTGTGGCACCAAGGCTGTTCTTTTACTACACCCTGGAAGGGGAAGCAGAAGTGAAAGTGGACAGATTTTTCCCGGCAGGCTTAAGCTCTGATGTCCTTCACGCTGCTGACTCTGGCACCGCTCTTGCCGTTGAGCTGTGATGGCAATCATCATCTCCGCAGGCATATCACAGCTCCAGTTATACTGCAGATGGTTCACTCCCAAGCCAACAGAAAATGTGCATAATCCATGGGCTAACAGATCCTTACAAATCCTCCAGAGACAGCAGGACATGCAACGCATGCCCAAGCTGTTTTACTTTCTGCAGATTCCAAACTGATTAGACAGCAAAGAATCAAAAGCAGGCATTTAGGTAACAATAAAAAGGTAGGCTGATTATGTAGTGGAGTGGCTTTGCATTTTAAACTGAATATATCTTTCTTCCTTTCACTTACTTGTCCTTTTAACTAGTTCTGAATCCCAAACCAAATGTTACTACTCCAGTAAGTCCTAGTTAAACAGAATGTCTCTCTCTCTTTCTTCCCTTTCTTTTCTTTTCTCTTCTCTTTCTTTCTTCCTTTCTCTCTCTCTCCCTCTCTCTCTCTCTTCTCCCCCCACCCTCCTTCCATCCCTCTCTCCCTGCTTCCCTCCTTCCCTTTCTCTTTCTCTTTCCATTTCCCTTTCTCTTTCTTTTCTGTGCATGTTATTGATTCTGCCCTTATGAGAAAATCACATAAAGCAAACACAAAAGCAATCAGGGCACGCTGGTACAGAGGGAAGATCACCAAATGTATTTTTTTCCTAGCTTTGTCTTTATGCTCTGTGGTCCTTAGTTTCCAAATCTATGAAATGTCAAGCTAGGACTGCAGTATTATTTTGTTACTGTTGTTCTAGCAATGATCATAAACTTAGTGACTTAATACAAATTTATTATCTTACAGTTCTGTAGGTCAGAAGTCTAACACAGGGCTCATTGGGCTAAAATCAAAGGGTTTCATTCTTTTCTGGAGCCTCTAGGGAAGAATCTGTTACCTTGCTGTTTCCAGCTTCTAGAAGCCACTACCTTCTTTGGTTTGTGGCCCTTTTCTTCCATCTTCAAAGCCAACAGCAGCAGGTCAAGTTCTCATGTCCTGTCTCTCTAACCTATTCATCTGCCTTCCTCTTCTGTTTTTAAGAACTCATGTGATTAGGTTGAGCCCACCAGGATGATCCAGGATAATCCCCCTATTTCAAGCTGCTTAACCGTAATCACACCTGCAAAGTCCCTTCTGCCATGTAAGGTAACATATTCACAGGTTCTGGGATTAGGGCATGGACATCTTTGGGGAGAGTTCAGTATTAGTCTGCTTACTGGTTAGTGAATCCCTAAGTCTCTATCAATATTGAATTCTCTTTGTGGAAGCTTCTCGTCTTCCCAGCATTGTCCTATAGATCAAGACTATGATCTAGGTCTAACCCAGGTTCAGCTCAATCTCTGATAACAAGGGCTACAAACTGGTAATCGATAGTCCAATTTAGGTTCATCATCATGTAAATTAGCCTACATGTTTAAAAAAATGTCTGTTTAATTGAAAATTTTTTCAATTGGGAAATTTCACGTAAAGACACAAATTTCCAGCTTCTCTCAAAGGAATAAAAACAGCAACAACAACAAAACCAACAACAAAATAGGAGAATTTGATAACACTAGGCTTTATTTTTTCTTCCTTTGCATGGCAGCCCTTGGCCAGAATTGAGTAGGTGCCCATTGGTTTTCTTTTACAGACAGGAATTTTGTACCTGTGTATTTATATAACCTGCTTGGTCCCTCTGTGAGCATTTGAATTTTCAAGCTCTGTTCTATCCCTTCTATGACTTCAGCCCTACTCTACAATTGATCTTCACTCTGATGACCCAAAAGTGCTGCAAGTTCCTGAGTCATTCATTATACTTTATCCATTAATTATTGAGTTAGACAAACAGATTACTGTATTTTATCTCTTTCATTTTTTTTTCTGGTTCAAAAACTATACATTTATTATGGCATTTGAGAAACCTTTCTCACTCACCACAACTATACCTCCTCCCTTGAGGGTTACAGTTTATTGAGGTTTTCAATATTATTGGCTTCCTTCTGTTTATAAAAGAAAAGTTGAAAAACGGTAACTGTGCTTTGTAGGTAGTAATTTATGGGGGTTTTTTGGGGGGGGTTGTTTTAATAGCCTTCTTTTTGAAAATGTACTTTCCAACTATCCAAAGTGCAGGTGATACTTTTATAATCTGAAAAAATTTAGTGGAAGTTATTTATTTCATTAACATCCTTTTGCTACTAGGTTTTGTGTGGCTACTACTGAACTCTAGGCAAAGAGAGCTGAATGGAAAATTATTCATTTCTTGGTATTTTGAGACTTGCAACTCCCTTCCTAGTTTATTCAAGGCCAGTTATAACCCAAAAGGCCAGGTGCTGAGATTTATTGATAGAACAAAACAAAACAAAACAAAACCATCGTCCCCAAAAGTCACATATTCTGCATCTAATCCAAATATTACTTTGATGAAAAGGCAGAAACACGTAAATAATTCACTTCTGAGATTTTACTACTATGTCGAATGATCATGTCATCTTAAATAATTGCAGACTCAACAAAAGCTGTCTTTTTGCCTTATGAAACATGTGGGTCAAATAGGGTACTACTCATTTAAATTGTGATAGCTGTGAAAGTTCAGGAGCAATGGAAAGAAAGTGCTAGAGATAAGCAATGTTCATCTTCAATTTTTTGAAGGGAAAAAAAGAGTTGGAATGTAAACCAAGAATTAGTTACATGAATTGAGCGTATGTCTTAAAAGCTTTTTAACAGTTCCTTTTTTTCTTAGACTACAACTCATTAGACATATAAAATTTAGCTGGATTAAAAAAACTTTAAACCTAATGGAAAAGCACATTATTAAGTCTAATTGGTGATGAAATACATTGAAAGTAGATGATGAAAATCAAATGTTCCGTAATTCTGGTTTCCGAAGAGCAATGAGCCAGTGGAGAGGTTGGCATTTTATGAAACAATACACCATGAACACTTTTGTATAGGGTATCTTTTTGTGTTTAAATATCAAGAAACAGAGGTGCAATTTTAGATTATCTGTTGACTGCCTGAATATTCACCAAATCAGGCAATTTTCAGTTTTTCATTTTGGAGGTGGAGTTCCTTCCTTTGCCATGATTTTCCACTGTACCTGGTGAAAGAACAGATTTTCCCTTTATTGAAGGGGTTGGCTGGGTGCCTATAGTAAATTGGAAAGAAAGTGGTTTGATGGAAACTGCTTGAGGTTGTAACTTGCAATTTTCCTACTTTTCGTTCTCTCCCTGAGACCTTTGAGTTCATTGTACCTGTAAAAAAGGCGAAGAGGCAGGCTGGTAATGAGTTTGGCTGCCTTCATTTCCCCACTCCTGCCACTCAGCGTTTTATTTTTCAATATTTGAAAATTCAGCAGTTTCAAAAGGGTAAATCTATTTAGGGATTACTTTGTTTTTGTATTTTGGGATAATAGATAATGTGGGAGGTTGTACAGATGTTTTTTAAACAGTTCAGGGTGTGTGTGTGAGCGCATGTGTGCGTGTTTGAAGAGGAATCCAAAACCTTCTAAGGAGCTATTGTTACTTTCTTGCTTGACTTTTCAGGGGATTTGGTTGTCCCAGAAATGACACTTATGTAGCCCAAAGAAAAGAAAAGGACATACTTGAAACATTTAACTCTATCTCCATTTTGCAGATACTGTTTATTTTGTAGGAGATTAGAATCTCTTTCAGAATTGTATGAATTTTTTTCAGGTAAAACATCCCAAATTACCCATTTATTCATTTAATTATGTCAGTGGTGTAAAGACTGAGGAAATTAGTATGGAGACTACCACTCTCTGTATTTGGAGGCTCAGTAGAATGCATAGTTTATGAAACTAAAACTAAATTTTAGTTTAGTTAACTAAAATTACCTTGCTATTCGGTTTGCTAATTGTCAATGACAAACGGCCTCCAACTCTGAGGGAACGCAGAGCTTATTTATCCCTGCTAATTTTCCAAGCCAATCCATTAGGAAGACACCTCCTGAATTAGGGGCAGGCAGCCCCTCTGCCATGTGGGCCTAGTGGCTTCAGGCACATGACCAGGTGCTAATCAATGAGAAAGGAATAAATGGGACGAAAGCTCCTGCACATGAGCTGCCATGGCTTCTGGTGGTCTCTGTGTTTCTTTCTTTGAATGTGTGTCACACCTCTTTGAATCCGAGGATCCTTTCAGCAAGCCTCAGGTCTCAGTGGGGCAGTTTGGGCATGTCTGGTTTTCTTCCATACCACATGTAGGTTCTAGGAACACGTTACTTTCAGAGACCTTTTCTTTGCCTAGATCTTGTCTCCCTCTGTCTATGACCACTTCTATCTCTACTACAGCCTCCCCATGTTGGTTGAGTATATGCTGAAAGATTGCATCCTTCTAGGATTCCAGGTGGAAGCAGGAAAAAAGTCCCTTCTACTCTTGGATCCTCAAAGTGTAGCTGAGGGAGGCCTGTTTCTAGTACCCATTCTCCCATTCTAGGAATGAAACCCAGGTCTATGGGGATGTGTGGGAAGTCATGAAAGAAGACCTCACTTACATCTAACTCTTCTCTTTTTTTCCCTCAGCTCCTTAATCCAGCCCAGGAATGGTTTTAAGGGCTTTCCTTTGCAGTGGAAAATTGCACCTGCATTCATGGCCTCTGTCTTTCTTACTCTACTGCTCACAGGAAAAAACAAACAAACGGATGCCTTAAATTAGTCCGCTTCCGGTTTTTAATGTAAAGGGAAGCTTCTGGAATTTAGGCAACCTTTTATCCTCCTAAATGTGTGGTCCTTGCTGTTGAGACCTATTGCTTTTATGACCGATACCCTTATTGTGACTTAAAAAAGTTGAGGTTGAGCAATGACGCTTTGTTTTCCGCTCTCCAGCAGTGGATGCTTCAGCCTCAACGACTAGCCTCACAGGCGCAGCAAGACTTATGCAGGATGAAAATATATCAGACAATATTATTCCATGAAACAATACTAGTAATATCAAAAGCCATACTAACACCACCACCACAACTTTACATTTGTGTCAGTTTGCATCTTAACAAACCATTTTCTGATGAAATGCTTAATTCCTTCCACAACTTTGCAAAGTACTATAGCTTTTTAAAATTCCTTGTTTTGTATGAGGGAGTTAAGACAGAGACATCAGGGGGAAAGCCCAAGGTCACCTATGTTGTGAATTTTCAAATCTAGACTAGGACTGAGGCATTCTGATTCCAGGTACTCTTTGCATTTTATCAGTCTTGGTTTCTGCATTAATAGGTCTTGTGGCAGCTTGTCTGGGTCATTACATTCTTCTGCTTCATGCTTTTCTAGGCCTAGTAGGCCACTACTCTTCCTTCAGTTCTGTCTGACTCCTTCTGTCTATATTGAAACTTGCTCCTCTTCTTTTAGTCTGGATGTCAGCTGCTTGCTCCAGCTCATGTCTTGCTTAGTCTCAGATCAGCTAGCATTCCAGATTTCCAGCTGGGCTTCTCACCCTGCCTAATCCTCTTCTGCCTGTTTACTATAGGAGATTATAATCAGATTTCATGTACGATTAATGTAGTGAATAGTGAATAATGCCACTTTCTAAAATCCTGAATTCTAATTTTAGAACCTAATATTGAATTAATAGCTTTACATAGAAATCTTTATTGGTATTTTGTGTCCTGTTGATTTCACTCTAGCAAAGAGTTGAGTTGAATTAATGATTTTTGCTGTTCATGGGACAATTGAGGACATATTGGCTCTGAGTAGACTGGGCCAAACATGGAAATTGTAGAACACATATTCCTAAGTACTGAATCTTTTATGCAATGGAGGATGCACAGTAAATTAATTAGTTGGCCTTGACTCTGGTCCTGCTGCTGCTGCCAACTCACTATTTCACCGTCTGAGCAATGGGGCAGTGCAGACTATATGCCTCCTTTGCCATGTATCGTTATATTGTTTTACCATTTGCATAGAGTCCATTTAAGTAGCAAGATAGAGGATAATACGTAAAACACAAAGTCAACTCATAGATACACCTTGAAATCAATTTCCCATGATACATGCTTGAAGCTCCATAGTTGCTAGGGACTCATTAACCCTGAAACAAATTGGTTGAACTTAACCAAAAATGAATTATGCGTTAAGAAAATATGTAATAAAAAAACTGTGGATCCGTGACCTACAGAATTAGTGTTATAATTCTTCAGGTTACCGTTACATTTGCCCTTATTCTTCTGTCATAGGGAAATATGGAAATGTCAGGAGTTAGGGGACATTTGTCTAAAGCTGGCAGCTTAACCGCTTCTCTTGGTGGCTTGTAAATAGCTTCAGTTAAAAGGCATCAGGAAACAGAGAAAAACAATCTCAGATGACAATGCCAGCTAAAAAGGAGTGGGACTTTCTAATGAATCTCTGTATCATAAGGTCATATACCAAGGCCAGCTTTTATACAAATTGTGGCCAAAATGTGAGAATGTAATTACATCAGTGGACAAAGTAGCAAGAGGTTGTGGGGTCGGGAGGATGTATTTTAACAGGGTTCTCTATCACAGAAACAAAGGCAGATGTATTTAGCAGAAATAAAACAAATCAGCAACTGGTTCCCATTATGTGCCAGGAGAGATGAGGTCCTAATAATTACCGAAAATTTGAGTAGACCTCTGAAAGATAGACTCAACTCTGCTAAGAGGACAGGATCATGATTTAAGTGAAATAGTTATCAGAATTATTTAACTCCTATAGGGACTAGGGATTTGAAATAGACGCTGAATGAAAGAGATACACTGTCACTTGGGGTAGTTAAAATAATTTAAAGTATTTTGGTTCTTTGGAGTACTGTGTTTTTCATTTTTTTTCTCTTTGGACTCTCAATACACTTTTGCTTTTACGTTTCATCTTTTAATTCGAGGGACAAAATTATAATTTGTTAATACTACAATACTATATATGTGGTAGGCACTCAGTAACTATTTGTTAAATTGAATGAATGATTGAATCAATCAATAATTACAGTGAAAATACAGAGATTACGTTATTGTAACACCTCATAGTTTTGTGTTTGCTGTGTTTATTGATGGCCAGGCTTAAGGCAAAAATTGATTGAGGTTATGGAGCTTTCAGAGCTGATTTTAGGGTATGATGTTTCAGAATGACAGTTTGTGGAGAAAGAGATGTACTTACTATTAAAAAGTATAGATGGGTAGCCCCCCAATCACCTTTACAATGAAACTTTTTTTGAAATCCTTCATCTTTTATATGTCTTTCTGAAACCTTTTGCTCCCAACAGGGCCAGTTTAGACACTGCTATCATTCAACTGACATTTTCCGTGAGTTATGCTCGTCTGCTAATTTAAAGCCATTTATACAAAGATTGGAGCAGTTTAAGTTATTTCAGAGGCAGCAGGGATTTGAGGTTGGTATAATCTGGCTGTTTGTCTTGTCTGTCATTTGAATAAGAGGTGTGATTTTGGTAGACAGGCATCCTAGAGCCAGTTAGCTACTTTGAGCATTGAAGCCACCATGGCAAAAAGGAGAGTTGCAGACCAACGAATCTTTTCAGTTACCCCCCAGGAAACACATTTCAGTTAGTGACCAGATTATTTCAAGCAAAAGGCACTCATTTCTAAGACTAAGAATATTGTTCAGGGCTTCCCTGGTGGCGCAGTGGTTGGGAATCTGCCTGCCAATGAAGGGGACACGGGTTTGAGCCCTGGTCTGGGAAGATCCCACGTGCCGCGGAGCAACTGGGCCCGTGAGCCACAATTACTGAGCCTGCGCGTCTGGAGCCTGTGCTCCGCAATGAGAGGCCGCGATAGTGAGAGGCCCATGCACCGCGATGAAGAGTGGCCCCCGCTTGCCACAACTAGAGAAAGCCCTCGCACAGAAACGAAGACCCAACACAGTCATAAATAAATTAATTAATTAAAAAAAAGGAATATTGTTCAGTCATGACAACATGTGTAGAAAGGAAAGAAATATCACATAAACTCAAGGGAGGAAATAACAAATACATGTAGAAAAGGCCACTGTGGCTTTCTAATGTGCACGTGGAACAGAAATCAGCAAGACTTTAGCAGGAGCTGGGAGGACAGGCAGGGATTGAATAAACTGACTGGAGGAATCTGATGGTAAAAGTTAATAGGTGTCGGTAGATACAAGGCAGAAGGTACAGAAATGGATATTTGTTTTGCCAGGTTCCATGTTCTTTCACTTGTGTTCTCTCATTTAATCTCTTTAACAGCTTTGAGAAGTGGGACTTATTAGCTCTATTTATCTTGTTGTGTACAAAAAGAAACTGAAGCACACAGAGATTGAATAACTGACCTAAATTTGAGCTGTTGGTAATAGAGCCAGGATTTGAATCCAGGGGTGATTCCTCATCCTCACGTCTGAAGCATCTCACACGATGAATGTGTCCCAGTTGATGCTCTGCTCTTTGTAGTTTTCCCTGACTTTTCTTGAGTCTGTAAGTCAGATTTCCTGAGAAGGTTGAACTTTCTTGTCGCAAGAACTATATGCCTCTTTCTGGCTACCAGTATATACCTTGTCCTCCTGCCCTGAGCCAGGGGCACACGATCCAGACTAAGGTCAGATTCATCACCACAGTGTTCCTCCTGTCAGTTTATTTAACCCCTGCCTGTCCCTTTGAGCTCCCTCTGAAGTCCTGTACTCTATACTTTCAAGGTTTCGTCTCTGGCTCTTCTTATTAGCTTCTTTGAGCCTGGATTCTTGTTACTCTCAGTGTCTGGGTCACTTCTTCTGTGTTCTAACTAAAGTTCTTGCTCCTTGTTCCCCGTACCCTCACTGTGTGTTTATACCACCCACACTGTGCTAAAAGCCCATACCTGTGAGGTCCTTTGTTCCCTCCCTGCTCCTGCTCACCTGTGCCAATCTCCTGCCTCTCTAGTCTGGGCCACATACTTCACTTGCCTTTGCAAAGGCCCCTGGACACCAGATGTCTCCTGACATGATGCATGAGGATGGGTGTTATTTCTGTGCATATTATCCTTCCACAAGTGCATGCAGATTTGGATAAAAATACAATGTAATTTGGGCTTCCCTGGTGGCGCAGTGGTTGAGAGTCTGCCTGCCGATGCAGGGGATGTGGGTTCGTGCCCCGGTCCGGGAGGATCCCACATGCTGCAGACCGGCTGGGCCTGTGAGCCATGGCCACTGAGCCTGCGCGTCTGGAGCCTGTGCTCCGCAACGGGAGAGGCCACAACAGTGAGAGGCCCGCGTACCGCAAAAAAAAAAAGAAAATACAATGTAATTAAGCAAATAGTACCACCCAGTTGTATTCATTTGGCACGGCATTCTTTAAGATATTTTGTTGGATGTAACTAATACAATTTACCAATTTTTTTTTTTTTTTGCGGTACACGGGCCTCTCACTGCTGTGGCCTCTCCCGTTGCGGAGCACAGGCTCCAGACGCACAGGCTCAGCGGCCATGGTTCACGGGCCCAACCGCTCTGCGGCATGTGGGATCTTCCCGGACCGGGGCACGAACCCGTGTCCCTTGAATCGGCAGGCGGACTCTCAACCACTGCGCCACCAGGGAAGCCCACAATTTATCAATTTTATAATCTCAAAATTATAACTTACATAAACAAATCAATTAACACTAATACAATTTGTTTCTTCACTTTAGGAGTTATGCTCTACTAGGTCATGAAGCAAGCGAGTATATGCCAACAAGGAATAAACATAAAATGTTTTATTGTGATGATTATAAGGCTTATAATTTCAAGCTTTTAAATAAATTACCTGTGTGGCTAGCATTACTCTAAAGTTCACCTGAACAACCACATGGTTTTTGACCTAGAAATTGTGATTGTTATTAGCAGAAGTGTTCTCAGCATCACTTTTGCTCATGCACTAGGTAAGTGTGTATGTGTACTATTCAAGCTTTCTTAATCTGTGCTTGATTTATTATTAAATATTTATGCCTCTGTGTGCAAAAATAAAAGGAGAAAAATAAAACTTACCGATAGTGTGTGGTACAATAATTTTTTAAATTGTTTCAGTTACCAGTTATATACAGTTGTCCCTCGGTATCCATGGAGGATTGGTTCCAGAATACCCCACAGATACTAAAATCAGTAGATGCTCAAGTTCCTTGTATAAAATAGTATAGTGTTTGTATATAACCTACACACATCCTGCCGTGTACTTTAAATGATCTCCAGATTACTTATAATACCTGATACAATGTAAATGCTGTGTAAATAGTTGCTGGTATGTGGCAAATTCAAGTTTTGCTTTTTGGAACTTTCTGGAATTTTTTTTTCAAATATGTTTGATCTGTGATTGGTCGAATCTTCGGATGTGGAACCTGCGGATATGGAGGTGTGAATGTATTAGTGATGAGAGGACAGTGAAGTTTTCAGCACAAATGAAATAGTCTGAGGGTTGTGTGAGCTTAATGTCCCAGTGCTGTAACAGCTCCTTTCTCTTTCATTCAAGAAAGCATTTCAGAATGGATGTGAGTGAGAGTGGAATTATTACAGGGAAATCCACAGTGGTTGATCATGTACTAACTTTAGCACATTGGTACTCGTACTTTTATTAGAATCCAGTTATTTTTGACATCTCACTGTTGATCAACATATTAGTGTATCTTAATACTGAGGGTAAGACCTCAATTCTGGCTGTTGATGCTTAAACTCACAGTGCTTGCTAGAATTTTCCAGTTTTTTCAGACTTTGGCTCTTGCCTCTTTTAATCTTTTTCCTTTTCGGTAACCAAAATATGTTGGTATACCATGTTGGAAAAGGGTGAGAAAAATGAGACCAAAACTCATTACATTTTATTGATTCCTCCCAGACAATATTGATTAGGTTAAGTTTCATCAAGAATCATTTTTTTTCTGGTCATCAATATTGTCTTATAGTAGTAGGGTCAAGGAAATACAAGGGTCTTTTTTTTTTTTTTTTTTTTTTTTACAATGGTATTTTGAAGTTAGAATGTTAATAGAAAGTTTTCAGCTGTAGGACCCTGTATGTAACTGTGTATATAAAAAAAAACCTGTATGTAAAATATACAGTGACCTGGCATCCTGATCCATTATGGGCAGAGCAATCTTTCAAAATACAAAATGGATCTTGTCACTTCTCTGCTCATTAGCTTTCAATGGCTCTCATTGCTCACAGAATAAAGACAGAAACCTTTAGCATAGTCTACCTTTTTACTCTCATCTTATACCTCCTTCATTTTATACATGTCTGTGCTCTGGACACACTTTCCGCTTTTCAGTGTCTTGAATGTCACTGTCTTGTACCACAGGACCTTTACAAATGCTGACCCCTCTACTTGATCCTTTTACTTTTTTCTTCCGTGCCATTCGTCGCTCAAATCTGAGCTCAGGAAAGACTTTCCCAAACTTATTCTCATTGGTCCAGATCATCCCCTTCAACTAAATATTCCTTTTTTTTTTTTTTGGTTGGGTTGGGTCTTTGCTGCTGCGCGCAGGCTTTCTCTAGTTGCACCGTGCGGGCTTCTCATTGCGGTGGCTTCTCTTGGTGCGGACCACGGTCTCTAGGTGCGCGGGCTTCAGTAGTTGTGGCGCACGGGCTCAGCTGCTCCACGGCATGTGGGATCTTCCCGGACCTGGGCTCAAACCCGTGTCCCCTGCATTAGCAGGCGGATTCTTAACCATTGTGCCACCAAGGAAGCCCCAACTAAATATTCTTTTTATTGACATCATAATTTTCATTTTATAATATGTGATTCTGTGATTGATACTTACATCCCCCTCTTGGTGGGAGCTCCAAAGGCTTTGTCTGCTTTTTGTTCATTATTGTTTATTTCCAGTGCCTGGCACATAATCTTCTCTGAATGAATAAATAAGTGAGTAGATAAGGCAAAACAATATAAAAATGGCTGGTGATGCATTTGAGAGCTTGTTTAGTTCCAGCTTGGAAGCACAGCCATAGGTAAACTTCAGCCAAAGAGTGGCCCTTGTCTACGTGAGAAGGACATCTGCCTTTTGGATTGAGATTCAGTAGTGCTGCACATGGAGTTGCCAGGGAGGAAGAGGTTGCTTGCTTTGGCATCCAGAATGTCTGTCAGTTGCCCTTTCAACCAAGGATTCAATTTTTGATCTTTGAATTGCTATTGGAAGCCAAACAATCTGTTGTTGATAGGGCGAGAATTATTTTATTATAAAATACATTCTGTTTGTTTAGCACATCTTAGGTCTCAGTTTTATGAACTCATTTAGTCCTCATGACCACTCGAGGATAGAGACAGAGCTGGTATCATTAACAAATGGAATAACTGTTCCATATTGGTTTTGTAACTTACCCAAATTATGCCCTAAATAAGCAGTTAGGGGGCCTTCAGACTTCAGAACCTATTATTTTGGAACAGGAAGTCAGTGAAATTTCATTTGGTAGCTCCTTGCCCCCTAGTGAAGAAAAATGAAAAATGTCAGGGTAAGCTGGATGTAGTTTATATTACAGGGTTTCAGAAATTAAAGATCCTTTGCTCTCTTTTGAAATACCATATGTTACACAGAGATATTTGAAGAGCCCTTTCTGGTTTCTGACAATAATTTTCTCATTTATCCTTCCTAACCCCCAAATCTGTCTTCTAATTATCTCCCTAAGAAACCAAAGTCTACTAATTACTTTCCACTGATTTCTGCTCTGGAGTTTTATGTGTGTTTTGGATGCTTAAGTCTACTTCATGATAACAATAGGAAAAGGCATTTTATCTGTATTTTGGTCTAGTGTCCTGAAAAATACGTCATTTGTCGCTGTAACTATTATTTTGAGGGCTTTTATGAAAATCTTAAATCTTCTCGCATTATGAAACTAATATACATCATATAAAAAAATATAAATAATTCATATTCCATATTTGAATTTATAACATTTTGTATAATTTCTACCAGGAAATTAAAAATTATTTTAAAATATCATTTTTAATAGCTTTATAACATTTCATCATCTGAGTATAATATACTTTATCTAACCATCCTTGTAATTTTTTGATACGTAGATGCTTTCCAATTTCTCATAATCATAAATAAACATTCAAAGTGTTGAATAAACATCTTTGCCCAAACCTCTGGTTATTCTCTTAGGATAATTGCTTAGAAGTTGAATCATCAGTTTCATCATCCTTCTAAAACATGCAGTTGGAAACAAAAATAAAATAGTACCAGTGGGTTCAAAGTAAAAATTGAAAGCATTTTTTAACTTTCCTAAAAAAAACTCAAAATGAGTCATAGACCTACATGTAAAATGCAGAACTATAAAACTTCTGGAAGGTAACATAAGAGAAAATCTAGATGACCATAGGTTTGGCAATGACTTTTTAAATACAATACCAGAGGCACAATTCATTAAAGAAATAATTGATAAGCTGGACGAAATTAAAATTATAAACTTTTGCTCTGCAAAAGACATTGTCAAGAGAATAAGGTAAGCCAGAGACTGGGAGAAAATATTTGCAAAGGACACCTCTGACAAAGGACTGTTATACAAAATATACAAAGAACTCCTAAAATCCAATAATAAGAAAATGAACAATCTAATTGAAAAACGAGCAAAAGATCTGAACAGAAACCTCACCAAAGAAAATACATAGTTGGCAAATAAACATGTGAGAAGATGCTCAACATGATATGTCATTAGGTAATTGTAAATTAAAACAACGAAACACCACTACATGCCTATTAGGATGGCAAAAATCCAAAACACTGACAACACCCAAGGCTGATGAGGATTTGGGGCAACAGTAACTCTTACTCATTGCTAGTGGGAATACAAAATAGTACAGCCACTTTGGAAGACAATTTGGCATTTTCTTACAAAACTAAAATACTCTTATAAGATCCAGTAATTGTGTTCCTTTGTATTTACCCAAAGGAGTTGAAAACTTATGTCTACCGAAAAATCTACACATGGCTATTTATAGAAGCTTTATTCATAACTGCCAAAACTTGGAAACAAACAAGATGTCCTTCAAAATGTGAATTTATAAACTAATTATGGTGCATCAAGACAATGGAATATTATTCAGTGGTAAAAATAATTGATTTTTAAGCTATGTAAAACCATGGAGAAATCTTAATTGCTTATTACTGAGTGAGAGAAGCAAATCTGAGAAGGCTACATACTATAAAATTCCAAATATATGATATTCCTGAAGAGGTAACACTATGGAGACAGTTAAAAAATCAGTGTTTGCCAGGGCATGGGAGTGGGAGGAGGGATGAATAGGTAGACCACAGAGGACATTTAGGGCAGTAAAACTATTCTGTATGATATTGTAGTGGTGGATACATGTCATTATACATTTGTTCAAACTCATAGAATGTAGAATGCCAAGAGTGAACCCCAGCGTAACCTATGTACTTTGGGTGATCATATGTCAATGTTGGTTCATCGATTATTATAAATGTACCACTCTGGTGCAGGGATGCTGTGTGTGCATGGGGTGGAGGCAAGGGGTTATGCAAACTCTTTGAACTTTCCACTCAATTTTGCTGTGAAGCTAAAACTGCTCTAAAAATAGAGTCTATCTGAAAAAAAAGCTCCTTCCCCTTTCACCCTTTCTACAGGCTCATTCATTAGAGAGAAAAAAAAAAAAAAAAATCCATCTTAGGCCATTTCTCATTTCTCTTCTTAGTTTTTCTGGTAGTTGTAAGATGCTTATATCTTTAGTCTTCAATTTCTCAGCTTGGGAAGTTTCTATTGATGCTATAGTAAGAAAGATGAGGAATTCAGCTCACATTATTATCCCCTGCCAATTTTGGGGGGTATATGGTTTTCCTATTAGTTTCCTTTGTAGCTTTTAAACTAAATTTTGGTAACTTAATTTTAATGTGTTGTACTTTTGGGGGTAGTGTTATATTTGTCTTTCCTCCTCAATATTTTCCCTATTGTCATGAAAACCACCTCAGAGATGAATAGGCATGGTGGTGGGGGAGGGATGCAGTAACTCAGGGCAGCGCTGTGTGGAAAGAAGGGAGGGATATGGCACTCTTAGCCTCTAGCAATGTCAATTCAAAACAACGGTAACACATAGAAAAATAGTAGGGGACATAAGTAGTACTTCCCTTGCCTCCTGTCCCAGCCTTCCACTACCATGAGAAACATGTGGCTCTGTAAGAAATGCCCAGCGGAGGGCCTGGGATGCCCCCATATATGTACGTAGTGATAATCACTCAGTTTGTGGTATACCTTTTAAATGCAACAGAATATCATAAAGCATTTCTCCTAATCATAACTTTTAGTTCTTGCTTAGTTTCTACAGAATTGTATAATAGTTTATTTAGCCATTTGCTGATTGATTATCCCTGAGAGCTTTCTTCTGGGCCCTGTTTTCTTCTTTCTTAGTGTATTCTCTGTAGTTGGTCTTACCTTCAGTGTGCTGATGACTCCGAAATCTTAACTCTAGTCTAGTCTTTGATCACACAAGTGCCTCAACCTTATGAAATTCAAAACTGTACTTATCCTTTCTTTCCAGAACTTGTTAATCTTCCTCATTATAGTGAATGGCACCACCATCAAATAATTGCGTAGGTAAGAAAATTAAGTGTCAACCTTGACTCTTCCATCTCCTTAATCCCCCCACATCTACTTGGTCATCAAGTTCTGTTGATGCTCCCTGCTACTTTTCTTTTTTTTTTTTTTTAATTGTTTCATTCACTTTTCTCTGTCTCTATCATTGTTATCCTTCCTCGCCCAGGCCACCATTGTTTCTCAGCTAGATTGTTGCAGCTGCTTTCTGTCTGGTTTCTCTGCCTTCAGTGTTACTCTCCTGAAATTTATTCATTGTGCTGCAGCCAGAGTGATCTTCCTAAAATACCAATTCAGTCACTGTTATTCTCCTTCTTAAACTGTATGTATGTATGTATGTATCTATGTAACATATATATACATATATATGTGTCTGTGTGTCTCTTTCTCTCTCTCTATATATAGCATGGTTCTCCAGAGAACAGAACTAATAAGATATATGTAGATATATAAGAGGAGATTTATTATAGGAATTGGCTCATATGGTTATGGAGGTGCTCTCTGCAAGCTGAAGAACCAGGAAAATGGTGGTGTAATTCAGTCTGATCCTGAAGGCTTGAGACTCAGGGGCCTGATGGTGTAAGTCTCAGCTTGAGTCCAAGAGCTTGAGAACCAGAGGCACTGAAGAATGAGGGCAGGGGAAGGTGGATGTTTCAGTTCAAGCAGAGAGAGTGAATTCTCCATTCCTTTGCCTTTTTGTTCTACTTAAACCCTCAGCAGAGTTGATGTGGGTCATCTGCTTTTCTCAGTCTATTGATGCTAATGCTTATCTCTTTTTGAGACACCCTCAGAGATGCACCCAGATGTAATGTTTTACCAGGTCTCTGGGGATCTCTTAGCCTATCAGGTCAACACATAAAATTAGCCATCACATTATGAATACACACACGCATACACACGTGTGCACCATTGATGGCAGGTGCTTGCAGACCTCGTTAACCTCATCTCTTGCAAGAAGAATTTCTTTGTTTTCCTTCACTCTACCATGCTCTTTTGCTTCTGGAGTGTAACACTGGTTATTTCTTTTGCCTGGACTATTCCTCCTGTGCCTCTTTAATTGTTAATTCTTTCTCATCTTTAGTATCTCAACCTGGCTTACTTATTTCTTTGTCCATGAATGCTTTCTTAATCAGTAAAGTCTGGAATGGGTACCATTCCTAGGTGCTCCAAGGGAAATATTTCTACTTCTTCCATCAGAGCACATCCTCCTGGGCTGTAAGTTCTGTATATATATATGAATATACACCAGTATTCATGTTGTTGAATGAACACTTGGGTATGCATGAGAAATGGAAAGATTCCATCTAGCATCTATGTAGGGCTTTTGGCGTTACAGAGAAGTCTGTGGGAGGAAAAGCAAGAAAAACAGGAACATGGATGTAAACATTTCATAAGTAAAGGTAAAGTTTTCAATTGCTGCTTCTACTTGAAGTGAAAAGGTGTGTAATAAATAATATTCCCCTTGAACTTTGATAAATTAATGAATTTCCCTGAATCTTAATTCATAAAATAGAAATATTTAATTATGAAAATCATTCACGTAGTCCAACACCTAATTTTAAAAGTGATAAAACAGAGGGTCAGAGAGGTTAAGTGACTTGTTTTAGAAACAGAATCGGAACCCTATTCCAGTTCTCTTGACTCTCAGGCACTATGTATGATTTTAAACACCCAAAAAATGTCTAGCATTGTGCTTCCTATACAGGATTATTCAAGTTTCCAATTTAGGCACTATGGAAAAATGACCATAATTCTTTTAGGCTAGGAGGGAATCATTTCAGTACATATAAGATATCGATGAACAACAAAATGTTAATCACTAGTTAGGAGTGATCTAGTTAGTTCCTGGGATAATCTGGTGAATGTTGGGACACCTCTGCATACAATGAAATATTTATTAGTACATCATTGGAAACACTGTGCTTTTATTTTGGGGAAGGGAACATCAGTACACAGCTTTTCCCACATATCCTTCTTTCTGGAGCTCATTTAATATTGACTTCCGTTTTATAATTTATGTCCTCACCTAACTCATACAGGTTCAGAGACCCCCTCTAGAAACTTCTATAACATCATTTCGTGTCTGCTCATCTGTGCCCAAATAATTTTTCATAACTCAAACTTTTTGAAACTGCAGTTTGATATTTTAAGGCCTTACTGAATTACATACTTTATATTAAACAATTCAGATTGGTTGTGTGTTCTGTTAGTAGAACAGGGTGGATGTTTCTGGATGTTCAAAAACACACCAAATTAAGTTGGTACTTTTTTATAGTTTAGTAATCACTGACTGAAAACATGTAGGCTGACTACCTCCTCAGGGACTAGGAAGAACAGCTTGTGATCATTTTATATTAAAAAATGAAAATTGGTTATAAAAAATAAGAAAATTGCCCACTGTAGGTAATAACTCCCTACAAGTTTTATTATTATAACTTACTCCTCATTGTTCTGTGAAGTAGGAAGATTTGAAGTAGATGGTTTTTGAAGCGTATCAACTCACACTGACATGATAGGTCATAATGACATCCCTCATGATGCCATCTGCAGATCTCACAATAAACGCTGGCGGAGCTCCCACAGAAGGTGTAGTGTTTACTCATTGATCTACAAAGGGTACGCTGCTGCCAAACACCCATTTGTGCCTGGATCTGAGCATGAGTCTTCCTAACTCCAGATCATTTGATTTGGATTCACCGTGGAAAACCTGGCTCAGGAGAGGGTATTTGCCTTACTTTAATCCACAGGCTTTTGTTAACTGCAGCTGCCCGTAGTAGGAAGTAATTGAATTTGAGAGTTAGGAACTCCTGGTGAGACCTGTGGAATCTCCTGCATTTTTAACCCTTCTTTAGATGAGGAAGGAAATAAGGACAATAACCCACTGAACTTGTGGGGTTTGGTCCAGCAACCAAGTGTTTGGACATTCTTGTTTGGAGCACAGGTATAATAACCATGTTGGAATGACTTTCTGAATGCACAACAGCTTGGGTATCTAAGGTAATGAGAGTGTACCTGAGATTGTACTTTTTGGCTGGTGAGGTCTTTTATGCGCTGAGATTGTCTTCTTTATTATATCATATTACCTTGAAACCCTTCTTAAATGAAAGACAAACACACATACATGCTGTTGATTATAGCCTTCTTTTTCCTTCTTTATTTCTTTTGGCCACGAGCAAGGATATGATACCCTGATTTCCGTTGAGAGAACTGTCCTCATGTGGTGTTGCTGGGATGGTAAATTTTCAGGTGCCTGTCTGCCTCCATGGAATCTGAAAAAGCCTCCTGCCCTCTGCTCCTAGGGGCTGACAAGTGACCTAGCCCTGGCAATCAGATTCTTTCTCTCTTGAGTGAGTGATTAAAGGACACAAAGTACAGTTGGACATCATTCATCATGGGGAGCAGCTGCAGCAGCATCCTGGTCCAACTGCAACAGTGAGCTTGCTGTGTTTCCTACTTCTTGGCTCCTGGGATTCCCTTGCTTGCTGCATGGTGCTAAACCTGCTCCTCCAGGCTCCTGTTGGACCTGTGATACCCTCTACCCACAATAGGGTTGCTTTTGGTTAAGTTAATCAATGTCCATTCTGTTGCTTACAATCCAGAACACTGATGCATGTGTCCAAGTCCGGTGGTGTAAAATGAGCTCCACTTATATTTATCAGTGTGGTACTGGGAGGAATTTTCACTGGACATTTGCTAGTTTTAATTACTCTTCCAGTCATTCCCATTAAATTAATTCTCTCCAACAGCACCTATACTCTTTGCCACTCAACAGATTAAGAAATTCCTGTCTTGGGACTTCCCTGGTGGCGCAGTGGTTAAGAATCCACCTGCCAATGCAGGGGACACGGGTTCGAGCCCCGGTCCAGGAAGATCCCACATGCCACGGAGCAACTAAGCCCGTGCGGCACAACTACTGAGCCTGTGCTCTAGAGCCTGCAAGCTACAACTACTGAGCCCGTGCTCCACAACTACTGAAGCCCATGTGCCTAGAGCCTGTGCTGCGCAGCAAGAGAGGCCACTGCGATGAGAAGCCCGTGCACCACAATGAAGAGTAGCCCCTGCTCACTGCAACTAGAGAAAGCCTGTGCGCAGCAACGAAGACCCAACGCAGCCAAGAAAGAGAGAGGGAGAAAGAAGGAAGGAAAGAAACGAAGAAAGGAAGGAAGAAAGAAAGAAAAAGAAAGAAAGGGAAATCCCTGCCTTCCCTGGGCTTAATAAAACATGGAATGAATTCCTCTATAATGAGATCACTCTGAATGTCGATAATGTCTTTATGACTGTGACATAAAGAAAGGTAGGGTGATTTTTATAACCCAGATACCCATGAGCACACATGTACGTACCTCCTACTGCCAGGATTCTCCCTTGCCTGGAGAGTAGCATGCATTGTTGACCTACTCCTCCAATAAATGCAGCAATTTTCTAATATGAAGAAGTATATGTTATCAAGGTATGGTGTTTTCTTAAGGGAAGGCTGTTACACCTGCCCACCAGCCCTTGACTCCTCAAGAGGATATCTCTTTCCCAGAACTTATTTATCAATAAAACTGGAGAGAGAGAGAAAACAAGATCCATCCTCCTTTGTATGTAAAAGTACAGGGCTTATCAGTGGGGCTGTCAGGATGGCACACACCTCTGGGTCCTGCTCCTCACGGTCCCCAGTTCAGGTTTCATGTCTGGCAGACCAAGCTGTTACCTGGTTTGGATAACAGTCAGCGACATGTTGAGAAGTTGAAGTAAAATAGCATGCTTTCCATTTGAAGAGTAGTGTTATTTGAGACAGGTTCCCCATATTAATTTCCACTGGCAATGGTAGCCTTTCTAGGCTGTAAAATGGCATGAAATAGGGTCATTTGTAGAGACGTGGATGGACCTAGAGACTCATACAGAGTGAAGTAAGTCAGAAAGAGAAAAACAGATATTGTATATTAATGCATATATGTGGAATCTGAAAAAATTGGTATAGATGATCTTATTTACAAAGCAGAAATAGAGACATGTAGAGAACAAATGTGTGGATACCAAGGGGGAAAGGGAGAGGTGAGATGAACTGGGAGATTGGGATTGACATATGTACACTATTGATACTATGTATAAAATAGATAGCTAATGAATGCCTACTGTATAGCACAGGGAACTCTACTTAGTGCTCTGTGGTGACCTAAATGGGAAGGAAATCCAAAAAAGACGGGATATATGTATAGGTGATTCACTTTGCTGTACAGTAGACACTCACATAGTATTGTAAAGCAACTATACTCCAGTTTAAAAAAATAACTACCATGAAATGGATTTTCATCTTAGGATAGTTGATCAAGTAAAAATAAATTTTATAAACTTCTGTTTCTGCAACTGTTTATCAATTCACATTTAAAGAGCTAATAAAATAGTTTTTTCTTAAAAAAAAATAGGGTTATTGCATTTGAAAGCAAAAGGGGCCTGAAAATCATCCATGTACAGTTATCTCATTTCATCAGCAAGAAAAGTGAAGTCCATAAAGGTTATGTGATCTAGCTAATATTGTATGGTTGGTTACATCGCCCTCGTCCTTCTCACTGTCTTGTAATAAACTCATTCTCACCTCTCGAAACTGGGTGGTGCCCAGCTCTCCAGGCCAGCTCTCCAGTTGCTTCCAGGGTAGAAGATTTTGTGTTTTGTCATTCTCTTGCATGCTGAATTGTTTGGGAATATCTGTTAGCTGGTTTGATATCTAGAGAGAGAAATGGGTGGGTCTTTTTTGTTAATATTCTTATCACTTCTAGAAATTATTTGTGGACATAGGGTTATCAAACACTATAATTCAAATGTACTTCTCCTTACCCCACAGACGTTTTTTGAAACTGTGCTGTCAGCTTTTAGGTACCCAAGTGTGATATGGTAAGAAATATATATTTGGTCTTTGTCCCAGATTCCTGGCACATAGCTCCTAAAACCCTTATTATCTGTGGAGTGATCAGAGTATCTTTTGTCTCCTAACAAAATGACTGATGGCTGGGGACCCCAGAGAGCTTCAGGTTGGGGGTTGGTCACCAGAAAGACCAAGGCATAATTAGAGGGTTGGAACTTTCAGTCCAACCCCCAACCTTCAGGGAGGGGAGGCGGTTGGGATTTGAATCAGTCACCAGTGGTCACCAATGGCCAATGATTTAATCAATTGTGCTCATGAAATGAAACTTTCATAAAACCGCTAAACAACAGGGTTTGGAGAGCTTCTGTGTTGGTGAACACGTTGAGGTACTAGGAGGGTGGTGCATGCGGAGAGGGCATGGAAGCTCTGCATCCACCCACCCGTATGCATCTCTTCCATCTGACTGTTTCTGAGTTGTATCCTTTATTATAAACCAGTAAATGTAAGTAAAGTGTTTCCCTGAGTTCTGTGAGCTCTTCTAGCAAACTACTGAACCTGAAAGGGGGCTTTGTGGGAAGCCTCAGCTTTGTAGCCCAAGGGACAGAAGTGTGGGTACCCAGAGCACCCAGTCCTTGCAACTGCATCTGAAGTGGGGGTA
Organism: Lipotes vexillifer; assembly: GCF_000442215.2. Lineage (NCBI taxonomy): Eukaryota > Metazoa > Chordata > Mammalia > Artiodactyla > Lipotidae > Lipotes > Lipotes vexillifer. The sequence goes on along the minus strand of NW_006775616.1, from coordinate 3,499,267 downwards.
GACTCCAGGGACTGAGCCCTTAAACCTGTGGAGTCTGTGCTAACTGGGTGGTTAGTGTCAGAATTGAATTGCATTGAATTGCAGGACACCCATTTTGTGTCTAGAGAGTTGGAGAACTGGTTAGTGTGAGGAAAAACCCCACACATTTGGTGTCAGAAGTATTGTGAGTAGAAACAGCATAGACCAGTTCCCGTTTGTAACACTCTAGGGAAATTTTCTATCTAAAATTTTTCTATCTATGGGAAATACTTGTAAAAGGAAGTTTCTTTCAATATTGTTAATAATCTTTAATTTATCTATTTGAAAACTCTGACTTTTACACATTATATTTTCTTGGAGCAGATAATACATAATAATATGGTCAATAAGACCTGGAATTTATTAAGTGTTTACTATGTGCCAGGCACAATGCCAAATGCCAAATGCTGTGTATGAATTATTTCATGTAATTCTCAGAGCAACTCCATATGGAAGGTAATTTCACAGATGAAAGAACTAAGGTTCAGAGAGGTTAAATAATTTGCCTCATATTACCCAGTTAAAAAGGAGCGGAGCCGAAACTCTTAGGAGAAATGACATGTCTAGGACAAGCTGTAGTGGTTTCTCTTCTTGGCTTTTGGGGCTGTAGACATTTAAAAGAAATACGGATTGTCAAAGGCTTACAGAGGATTTTAGGGGAATAAAATGTATGTAGCCAGATGCTAGATTATTAGGGAGGATGATTGGTGGGGTGGGCAGTATATCTGTGTCCGTGTGACAACAAGGGAAGAATGCTGGAAGGAATAGGGCTTCCCTTAAGCCCTAAGTTTAGACCAGCCAGGGAGAAATTGGCCACACAGAGTGTGTTTATTTGTCCAGCATTTTACTTATCGCTCCGTATGTCCTTTACTTGTTTTATTTCATCTGGAGCTTACATTCCTACAGGCTAGTTGTTGTCTTGATCTAAATTGCTTTGCACACCAATCAGCACAGTTTCTTGATGATGAATTTCACAAAACACAGTGGGTATGGACATTCTCTTTGCATTTGGGTTTGATTCTTATTTCCTACTTTTACCTGCTGGGTGTCCTTTGTCATAAAAATTTATCATTCAGGGCTTCAATTTCCCTCTTTATAATTTGGGAAAAATTGTACTATCTACTTCATAGGCTTGTGAGACAAAGGATGTAGGGGCTTCTGGTGCCTGACATGTAGTAATGGCTATAAAAAGCATCTAGTGCTACCGCTGCCCCCACTGGTGCTTCTGTAATGAAATAAAGTGGTCCGTTTAAAAGAATTGATATGTCAGGGTTTAAGAATTTACAGTGCTTCTTAGGGTTTGGGACCTCGGAAGCCTGGAGGAAAGAATATTGAACGTCCTTTACTTAGAGGGAGCAGGTGTTTGAACTCAGTGACCACGTTTTCTACCATCCTTAAATTCCCCTTACACCTGATCTAGAGAAGCAATGAAGCAGAACTGCGTAAAGGTGGGGGCAGATCAGAGGATATGGCTACCGCTACTAGTTAAGATTTAGATATTGGCTCTAATTGGCCCCATAGGGGCCCCTTTCCATAAACGTATTTATTGAAACAGCCGTGTTATCCTGAGTATTCTGTCCCCCGCCATCTGCTACCAGAGGATGTGTACTTTGTCCTAGCAAAGGATGAGAAGAATTTGGACCCAGAAACAGCTGAATGCAGTAGCAAAGTGTATATTGAAAGAGTGAAGGAGACGAGGTAGAGTGGCTTGGTGTGGGGATAGTTGTATTTCAGGTTAGAGAAGATTTCTAGGAGAATTAACATTGGCTGAAGTAATCTGAGTTTAACTCATGCCATTAAATGTAGATTTATAGTCATGTATTATATACAAAAAATGAGTTACCAGGTGCGCCACATAGCCTGCCTAATCTGACCCCGTCTACCTCTCCCACTTCCTCTCCCACCACTCTGGTTCCCCCACACCACGCCTGCTTTTAGTTTCTTCAGAAAGCTCTTTCCCGCTTCAGGGTCTTTGCATATCTTGTTCTCTGTGCCTTGAGCCTTGACCTCCAACTCTTCCCTTGGCTACTCCTTTTGCTTATTCTTCTGGTCTCCGCTCAAATATTAGTTCTTCAGACAAGCATTGGTCTCAAATATAATTTAGGTTTCTATACTTGTAATGGTTATTTCTGATAAAATAATGAAAATTAGGCAGAAAAAGGAATTCATTGGTCTCTGAACCAGGGAGCCTAGGGATGGGTCTGGAGCTTCGGGCATGACTGGGTCTAGGGACTTAAAAACCGCACCTCTTAGGTTCTGGCTGTCTTCTGCCCCTCCCTCCATTCAGCTTGGTGACACACTGTTGAACTCATTCTTGCCATCTGGGGACTGACTCTGTGGTTGGGAGACTGGAGGTCACAACCTCCTTTCTGGAGACCACTTCACATCCCTCTTTTATGGGGCTGCAAGACCTGGGTTGGGAGTTGGGCATGGAGCCCTGTTTTTGAGGCATTCTCCCAGGATGGTGTGGAAAACATGCTGGTGTGTGTGAACGGGGTGGGGTGAGGGAAGGGGTACAGAAGGAAGGAACAGGGAAGAATGCATCTTGGATAGATAAATGCAACACATCTCCACTCTTGTTTCCCTCATGTTTTTTTCTTATAGAATACAGTTCTTTTTCTTCACAGCCCTTGTCCAGTTTGAAATTTAGTGTACTTTGTGTGTTGATTTGGTTAATATCTGCTGCAGACTCCTCCAAGTTGGCTGTATTCCCAGTGTCTGTGACTGGCACACAGTAAGAGTTTGGTAATTACATGTGGAATGAATTAAATAGTCAAGGAAATCAGAGTGTAGCCAAAGGAGGGAGATGGGTGTGTTGTAACCGTTTCTTTATACCCAAAGAAGCTCTGGAGTGCTTTTTGGGCAACTTGGTCATTTCATTGATTGACAGACACGTGAGTTGAGGGCTGGAGTAGGGCAGGTGTTGCTAAAGTGCGGTGCCCAGACCAGCAGTATCAGCCTCACCAGGGAACTTGCTAAAAATGCAAATTCTTAGGCTTAGGTGGGCTAAGCCTCCTGAATCAGAAACTCTAGGGATAGGATCCAGAACTCTGTGTTTTAACAAGCTCTCTGGGTGATTTTGTTGCTAGGTAATGTTTGAGAATCGCTGGAGTAGGGAATAGGAAGGAGCAAGGTCACACACAGTTGTATCCTATAAAAATTACTGGCAGGGGCTTCTGTCTGGGTTGTTTGAAACTCCTTTTGAGCAGAAAGAAGGCAGTGGAGTGTAATGTTTAGGAGCTCTTGAGCCAGGTTCTGTTTTAGAATCCTGGGTCCTCCGTTAATTATTTGTACAACTCACTCAATCTCTCTAAGCCTCTAATTCCTGATCTATAAAATAACCATAACAAATAGTACCTAACTCACGGAATTGCTATGAAGATAAAAAAGGTAATGATGATGGTAACTGACATTTATTAAGACCTTACTAAGTGTCTAAACACAGTGTCGAGCTATTTACAAGTGTTACCTCATTCATTGCATACAAAGCACAGTGCCTGGCACATGGCTAACATTTATTGAATGCTTACTGTTATTGCTTATAAATGGAAAGTGAATGGACCTTGTCTATTTGGGGAAGGCCAAAAGCTCCCCTAGTCAAGGGGATCATGGTGAATGCTGATCAGACATCTGTTTGACCTGTGAGAGCGTGGGTTTGATGTCCAGCCTCCTGTTCTGTGTCTGCTTCTGCCATCCTGCTTTCTCATGAGCCATCCATCCTACATGTTCCTGGCTTATTGGCTTCCCTTGATACACAGCCTTATAATAAGCCACAAACACTTGTAAACCTAGTGATGTCTTACCGGGGATCCTCACCATTATAATGAACTCTTACAGGTGGGATTAACTGAAGGCCTTCTCTGTATAGGCATTACCTAAGCTCTGCATTTCTGAATATTTGTGCTTTAGGAATTTTTCTTAAAACCTACTGAGACTTTCCTAACCTCAGCTGACTTTTCCCTACTCACTGTTCATGATCAAGGTCACCCAGATATGGGTCTGATAAGCCCATGGATATTGGTCATTTGAGCTCTGGTCCCCAGGGATTTCGACCCTTCAGCCAGTGTTGTTTGTATGCGTATAAGCTGGACCTGTACACCATGGTCTGAGGCAACTCTCCTGCCTGGTCAGGTTGGAGACTGAGGAGCTTTGCCCTGTGTTTAGTGGGCACTTTTGTGACCTAAACATTCCTTGGGTATTTACTGTGTACGAAGCCCAGAGCCTCCATCTCTGGGGAATGCTAAGGAAGTAATAGCTTGTCACAGTGGAATTTGCTTGTTGGAAACAACCTGGGGACAGTGGTATTATAGCACAGAAGAAGGTGCCTGTTAACTTGAAGCAGACTGAAGACCTGAGACCTGGGGCCAGGGTGGGGAGTGGGAGGAAGTTTGCATGGTCCAGGGTTGCTGTGACACAGAGGGGTATCCTGGGGACTCCTAGGCATAATTTTCAGCAAATACTTATTTAACGGTAACTATCACTAGTGGCTAAATGTGCTGTGGGTGGAGCTTTCTTCATATCAGAGCCAATGCCCAGATTTAGGGTCTTTCCTTCCTTTCTCCTTCTGTGGTCTTTCTACCATAATTAATTTGGTACATGGTCACTTCTTGTGCACAGCGAAAGTTTGCCTCAATGAGAAGAGGAGTTTTACTCAGAGCCCTTGATTGTATGTGACAAACCCAATTCGAATAAGCCTAAGGAAAAATAGAGTTGATTGGCTCAGGTAACTGGGAAGGATCATGGTAGAGATCACAGAATTAAAGAAAGAACTGCAGGACCCAGGGACTTGGGAATCAGGACACAACTTCACAGGGGTTTTCTCTTTGCTCATCTCTCATTTCTGCCTGTCTTTGTTTTCATTCTGCTTTCATATCTCAGGTTTCATGTCTTAGCTACCCTAATGTAAAAAACTTTGCTTCTTTTTCCTCAGGTCTGTTTGTCATTCCAAGAGAAGGATTCATTTGGCCCTATTTGGTCATGTGTCCACTGCTGGACTCATATACCCAGGGGAGTGGGCAGAGCTGGTTGCCCGCTGGTTAACCAGTACACTGGTTGTACTGGTTAACCATGGTAGGAGCTCATCCTGACTGGTGGTGCCCTTGCTGTGCTGATTGTGAAGTATTTTGAGTAGCATCCTTAGAAACAAGGTGCTCTGTCTGCTTGGCCACATCTGGGTCATCTGTCCAACTCTGTGATCCTGGGGGAGGGGGCGGTACACATGGCATGATTTGTTATAAAAATAAGGGATGGGGGAAATGTGCTAGGGAGCCCAAAACTATTGTCATTGTAATATGACAATTAGGTAGCTGAAACATTAGGTAGCTGAATTCAATATGAAACAGCCCGTAGTTACCTAGCTTGTATCTAAGCACCCCATCTACATCATCTGTTGATACTTGTAAAGCTAAGTTCTTTTCCTCCCCTCTCCAGGTCTTTCGTGATGCCAGGCTCACCTGCTTTCCTTTCTGATAGAAACTATTATCTTCATCAGTCTTGCGGCATGAGCCCTCTGACTCTGTCCCTAGGAATCATGACTCTTTGCTCCTAATGATGGACATGTGGTTCTCACACTGCTCCCCTCATCAGCCGCTGTCCATCCTCATCAGCCCTTAGCACTCCCCATTCCCCCCCTTTTGTCTACCCTTGATTCTTCCTTTTTCCCCCTGTTCTTTTTTTTAACTTGCTTTTATCCTTAATGCTCTTCTATATTGAGCTGTTCCTGACAGAAGGAATGGCTGAGGGGATTATGATGCTTACTTAACAGATTGAAGAAATGAAGGCTCAGAGAATTTAAGGTGATTTGTTTGTTCCAGATCACACAGCTGGTAGTTGGCAGATTAGCAGTTTTTAGTCAGAGCCTTCTGACACCAAAGCTTAGGATCTTTCCTCTCCCTCAAGTTCTCTCACTGTGTTTGCTCACTTAATTTAACTGTATTGCCACCCTCCCAATAAATTATCCTAATTTGGAAAGGGGGATTATTTGTGAGAGTGATTTAGGGATAGTTTTGGAGTAGTGAATCTTGAGTTTGGAAGAAAACTCAGGGTTTTGATGGATAGAATGGGGAGGGGAGGCCATTCCAGGGAACAATAGCCACCTGAGTAAAGCAGCTGACTGAGAAGTAGCTTCTGTCACGTGTCAGAAAAACAGCCTGGGAGTAGTGATAGTAACAACAGTAGCCTCAAGGAATGTGATGAAAAAACAGTGGGCAAAGTGAGCAGCTCCTCTGCTCCAGGCCCTTTTCTGTGCACTGTCATGCACTATCTTGTCTAATTCTTAGGGTAACCCCCTGAGCTGTGTAATATTATTATCTTCAT
>NW_006775616.1:3484229-3492924 GCF_000442215.2 Lipotes vexillifer | reverse complement strand
CTGCTGAGGAAACAGAGGCACAAAGAGGCTAATTAACGTGCCTGAATCACACAGCTAGTAAGAAGCAAAGTTTATATACAAACTTTAACCTCTTTGATCCTGAAGTCTATTTTCTTAACCAGGAGGCTCTGCTGCTAGAGGGTGTGGCAGGAATTTGATAAGAGGCCAAACAAGCAGTCCTAGGTCTGTCCAGAGATCTGATGCTATGAGTAAAAATTGTTGCTTGTCAGATATTTTTATCTTAGAAAGGTGTATCTTTATTAGATTTGAGCTTTAATAATGAATTTAGAAATATTATGCAGTCTGCTTGTAAAAGATTCAGACAGTATAGAATCAGAGGCAAATGTGAAAGCTTTTCTTTACCGTTAGTGTCCATTCTGTGCAGAGTATTTCGTATTTTAATTTATCTCTCAGGCTTGCTGCAGTGGGGGAAGCGACTCTGTCACCACCTTGTTGGAGGACCTGGGGCATGTCGCTCATCTCTGTACCCCATTTCTTCATCCATAAGCTTGATCTTCTTGCTTGCCTCCCTTCCAGACTCAAGATTCTCTGAATCTCTCTTTTCTTGCCGAGCAGCAGTGACTCAGGAATCCTGTGGGTAATAAATTATGTTCTGTAGTAACGAGCCTTTCATTGCGTTCTGTCTGCTGGTTCTTGTTTTCATGGTGAACCTTGATGGGTTGAAGCAGAAAAACTCAGAGATTAGAAATGAGTTCCTACCCCTTGGAGGTGCCGTCTGTGTGAGGAGGTGAACATGAGAGGCCCTCTGGAGAGAGCTAGGAACAAGGTGTGAGGGCTGTCGGGGACAGTGCTCCTGCCTGCATAACTCACAGCCCAACCCTGAACACTGGTGGCGATGTGTGCTGCTAGGATTTGAGACAATCACTGAAGCTCCCAGTGTTTGCTGACTATGATCAGTGTGGGCGAAAGAGCTCAGATACCTGGTACCTCCCTCACAAGAAATATAATTATGAACAGTGTCTCATGCTTGGTGTTAAAGTGGCAATAGGTTCAACAAAATTTATAGGTATTCAGCAGAGTGAGATTGTGTGGGCTGAGGGTGGAGATGGTCAATGAAGGCTTCCCAGAGGAGGTGAGATTCCAAGGATAAGATAAGTAAAAATTACTACATGTTCAATGTAGAAAGCTTGGATAATTTTAAAAAAGCCTAAAAGACAAAATGATCTATTATGCCACCAAAGGTAATTGCTATTAGTATTTTGGTATATGTGTTTTTAGTTTGTTATTATTGCATTATGTAATCAAAATGAAATCTTATTGTACATGCTTTTTTGCAACTTTAATTTTTAGCAATGTATGCCATTTTTCTGTCAATAAATCTTTAAACACATGAAATTTTTGCAATGGAAATGGCTTTTTTCTTATTATAAAAGTGTAATGCTCCATTGTAAAGCAATTATACCCCAATAAAGATGTTAAAAAAAAAAAAAAAAAAGTGTAATGCTTGCCAAAAAAAACAAACAAAAAAACCAGAGGCTATATAAGACATTATAAGGAAGAAAAGAAAAAAAGCACATAATCTTACCCCCCTGGCAATTACTACCATTAGCATTTGAGCATATATACTTCCTGACTTTTTTCCAAATGTGTGTGTGTATGTGTATAAAATACATATGTATAATATATATTATGTTTTATTCCTCTACATATTTGATTAATATCTTTCATCCACCTTACCCCCACAGATTTTAAGCATCGTGAAGGCAAAGACTGTGTCTTTCCCATACACGAGACTACTGTATTCCTAGCTTCTTGCATAGTGCCTGGCACATAATAGGCAATTAATAAATATTTATGACATGAATGAATGACTGAATGGTAGGTCCATATTGTGGTGGATCTTGAATGAGGGGATAATAAGCGTGCTGTCTAATCACTGGGACGTGAGCAGGGCTTTCAGAACTTTGGGCATCAGGTTATGACTCTTTGCTCATATATGGTCAACATCTGTGCATTTTTTTTAAAAGCCAAAGCAAAAAAAATAAAATAAATCAACCCAAACCAAACAAAACCCAAACTATTTGCTGCTTTTAATTTGATGAAAAGTTGAATTTTGACTGTTAATATTTATGGCAACTTAAATCACCTCCTTCTCTCACTGTCCTCATCTCTCTAGCTAGCCCTAGGAAGCCAAGGAACACGTCTCGGTCATCTTAGTACTGCTAATGCAGTGCCATATGTGTCCTTGCACCATTGCATGTTTCTTGGTGAGTGTGATGGTAGGAGGAGGAAGGCGATGGAAAATTATCCAGAGAGACCTGTGGTGAATAAAAGGCATGCCACACTTCTCTGATGTGACCGGATGCTAAGATGACTGCTTATTTCTTTAAGATGCCTTTCCCTTATCTAGTTTTGCTAGACCTGATTAAAGAAGTTGCAGTGAGAAATATGTGTGGGCAGACAGTTAAGTAGCTAAACCAACTTTATTATAGCTCCACTGCTGTAGCATAAGACTCTAGTGCACATTCTGAGAGACATTTTAAATGCTCTGAACTTAAATGAACCGAAGAGTAATTTGGATCCAGAGATTTTAAACTTTCATGTTGTTGGGATCCAGAGTGTTCAACTTAGAATTGTAGAATATTTGGATTGAAAGGACCTTGGATACCCACTAGTGCAGTCTTCTCATTTTACAGGGGAAGAAACTGAGCTCCAAAGGGAGAGTTGAATTACTCAAGGTCCAGTAGCAAGTCAGTGGAAAAGCTGGAACTAGAACTCAGTCATTCTGAGTTCCAGGCCCATGTGATTTCTGACTGTTTGCTGTGAGAAAGATAAAAACTTAAAACATGCAAGTACAGCTAGTGACCACCATTTGAATGTGTTTTATATACAGATAGAAAGGAGGCAGGAAAGAAAAGGGGGGTAAGTGAGGACAGAGGATAAAGGAAACAAATGCAAATGAGAGCCTTTCTAGGTAATGCATTCTGTGGTTTCAACTCCTAGGGAGCAAAATTTGAGTCACACAAAACGATTTGTAAAGTGTTGCTCTCATGAACTCCTGTGTGCGCGAAAAGCACGGAGGGTTGTAGTTTTAAAAATGAATTTGAAATGCTTTGGACATCAGTAGTGGAAGCTCACTACCTTTTCTTTGAATCTAAATGAATTGAGCAAAGGAACTCAGTTTTAGTCACAGGAGACTAATTAAGCCATCTTGCTTGAGCCATAACTCAATCCCCTTGTATGAAGAGTAGCACACAAGGGGGAGAGGAGCTGAACTGTGGCACGATGTAATATACTCACAGAATCAACTTGGTCTCGTAGTAACAGGCAATGGAGCCTCAGTGACATGAAAGGAATAAAGTATAGACATTTTGTAGAAGATGAAGAGAGGAAATTACAGTGACTTTTTTTTTTTTTTTTTTTGCGGTACACGGCCCTCTCACTGCTGTGGCCTCTCCCGTTGGTGGGCCTCTCACTGTTGTGGCCTCTCCCGTTGAGGAGCACAGGCTCCGGACGCGCAGGCTCAGCGGCCATGGCTCACGGGACCAGCCGCTCCGCGGCATGTGGGATCCTCCTGGACTGGGGCACGAACCCGCGTCCCCTGCATCGGCAGGCGGACTCTCAACCCCTGCGCCACGGGGGAAGCCCTACAGTGACTTTTGTAATGCTCCTTGCAGTTTTTCTTTCTCTTCCCAGATTTACCCTTCCCTCCCATCCTGCTCCTCAAACTGGGCTACTGCAGTAATCTCAGACTCATAGATTCTAGTTTCTTTCCACTCCAGCACAATATAAACACTGCTTCCACACTTATCCTCTTAAAATAATCCTTTGATGATTCTCGTCTCTGACTCAGAACATCTCAGGGTTTTCATTGCTGAAAGCAGTGGCTCTCAACTTTAAAGCTGGTAACAACACATGGGGAAGCTTGTTAAAAATGCACATTCCTAAACACACCCCTAAGAGAATCTGATTCCATGGATCTAGCATGATGCCCGGGAAACTATTTTCCCAGTGTATTTCTGATGCAGTTACCTCGGGGACAGTACTGCGAAAATTTTGCTTACATGGTCAAGTCCAGTTCTTTAGCCAGAGGACTGACCTTTAATGGTGGAAATTCAGATCTAGGGCAGGTAAAAGAAGGGGGAGAAAGGTTTGGGGAGACTGGTCTCCAAAATATCCATAGGAATGAGATACATTGGCAACCATGATTATGGGAGGATTTGCAGCTTATGGATGGAAAGGAATTTGTAAAAACATGTCATCAGTGTTTGGGCTTAAGCCTGCCAGACAGCTTGCATAGTGGGAAGTCTGGAATAAATGCAGAAGATATAGGTGTAGCCCCTTGACTTCCCTGAGCCTCAGCTTTCCCATCTGTGAAATGGGAATGTAAAATGCCTTGCCTCCTCATAGTTATAAGGATCAAATATATGAAAATGCTTTGAAACTTGGAAAGTGTTGAATAAAATAAGGGAATTGTTTATATTAATAGTCTGTTCTCTTCACCCTCTGTTCTCTCTCTTCACCTTTGCCGCATGACAAAAATGGTCTCGCTCAGGAGAGTAATTGCAGTTAAATAGGCTAAGCCTGTGGGGGGAGTGTGTGTTGTTGACATTAATCCTGCTACAGCTATTTGTAGGAGAAAAGATAAAAGTCATATAGCAGCCAGCAGAATGTTTTTGATTACCCCATGGATTTGGGTAGCTTGGAGATCTGCTGTTGAGCTGTAGAGCTGGAATCTGACTTCCGCTATGAGTATGAATTTGGCTGAGTTTAGCAGTGAGAAAAGCTTAAGAAAAGCCACACATGCTGAAACCCAAAAGGCTAATGAGGAGAATAAACAGCTGTGTCACTAGACCTTGTGCATTTCCCTAAAAAGAAATCATGAAATATGAACAAAATGTTGCCTCTGAAGGTTTCATGGTTACTTGGTCTAGTTTTTAATTTGGTAACTGTGCTCATTGCCTGCAGGAATTACAAGAACAATAGGCTTCTGGGTGTTTATGAATTGATGCCCTCGCCTGAATTCTGACGTGATGTCCTGGCCTTGGCCCCACTCACAGCAGCAGCGCGCTCATGCAGGCCAGGTGTTGCTCTGTTCTGAACGCTTACAGCTTAGCGAACTTAGGGGGCTTTATATTGTGTCTTCTTGATGAGCCAGAGTCTGTGATTTTGGCTTCAAACATGTTTATTCTTCCGTGTATGGCTTGTCCACAGAAAATAAGGAAATGCTTTGTTTTAAATAAATTCTCTTGTTCTTCTCAGAGTCCCCTGGTATTTTCAATGAAAGGACACAATTGCAATTTTTTTTCCCCCTTACCACCCAGGTTTGTCAAATCTCTGCATTTTGCCACTTTTGCTCCATGTCTTTTATTATATAATAAGTATATATTTTTAAAAGAAAGGTAATGTAGATGCAGTTGAAGCCCCTGTGAAATCCTTCCCACCCCATTCCTGTTTCTCTCCCTCCCTTTCCAGATCACTATGCTGAATTAAGCAAGCAACATGATGTTCAACTGAATGTTTTGACCAAGTAATAATATTTCAAAGTGAAGTTCCCATCCCTTGTGGAAATAGGAAAGTAGGTGTCCCAAATCAGACCATATGAAAGTCATATGAAATCTTGTTTCTTCTGTAAATCATTTCTCAGCTGGTATAAACCTCCATTTTTTTCCCTGCTGAATTTCATTAGCAGTACTTCTTTTTAAAAAATAAGTAAAACATTTACATGGTTCAAAATTCAAAATAATTCCCAAACAATTAATATCGAGCTTTCTTTCATCTGCTTTATTCCCCTCCCTCCCAACCTTGTGGTTAACAATTTTTATTAGTTTCTGGTTTGTACTTCCAGTGTTTTATTATACACATAGAAAAAAAATGTGAATATACATTCTTATTTTCCTGACTTTCTTTACTCAAAACATTGTATTCCATATTCATTGTTTTACCACATATTTTCCACTTAATAATGTATCCTGGGGGTCTCTACACCAGCATCCCCCCTTCTCTCCCTCTCTCTCTCTCTCTCTTTTTTTTTTTTTTTACAATTTTGTATTTTTTATAGTTGTATAACATTTCACCCAGTACATATTAATACGTAGGACTTTATTTATTTTACAGTTACATAGAATTCTGTTGCATGAAGGGAAAATATTTTTTCAACTAGTCCCCTATTGCTGGACACTTGGGTCATTTAAATGTTTTCCTATTTCAGGTAATGTCCTAAAGATTAATATTGTATATACGTCACTTCATATGTGTGCAGGTATGTGTATGCAATTCCAGAGTGAGATTGTCAAAGTATAGATGCAGTGCTCCCTATTGGTTGCAACATTTTGCATTCCTGTAAACAGTGTTAGTTTGTGCTTCCCCACAGCTTTGCCAAGAGAGCATATTAAATAATTTTTGGAGTTGACAGGTGACCATATATGTGTGGGTCTATTTCTGGACTCTTCATTCTGTTCCATCAGCACACACAGCACATAGCTGTAATTATTGCAGTTTTTTAAGTTGAAAAGATATATGCACCCCATGTTCATTGCAGCATTATTTACAATAGCCAAGATATGGAATCAACCTAAGTGTTCACTGATAAATGAATGGATAAAGAAGATGTGATATACATACATATACACACACAATGGAATGTTACTCAGCCATAAAAAAGAATACAGTCTTGCCATTTGTGACAACAGGGGTGGATCTAGAGGGTATTTTGCTAAGTGAAATAAGTCAGACAGAGAATGACAAATCCTGTATGATCTCACATGTACGTGGAATCTAAAAAACAAGGCGAATATACAAAACAAAACAGAAACAGACTCAGATACAGAGAACAAGTGGGTGATTGCTAGAGGGGAGGCCAGTGGATGGATGGGAAAAATCAGTGAAGGGAATCAAGAGGTTCAGACTTGCAGTTATAAAATAAATAAGTCATAGGAATATGCTATACAGCATAAGGAATGTAGTTAATAGTACTGTGATAACTTTGCCTGGGGACAGATGGCTGCTAGGCTCATGGTGATCATTTTGTAATGTATTTAAATGTTGAATCACTACGTTGTAACCTGAAACTAACGTAATATTGTAAATCAACTATATTTCAATAAAAAAATTATCGTAGTTTTTAATTTTAAATACTGACACCTGGTTGTGTAAACTCCCCAGTTTTATTCTTCTTCAAGATTGTTATTGCTCTTCTAGGTCCTTTGCATTTCCATGTAAATTTTAGAATGTATGGAAAATCCCAACTGGAATTTTCATTTGGATTTTGCACTGAATGTATGGATTTGGGGGTAATTGACATTTTAGCATTTCTCAGATTTTCAGTCTATGAGTATTTATTTAGGCCTTCTCTAATTTCTTTCAGCAGTGTTTAGTAGTTCCACAAAATCGATTCGATGAATTCCTAGATATTTTACATCTTTCATTACTCTTTAAATGTTTATCTTTTTAAAATTATGTTATCTATTTGGTTATTGTTAGTAGATAGTTGATTTTGATATGTCGAACAACTTTTCATGTATTTTAGGACCACTTGTCCTTAAATGGCAACTGGATTTTCTTTTTCTATTGCTTTTTGAGTTTATTCTTCTTGAGTTTTAGGATTTCCTTATAAATTAGGAATAACATTTTGTCTGTGCTATGAGTTATACAAATTTTTCTCAGATTATCATTTGCGATAAAGTTCATTTTTACGCTTTCATCATAGACCAAATTAGTTAAGTACTGAAAGGATCTTAGAAACCTTCTACTCTCTCATTTTACAATGAGGAAACTGTGGCTTAGGATGCCTGAGTACTGAGGCCCAACTACCAAGTAAAGACAGAAGCTGAATTTGAATACAAGTCTCAGCCCAATGCTTTGTCCACCATTGTGCCTGTATATAATCAAATAGTACTTTTTATTATGGCATGATTGACTTGTGTAAACTCCATGAAAATAGGAATTTATGCTTCCTGAAAGACAGCTATGGAGCTACAACGCATATATCATAGTTCCCCAATGATTTAGTTGAATCATCAAAAGAATATTATCCCATGAAGAAGTATCCAGGTATAGATGGTTCAACTAGGGAATTCTATAAGATATTTAAGGAAAATACAATACTAATTCTGCATAAACTCTTTCAGAGAATAGATGCAAGAGACCTTCTTCCTAATTCATTTAATGAAGCCAGTGTTACCCTAATACCAAAGCCAGACAAAGACATCCCAAGAAAAGAAAACCATAGACCACTATCTCTCATGAACATGAAAGCAATCATCCTTAACAGAATAATAGCAACCTGAGTCTAGCAACATGTAAAAAGGATTATCACCATGAACAAATGGTACTTATTTTAGCAATGTAGGTTGATTTATCTCTTCCTTATCCTTTAGTTATTCTCATTATGTGTTATGTTATACCTTTTGTAATTGTCCCACAGTTTGGGGGTATTCTTTTCTGTTCTTTTTTCAGTCTTTTTTTTTTTTTCTCTTTTCAGTTTTGGAAGTTTCTATTGTCATATCCTCAAGCTGAGAGATTCTTTCTTCAGAAAATTAGTCGCTGTGTCCAGTGTACTAATGAGCACATCTAAGGCATTCTTCATTTCTGTTACAGTGTTTTTGATCTTAAGTATCTCTTGTTTATTCTTTCTTAGAATTTCTATCTCTCTGCTTTCATTATTCATCTGTTCTTGCATATTGTCTACTTCCATTAAAGCTCTTAGCACATTAACCACAGGTTTAAAAAATTC
>NW_006775616.1:3478703-3484219 GCF_000442215.2 Lipotes vexillifer | reverse complement strand
TTCCTGCTGCATCTGACTCTGGTTCTGATGCATTTCCAGTATCTTCAAATTGTGCTTTTTGCCATTTAGCATGCCTTTTAATTTTTTGTGCAAGTGCCTGTGATATACTGGGTAGAAGGAAACCATGGTACGTAGGGCTTTAATGCAGTGATAAAGTGTGGGGAGAGGGGAAATATTCTACAGTCCTGTGATTCGGGTTCAGTCTTTTGGTGAGCCTGTGCCCCTGGATTGTGACCTCCCACAGTGCTTCCTAGTGCACCCCCACCCCATCCCTTCCCCCCGCCCCCCTCCCCCACCATTTAGGTGGGATAGGATGGCTAGAGGGAGCTGGAGTTTGAGGCTTCTCTTCTCACAGGTAGGTTAGGCTCCGGTAAAATTGTTTCTCCTGAAGGCAGGCCTTGTTAAGGAAAACAGAATGGTCTAGTGTATTTCAAAATGATTCCTTTTTCCCTTCCCATGCTGCAAGCCCAAGAGAGTTTCTCTCTGACAGTCACCGCCAGAACAGGGTGAAGCTCTTAGAGGTAAAACTTAGAAGTGTGCCTCCCGCCCCATGACTGGGTCCCCCTGGAGTTTTTATCTCTCAGACTTTTGCACGCTGAGCCTCCAGCAATTGTCAATTACAGTTCAAGTTTTCCTACCCCGGTATTGGTTTCTCTGCTCCAGTAGGTTCCGATTCTCTGTATCTGCCTGTCTCTCCAATTTTTGGAGCAGCGGTTTGTCTTGTGGTCTCACTTCCCTGATGGATCTAAGAAGAGCTGATTTTTCAACTCTTTCACCTTTTTACTTGTTGTTACGATGGAGTGGTAACTTCTAAGTGCCTTACATTGCAAAGTTGATTTATTATCCAAAAATCAATTTGGGTAAAATAATATGTTAATAGAAAAAAGGACAAGAACCATGCGATTATCTCAGTAGACATAAAATGTTTTTTTAAAATATCCAAATGCATTCTTGATAAAAGTTCTCAACAAGTTAGGAATAGTTGAAAATTTTCTTACCCTGATAAAGAGCTATAGCTAACAACATGCTTAATATTAAAAGCTTGAATGCTTTTTCTCCTTAAGATTTAAAAGAATATCTGCTCTTGCCTCTTTTATTCAACACTGCACTGGAGATTTTACTCTTTAATTTCTTATTCTTGCAATAAGGCAAGAATAAGAAATTAAAGGCATACAGATTGTAAGGTAAGAAGTAAAATTATTTTTATTCACAGATAATCTGATTTGTATGTAGGGAATATCTGTCAAAAAGCTACTAGAAGTACTAAACAAGTTTAGGAAGGTCACAAATTACAAGATCAGTATCTAAAAATCAAGTATTATTTTCCTATTTATTGGCAATTCACAATCCAAAATTAAAATTAAGACAATAATATTGTTTACTATGGAAGCAAACAGAATAAAATACTTAGGCATAAATTTAACAAAAGGGAGCAAACACTGTATGCTGAAAGCTGTAAGACGTTGCTGAGAGAAAGTAATGAAGAGCTAAGTAAGCGGAAAGATAAACTATGGTCATGGATTTGAAGATCAGTTTAGTTTAAATGTCAATTCTCTTCTCAAATTGATCTATAGATTCAACATAATCCCTGTCAAATTCCCAGCAGGCTTTTAAATATAAATTGAGAAGTCAATCCTCAAATTTAAATGGAAATTCAAAGTACCTACAATAAACAAAACAATTTTGAAAAGACAATGTTGAAGGATTTATGCTACCTGATTTTCAAAGCTTACTGTGAAGCTACAGTAATCAAGACAGTGTGGTATTAGCATTAGACCATAGATCAGTGGAACAGAACAGAGTCCAGAAATAAACCCATATATGGTCCCTTGATTTTTGACAGACTTGCAAGGTAACTCAGTGGAGTTAGAGAGTCTATTCAACAAATGGTGCTGGAACAATTGGGTGTCTCTATGCAAAACAAAAGCAAAAACATAAAACCCCTGGACCCTTACTTCATACCATAACACTAAGTTCTACTCAAAATGGATCATAGATCTAAATGTAAGAGCTGAAATTATCATGTAACTAGAAATAAATAGGGGAGAAAATATTTGTGACTTTGAATTTCTTAGATAGGACACAAAAAATATGAACACCAAAAGATAAATTAAAATGTTTGCTTTTCACAAGATAGCACTGAGAAAATGAAAAGACAAAGACAAGTAAAAGGAATTGCAGAAAATATTTGCAAATTATTTATCTGATAAAGGACTTGTGTTCAGAATATGAAAAAAACCTCTTACAGTAAATAGTCTGAAAGCATACAACACAATTAAAAAACGGGTAAAATTTTGAATACAACCTTCGAAAAAGATCTATGAATAGCAAATAAGCACATGAAAAGGTGTTCAACATTGTTAGTCCTTAGGAAAATGCAGACTAAAATCCCATTGAGAATATACTACACACCTCTAAAATATGTGTAATCAAAAAAGACTGAGAATACTGTTACTGAGGTTGCATAGAAACCAGAACTCTCATATGTTCCTGCTGGAAGTGGAAAATGATACAGTCCCCTTTGAAAAATTGCCTGGCACTTTCCTAAAAAGTTCAACTTACATTTACCAAATGACCAAGAAATTTATTTTCCAGGTATCTGCCCAAGAGACATGAAAAGACTTGTGTCCAAATGCTTGTTAGGCTCAATATCTCCAAATATTTGGAAGCAATCCAAATGTCCATCAACTGGGGAATAGATAAACAAAATGTGGTATATCTATACAATGGAGTGACATTCAGCAATAAAAAGGAGTGAACTACTTATACATGTAACAACATGGATAAATGTCAAAAATATGCTAAGTGGAAGAAGCCACACAAAAGAATATATACTGTGTGATTGCATTTGTATGAAATTGCTAGAACAGGCAAAACTGTAGAGACTGAGAGGTTTCCTGGGGCTGGGATTGGGAGCAGGAATTGACGGCAAATGGACACAAGGGATTTTGGGGGTGATGAAAGTGTTCTGAAGGTTGAGTGTGATTATGGTTACACAACTGTGTAAATTTACTAAAACTGACTTCATCTGTATACTCCAAATGGGTAAATTTTATGCTATTGTAAACTATACTTTAAAACGTGGTTAAAGAAGGAGAAATCTCTAAAGAGGAAGTTGTATCAGATGTTAATAGCTTGGAAGGTATCGTTCTTAAAAGATTGTTTCTCGTTTTTTTCCTTTAAAGTGAATAGGGTTTAAATTTTTAAATTTTTTGCTTTTTGAACAGGCTACTTCCTGGTGGCTCTCGGGAGGGATTATTCCCTAGAGCAGATTTACATTACACAGCTCAGGCTGAGTCTCTTCCTCAATGGAGACAGTTGCCAACAAAGAGTGAGACTCAGCTGGAGAGGGCTGAGTGAGGCTTCTGGGGTAGGCGACCCTCAGGTTTTGCTCTAATTATTCCAGCTGAGCATACAAGAAGAAAGGCAAAGCCACAGGGAGGCATATTAATTAAAATGTCTCCTATTTCAGTGGGCCATTGTGATTCTCTTAACTTTTAGGAGGTTACAGTTGTAGGTTTACAGTTTGTTATTTCCTTCCATGTCCAGCATAATTGCATGATGAAAGAATCCCACATTTTAATATTCAGAAACAGTCACTTGGGTAGATTAATAAGAAGGAATAGCTAATTACCAATTAGGGTCAGATAAGAAAAAGGATCTACTTTTAAAATGAGACTATTGGAAACTATCTTGAAGGGGAACTTTGGCTATAGATTTCCTTCTGGTATAGCTTACTTGAACATAGCAGGAAAGCTCTTGGTCCCTGAGCTTTTGGTGTCCAATTGCCTGTTACTGCATAGGAGGTACAATTAGAGTTGTGAAAGAGCCCCTCTCACTGGTTTTATTTCCACTGCTTGTTTAGACCTTTGCTTCCAATTAACTAAAGAACAGGAGAAACATGCCTTTTAGGGAATATAGAGAAAATTTTGCTTTGATCTTATCTGCTGCAATTATTGAATACATTTTCCCTTTGACCAGTGCCCCTCTCTCTCTTCCCACACAAGAAAGCCTAAAACAAACAGAAAGAAACCATTAACTTAAACTGGTTGTTATTCAGAAGTGTTTTTGATTTGATGCTTTAATTTTAAGATTACTCTGTTAATTGTAAGATCAGAGGCTTATATTTTTAGTACCATATGCTGCTTTGGTTCCATGAATGGATACCCTGTGGATCTCAGTGGGAGTTAAAGCAGAGCTAGTTGCAGGATGGTGGTTTCTTCCTTTTGTTGCGCAAGGAATTTTTCACTTGCTTTTTCCAGAGTGTAATCGGCATGTATTAAGGCCACTTGTTTGGCATAAATGTTTACTGACATGTTTGGCGAGACAATAGCAATTGTTTAATAGGCATTTCTTAGTTTACTTGCCAGCACTAGATGTGCTAAAGATTCTCCCATAGGAGTGGCTTCCCCATCCCCCTGATGGGCAACTGTGTTCTATTTCCTGAATTAAAACACTCTTTCTCCTATTTTCAGAAGAGCGGGATGTTCCTTTCTTTGTCCTAGGAGCTCATTTCTTCCGCAAAACCTTTCCTTAGTCTGTTTAGCCCATCTGTCATGCCCTCTCATCTCCAAACCTTATCTATCTTTTAGAGCACAGTTTAAAGTTTAATCTCCTTTATGAAATCATTTCCTTGTAGCTCATAGCAAACTGCTCTCTTTTCTGAACTCCTGAGCTTATATTTTCCCCATAGAACTCATTTCCAAATTATGACAAGCACTGATGGTTTGTTCACCAACTGTTTTCTCTTTGTAGACACTACTCAGAATGCCCATGTGTATCTCAGTTCAGGCTAATAAGATGGTAGCAGTCTGCTGTAGGGTCTCTGGGAAGATGTATTTTTCTGATGTAGGTGATGGGCTGCCAGGTGTTGAGGTGGTCAATTAAGACAATGAGCCAAACTGAAAGTATCGGTCAAGTCTTTATTTATTTATTGCGACAGTGCAAGCAAGAGGCAAAAAGTGGCACTGGCTCCCTAGTGTTCCATTTTTTTTTCCTATGGAGCAACACCTGGCAAGGGTGAGATGCATGCAGTGCAGATGAGGGGAAATGTTTTATTGCTGAGGAGCCTGGAACAGAGGGCTCTTGCCTTTTCATGGTCTGGTAGAGGGGGAGGAGGAAGGCTAAGGATTAGAAGAATACTGATTGAGCATGAAGAAAATGCCTTAGTCAAGCTCCCTGGTAATGAGGTCTTGGTGGAGGTGTCCAAAGTGCCTCAGCCAAGGCCTCTGATAAAGTGGCGTCTGAAGAGAAATGCTTGGGCTAGATGTATATATGCTGATATGTGTATGAGTGTGGCTGGCTCAGATGGGTGGAGTGGAGGTGGGGTTCCTTGAATGCAACTCTCCAGAAATCTGCAGTGCAGTGGCTGTAACCAAGTCTGGTGTGGGGACGGCAGCTTTTCACTGTGACGTCTGTCGGGCAAAGCCTTGCAATTGCCTATGGTAGGGTCTGACTGATCACACTCAGGCTTTTGGTTTAGAGATGGACTCTTCAATAAGTTCCACCTCTTTCCC
>NW_006775616.1:3470922-3478691 GCF_000442215.2 Lipotes vexillifer | reverse complement strand
TTTCCCTTTGTATTTTCTTGAAGCTGGAATGTGACCTTATGGTTGAAACTGTAGCAGCCAACCTGTGTCCATGAGGGAAATATCAAGGGAATTCAAAGGCTCTGGAGTTAACTAAACCAGAAACAACAACTGCATGCATCTGGACTTCCCATTATGTGGGGAAAAGTAAGTTTCTAATATTTAAGCCACCAAAGTAATGTTTTCTGCTCCTCGTAGCCTAAAATATTCCTAATTGATACATCATTTAATCATGCAGTGTTTTTAAATGTTATATAACTGATATTGATCTAAATGATTACATATTGTTTGAGGTACCTGAAAGGAACAATCTCAGCCATCCTCTGCTACCATAGTCCTATTTCCTTTTAATCTTATTGCAATTTAGAATTGGCGGTAAGTATACTGTGAAGCTGTCATTGTTTCTTTTTTGTAGATGAAAAACCATAGGATTCTCAGTTTATTTGTTAGTGCTCATAGAAGAGTGATGCTGACAAAACTCCTAGCATCAATTACCTGGAAATTGAAGACCTGAGTCTGGGTCCCAGTAACAGTTTCTGATTAAATAAAGCCCCTGGCAAAGGTCATTTGCCTTTGGAATATCCAGCACTGCTTACCATGATGGGCTTAGGTCCTTGTCTACTTGTTAATCCTGTTGCCTAGAAGTCAACAAATGCCTGGGATCATGTATAGAATGATTCTAGTAAAAAATGCTTTATGATGTCTCTAAATGATTCCATATAGATGTAGGCCAATTTCATTTTTGATAAGTTGCTCCTCTAGGTTTCTCAGGACAGTATTTTTCAGGAGTATCTGGGTCTTAGGCACAGCTCTTGTCTTATTGACCAACATTACATAAGCTTCATCAGTTTGTGAATACATTTCTTACGAACCTTGAATAAACTTTGATTTTATTGACCTTCTATCAGCCCTTGGCTTATGTACAGGAATGGGTTATGCTCTAGATACACAATCCTAACTATTGATACTTATGTGAGACTTGTAAAACGACTGCCCATATTTCAGGTCATTAGAGTAAGTTTCTTGGTAGGTTAGATAATTTTAAGGGAGACAAAATACAATATGTTTCAAATTCTCCTCCTTCATGTGTTTCTTAATGACTTGATATTATTCCTGGATGAGTGAAATTCATGCTTCCCTGCTATAAGGAATAGATAGATAAGCATTTGCCTAAATGCTGATGATATAGTTTATTTTTCTCAAATTTAGAGTAGCCTCCACAAACAATGGCCCTTCGATCTCATTAGTTTACTTTAAATCAGTTACTTCAAAACCCAAGTCATCAGTTTTGGCAGAGGTCTTCAAACATTTAATTGGTCAAAATTTAAGAACCCTATATAGAAGGTCAGCTTGTTCACTTACCACTAGCTTGTCTTAAAGAGTTACTCAGTAAATAATACTGTTTGCAATTCAATATTACGTGGGCACTGTATTGAGATTATTAACATCTCCATTTGCAGTTATTAGAGGCATATTTTATAGCACAGAATAATTCTGATAATGATGATAAAAGAGGTAAAACTGATTTAGTGTTTGCTGTGCAAGGCATTGTGCCAAGCAGTTATATGCATTTTCTCTTCTAATTCTTGCCATGGCCTGTTAAAGTAGGTAGAACTTTGGGGCCTGTTCTCATAAACTGTAGTCAACTCTGGGCTGTTTTCTGAGGAAAACCTTCCTTTATCTGCAAATATTACCTTGGCCCAACTCCATGTCACAGTCAGTGGGCTTTTCTCTAGGCTCGTGCCTGATTGGTAAGCTTCTTGATTATATAACAAAATCTTAAACCTGTTCTTTTCTTGGATGCACACTGAACACACGATACCGCCTTTAACCAGTAACGTAGAGTTAAGTGGACATGAATTCTCATCTGCAGTCCTTGCTGGAAGCTTGGCTGTGAGGAATATTGTTCATGAAAGAGCACCTGAAGGGCGTGTGGGCTGTCTAATACACCCTGGTCATCTTCACTGTCCAATATATGGTAGCCACTAGCCTCATGTGGCTATTTAAATTTAAATAAATTAAAAATGAAATAAAATAAAAATTCAGTTCCTCAGTCAAAACACCCATCCAGTAGCCACATGTGGCTAGAGGTTTTCATACTGGACAGCACAGATATAGAACATTATGGTCACTGCAGAAAGTTGTATTGGGCAGTGCTGTGATAAGAGTTTCACATCTGGACTGCATTTTCTTTAAAAAAATTATTATTTTCACTGAATTGTGCTTTGATGTGTTGACAGTGGCCTGCACTGTGGCCCATTCTAATAATAAGTATTGAGTGTTCTTATGTACCAGAAATGGTTTTAAACACTTTTTACGAATAAACTCAATTCTTATAACAATTTTGTGAAGTAGGCATTATCATCATCTCCATTTTACAGAGCTCAGAGAGTTAAGTGACTTGCCTATAGTCACCCAGATGGTAAAGAATCGCGATGGAATTTGCGTCCTGTAAGTCTGGCTCAAACCTTTGTTCTTCACCACCACACCATGCTGCCTCTGAATTCCCTATAATGCTGTCTTGGATTTCATTATCAGGATACGAGTAGTAACCTCATTACTTTTATCACATTATTTTTGTATTCCTGTTCCTCCTGGCTGTAGCTCTTCATTTATTTAATTTCTGTTATTATAATGTTGCAATGAAATTCTGATGCCAGCCACCTGGAGTAGTTAGCACAGGCTCCTCAAGTTAAGGGCACAATTCCCTAAAAGATTACCCTCACTTCTAGTACCAGTCACAATTTCAGGAGTCCCCAGACCACTTGCACTGCTGACCAACTGGCTATAAATTTGGGGGTTGCTTTAACTCTCTTAGGCCTGATAATTTGCTAGAATGACTCAAAAAATTCTGGAAAGCACTATACGTATGATTACAGTTTTATTAGAAAGGCTGTCAATCAGAACCAGCCAAATAAAGAGACAATTAGGATGAGACCTGGAAGGGAAGAAGAATGCATCACTCTTCCCATTCATCAATGTGTTCAGCAACCAGGAAGCATATCTGAGAGTTGGTGTCCAGAGTTTTTACTGGGGTTTTATTACAGAGGCATGATTAATTGAATCATTGACCAGGTGATTGAACTAATCTGTAGCACCCCCTCTCCTCCCTGGAGGTTGGGCTGGCTTAAAGCCTCAGCCCTCTAATCCCATGGTTGGTCTTTCCGATGACTAACCCCCATCCTGATTTATCTCACTGGTATAAATCAGGTATGATGCAAAGGGACTCATGAATAACAAAGTCACTCCTATCACTCAGGAAATTCCAAGGATTTAGAGGTTATCTCCCAGGAACCAGGGACCAAGACCAGATAAATTCTTTATTATACAACGGTATGTATTTTTTCCTTTTTCTTGAAGTATAGTTGACTTACAATATTATATTACTTTCAGGTGTACAACATAGTGATTCAATATTTTTATACATTATGAAATGATCACCACTGTGGGTCTAGTTACCATCTGTCACCATACATACACCGTATTACAGTGTTATCGACTATATTCCCTATGCTGTGCATTACATCCCTGTGACTTATCTCTTTTATAACTGGAAGTTTGTACCTCTTAATCCCCTTCATTACATCCCTGCGGTTTATGTCTTTTATAACTGGAAGTTTGTACCTCTTAATCCCCTTCACCTTCCTTTATCTGCAAATACCCATCCCCCTGCCCTCCTCCTGTCTGGAAACCAGGAGGAAAATAGTTTGTTCTCTATATCTATGAATCTATTTCTGTTTTGTTACGATTGTTCCTTTGTTCTGGAAATCTATAAAACTATGATTAGTAGTCCTTTTGCACCTATATAAAAATATGTATTTATACATGTCTACATAAATGTTTATGTTTTTACTTATACTCACACACACGTACATAAATACTTCATTTCCAAAAATATTTGAGACAGTCATGTATTTACTTACGCTGACTGAAATCCATTTTGAAATGAGGTGGAAGATTTATGTGTGTGTGTGAGTATAAATAAAAATGTAAACATTTTATGTAGCATGTATAAATAACAGATTTTAATTTAGATGCAAAAGGACTAACCATAGTTTTATTAATTTCCAGATCTATAGATTGCCTTAGAAATAGCTTCATTTTACACTCTTATTTTTCTGATGAAGAAGTAAGCCCAGAGAAGTGAAGTGGCTTTTGCTGGTTAGTGGCAGACTAGGGACTGGAATTCAGGGTTTTTAATCTTAAATTTAATACTCTTCTTGTCTTCATAATCTCAAGCTTCTCCTTTACATTAGTCATATAATTATCACCTCATATTTTTCTCACCATTTTGCTATGCCCAGAAACCTCAGGCTGCCCTCAGGATACAGCTTTGGCGCAATGGGTGAAGCTCTGCACAGACTCCATTTTTGTACTTTCTGCCTTTACATATGTGCTATTCCTTCTGCCTTAAGTGCCATTCTCATTCACTGGTCATTTCTTAATTGTTTTTAAATGTACAAGGTAAATCTCACTTCTCTGACCTTCTCTCACAGAGTCAATCTTTCTCTTCCTTTTCACATTATTTAGCATATGCGTTTATCTCAGTGGCACTTATCACACTGTATTTTTAATTCTTTTTCCACATCTCAAACCTTAACAGAATTATTGATTTCACCCTTGTTGCCACTAAACCTATTACTCTCTTTGTCTTCCCAATCCCGATATAGCATCATCAGTGACTCAGCTGTTCCATCCAAAAATCTGGAAGTCACCTTGATTTCCCTCTTGTCATCATCTTGCACATCTAATTAACAGCAAGTCCTTTGGTGCTACAGCCTAAATATATTCCAAAGCTTTCACCTCTCACCTTTAAACTGGTCTATTTCCACTCTTGCCTTCTTTCAATACATTCTCCAAACTGGGGCCAGAGTTCTTTCAAAATGTAAAACACTTCATGTCACTTCTAGCTTAAACTCCTCCATTGGTTTATACTTTCAGTAAAATAAAATCCAAGCTTCTATTGTGCCTGGAAGGGACCGACGTGATGGAGCCCATTCCTCCTGCATTTTTACCAGGCCCTCTCACTGGCTAGATGCTGGATTCTCTAGATTTCTTTCTGTTTCTCAGACATAACAGGTTTGTTTCTTTCTCAAGGCTGCAGCAAGGTATGGCTTGTTTTGTGTACGTGACGGGAGGGAGGGAGATTTGGCAGCTTTTCCTCTCCTATATTTTCCATTAGCTTCCCCGAAAGCCACTCCAACAAGAGTTGGCTTGTTGTACAAATGCAGCCTCAAGACAAGAAACGAATTCCCTGGTCTCTCCCTTCCAACCATATTGCTGCCAGGATCTTTAGGTTTGTTTCTTTTCAAGCCTTGGTTAAAATGTCATCTCTTCAGGGCTGCACTGGTGGCGCAGTGGTTGAGAGTCCACCTGCCGATGCAGGGGACACGGGTTCATGCCCCGGTCTGGGAGGATCCCCCATGCCGCGGAGCAGCTGGGCCCGTGGGCCATGGCCGCTGAGCCTGCGCGTCCGGAGCCTTTGCTCCGCAATGGGAGAGGCCACAACAGTGAGAGGCCCGCATACAGCAAAAAAAAAAAAAAAAAAAAAAAAAAAAAAAAGAAAGTCATCTCTTCAGAGGGACTTTCCTCGATCCGTTATAGCTTCCTAGATCCTCCAAGCTCTATGATATTACCTTGTTTTACTAAGTTTGATAGCACTCAATAAGTTGTCTTGTTTATTTTAAATTGCATGTTGTCTGGCCTCACCAGAATGCATGTTTCAGGGTGGCAGGAATCATGTCTGTTTTGTACATTGCTTATTTGCCAGTCACAGTGGGCACATGGAAGACCCTCAACAGTGAAAAGCTACTTAGTGGATGAACACTCCCTGTTGTCTGCAGCAGGCTGTGCACCCCCTGAAGGCAGGCTTTGTGACATTTTCTGGTATCCCCAGTGCTCAGCACGGAGAGTTGCGCAGGGTGAGAAATCAATAAAAGTTCACTGAGTAATATTGAATAAAATTTGGCTTCTACCATTTATTACTTATGTCACCTTGGTAAGTGCCTTAACCTCTTTTAACTTCATTTATAATGCCCATTTCTTAGGGTTGTCAAGATTAAAGGAGGTCAATGGATACGGTATTCTACAAATGTAGGGGATTGTTATTGCTGTCACTGGTCACTTTTCTGCTAAACATGCCATTGGGGCTTATATTAACAGTGCATGCCTCAGTATTGTCAAAGCTACTCCTTACTGGCCTTCATAGGCCTGAGATGCCTCATATGGTAAATTCTAGAGAGGCTGGAAGGATGTTATAATAAACTCTTTTGCTTCTGTTCTGTTTGTAGTAATGCAAGCCTACTTGGTAGCTTGGAGTTGCCTATAGACACGTTGCTGTTGACAACATGTAGTTCTTATTTATCTCGTGCTTCCCTAGTGTTTCCATTAGCCATGTAATATAGTTTTTCCAGCTAAATGATTAGCGTCCAGCTGTTCCTGTGTTAATGCTTGTGTTCAGTTCATTAAAAAAAACTCCCAATAAGGATTGTTAGTTCATTTAAAAACTGTTTAAAACTCAGAGAATATTTGTTTCTTATTTTTAAAAAAGTAATCATTCAGTTCAGGGACTTCTTTTTTTAGGGTGGGACTAAGAATCTTTACAGATATCAGTGATTATTTGGAAAAGTCAAATTAGAGTGCAATTCACTGATGTTGTTAAGCACAACAGCTACTGGAGCTATGTTTAAAAATGTATTCCAAAGTGAAGGGTGAAGAAAATTGATTTTGCAGATGCTCAGATGAAAACAGTCACTTCATATTAGGCAGAAAAAGGCAGTTTGAGATAATCTCAGTATGAGGGAAGTGTGATTTTTAGACCAGCCAAAGAATAGGAGCACACTTGGAAGGCTGGAAGTGTGGAAGGTATATTCACTGATACAAAGGGTTTAGAGGATTAAGGGGGAGAGTGGGAAGATAGTGTCAGCCTAGGTAAGGGTGGATAATGTAGTTTTAGTTTTCTCCTGATTTTAGTTCTTAGACACCCTGAGTCTTTAATCCAGGCCTTCCATTCTGTTTCCCTGCCTTGTATAATTTAACCTTTTTCATCACTTGCCTCATCACAATGTATGCATCCTCTCACCTATCCCATCAGCCATTTGTTAGCTAAGCTCGGAACCTATTTAGTGGGTACTAAATGAGCATAGCATGAGATTGTTCAGGTAACATGTTTGCATATTTGTCGGGAATCCCCCAGGAATATCATTCCTGACCCCAAGATGATGATGACTGCTAACTTGGACATTGACGCATTTCATTTTAAGATACCTATCTTTTCAAAATTTCCCTGGACAAAATTAGCCTTGAGCTGGACCAGTGGGAAGTCAGTTGTGGGTGATAATCAGAGAAGTTTAGAAATGTGTTGGTGTGGAGTATTCAGGTTCCTGCCTCCCCCAATTTCAGTCCTCCTAAAGTAACTTTCTCTGTCCTGAGATGAGACTAGTGATACAAATACAATATAACCCCAGCTTATTACATTCAGAGACTATTACTAATGGATTAATATTTTGGATTTGTTTGTACAGACAGCCGGTTTACCTCATTCTCACATTTTCTGATTTAACAGAACTGACAGACTTGACCAAATCACCTATGTGGTTTTTTTTTTTTTTCTTTTTTTTGCGGTATGCGGGCCTCTCACTGTTGTGGTCTCTCCCGTTGCAGAGAACAGGCTCCGTATGCGCAGGCTCAGCGGCCATGGCTCACGGGCCCAGCCGCTCCGCGGCATGTGGGATCTTCCCGGACCGGGCCAC
>NW_006775616.1:3465881-3470717 GCF_000442215.2 Lipotes vexillifer | reverse complement strand
TGGCTCACGGGCCTAGCTGCTCCGCGGCATGTGGGATCTTCCCGGACCGGGGCAGGACCCCGTGCCCCCTGCCTCGGCAGGCGGACTCTCAACCACTGCGCCACCAGGGAAGCCCCCACCTATGTGTTTTAAGCTCATAGAATGTCGTATCAAATCCATTGAAATTGTTGTTTTTATAGGTCAAAATGGTGAAATATTGGTAATTTTATACAGTCAAACCTAATAATAATCACTAATAATAGCTAACATTAATTACATGTGACATTGTGGTGTTTATTCAAATTAATACAAATAAGCATTTCGGAGAGTTCCTGGCAGAAGAGGGTGACACCATGTGCTTTATTGTAAGTACTTTACATGGATGACCCCACTTAATCCTCACAAACACCTTCTGAGGAAATGGTTTTTATCAACCCGGTTTTATACATGAAAAAAATGAGGCTCAAAGAGTAACCTCTTTGAAAGTGCTCTAAGAGATGGTCCAGCAGTGTGTCTCCCAGCCTGCTCTCTTTTTTTTTTTAAAATAAATCTATTTATTTATTTATTTATTTATTTGTGGCTGTGTTGGGTCTTCGTTTCTGTGCGAGGGCTTTCTCCAGTTGAGGCGAGCAGGGGCCACTCTTCATCACGGTGCGCGGGCCTCTCACTGTCGCGGTCCCTCCCGTTGCGGAGCACAGGCTCCAGACGCGCAGGCTCAGTAGTTGTGGCTCACGGGCTTAGTTGCTCCGCGGCATGTGGGATCTTCCCAGACCAGGGCTCGAACCCACGTCCCCTGCATTGGCAGGCAGATTCCCAACCACTGCGCCACCAGGGAAGCCCCCAGCCTGGTCTCTTAACTTCTACACACATAATCTCAGATGCCTACTGTATGCCTCTTGTACTTTCATTAAACAAATGTTTTGTTGAAAACAGAATTCTGCCCTGGGTGAGGTTTTATGGAGAGTTAACACATGTGCATAAAAAAGTTTTACTATCAAGGGTCAAGACCAATGTCAGTACAAGATAGCAACGTTGGAAGTGCATGTTAAGGTCCAGGTGCATGGTCAGAAAATACTATTAAGTTAATGCATTATTTGGCAATGTGAGGTCCAGAGGAAGTTTAAGATAAACTACCAGTAGACATTAAATTCAAAACTAGAAAAAATTATTATTATTATTTATTATTATTTTTTTTTGCGGTGTGCCGGCCTCTCACTGTTGTGGCCTCTCCCGTCGCGGAGCACAGGCGCAGCGGCCATGGCTCATGTGCCCAGCCGCTCTGCGGCATGTGGGATCTTCCTGGACCGGGGCATGAACCCGTGTCCCCTGCATCGGCAGGTGGACTCTCAACCACTGCGCCACCAGGGAAGCCCTAGAAAAAATTATCGATTTCGATTCTTCTATGTTATTAATAAATCAATAAGTTTCAAATATCATTGACACACATACTCAAATACTATCACCTCCATATACATATGCTATATTACCAGTGGTTGGTGAGTATAGATGTGGGATTCCTTACAGTTGCTGCATTGAAGGCAACTTTGATTTTCATTTATTCAGAACCTCCTTCAAATTATGTCCTCTTCAAGTTAAAATCCACAATTCTGTTCATTCTTTTTTTTTTTTTTTTTTTTAACATCTTTATTGGGGTATAATTGCTTTACAATGGTGTGTTAGTTTCTGCTTTATAACAGAGTGAGTCAGTTATACATATATATATGTTCCCATATCTCTTCCCTCTTTGTAGGATATTTTTAAAACAATAAATGAAAGAGCATGCCTTCCAGGGTAGTTCCTAAATCTGCCAAGTAAACAAAAGTCTACACTGGATTGGTTTTCCCTTTATCTCATTTCATGAGCCAAAGGAAACCAGAGCGTTTCAAAGGAGACACAGCAGAGAGGAAAGGGGGAAATCTGGTGAAATTTCCACCTAGTCCTCTGCAAAAAATAAAAAAAGTGGAAGGGAGAGAGGACTTTCTTGTCAAATTTCAAATGCGGCTCTGCAGAACAAAAGAGGAAAATGAGACCTGCAATTACCTCAGCTTTCAGAGATCAGTACAAATCACCTTAATCCCCCAGACTCTGTACCACTGTCATATTTTATTTTATTTTCAACAGGTGTACAAATTGTTTGGACTGGAGCTGGAAAACACCATTCAGACTCTATCGGCTGAACCAAAAGCAGAGTATTTCATCACTTTATTTGCTGTTGGTCATCTGGTATTCCCTCCAGGAAAGAGGATTTTATTTGCATCACTCTGATCTATTTTAATCAGATTGTCAGCAGAAAATACTCTGACTTTCCTCACAAAAGGGATTCAATTAGCTGAGCATTCCCTTAGTTTAGATCTGAGAGGTAAAGCAACTGTTACTAGCTTTAATTTGACTTTAACAGTTCGACTGTGGAAAATAATAAAGTTCAGCAGAGTCTGTCCTATACCCATGTTGGATGCTGTTTTATACTTGAGGACCTCTTTATAAACTCTTTTCTACAGCTATTTAACAGAAACTTTCTGAGGTCATTAAGTGACCAAGGGGAAAGGGGACCCTCTTCTACACCACAGCCATTGCCCACCCTGAGAGCCAATATTCACAGTGGTAAAAAGAATCTGCATCAGATCAGGTCCTCTGAGAAGCAGAAACTGAGACGAGATTAGCCGTACAAGAGACTTGAACGGTTACGTTTGCCAAGTCAGGGGCTACTTCAGTAGAAGCAGGTCAGATCCTGAGAAGGTCACCACCAATCTGAGTGTTGCTTCATCGAGAAGACTTTGCATCTCTCTGTCCCCAAAAGAAATCGGCTGCATATTGCATTTCCTTGGCATGTTTGAAAACTATATTTTGAACTCGCTGGAGCCTCATCCCAGTGAAGAGGGATATGATTACCTCTGATTGACCAGGTCTGACGGTAAGAGAGTGAGAGTTAGTGCTCCATAAATTACACAGAGTGTGTATCAAGATGAAAATAAAAGCTGCAATGTGCAGACAGGAGGGGTGAAGGGTCCATTGAAAATCAGAGACATTAGCAGCTCATCACATTATTTGTGGGTTATCAGGAGACAGAGGTAATGAAAGTGAGACCTATATTCTTGATCAATAAGAGTTTGACTGCATTTTGAGTTCATTTTCCCCTGCCGAGAGAGACAGCAGGCTTTACTATCGATCACCATGCTAATCCATAACCAGACTGGGCCTTAGCCTGGTGGAGCAAGCAGGAAAAATAAGATAATAAGCAGGAACTCTTGATCTTTTATTATGGTGTGCTAGATAAAGAGAGTGTGGGAGTTCAAGGTGGAATACTTTATAGTTAACCCTTACATTCCCTCTTAATTTGGAATGCATGAGAAGAAAAATTGCAGCCCACCATACTCTGACTTTTATTTGACCTTATTTTGCCTGCTTCCTAACTAACAGGCACCAAGGACCCTTTTTAAAGATTGGAGGCAGATAGTAACAGGGCCAAGGGACATTTGCAACCATTTTAGGCCCTTAGTAAGGAGGATGCACGCCCAGACCCCACTCACAAAAGTCAAATCAGATGAAGTGTTAATTGTACCTTTTACATTTTGGGTTATATTTTCTATATTTGTCGTGATATTTCAGAGTCACTGAATCTCAGCATCCTTATGTAAGTGAATTGGTAATAATATGTTTCACTCTGCTAACTCAATAGTGAGCATAATTTAGCTTGTGTTTAAGGAAACAAGAAAAATGAAGACATTAGAGTTCTGTTGCCGTGACTCCGTGATCTCAAAGAAGTCTGCTGGGTCCCTAAAACTGGCATTATAGAGGATCTAGAACCATCTTAGAAAGATAACAGTCCACCTTTTCTTTCAAAACCTCCGGATACACCTCCTTGATCTAACTTAAACCCCCGCTATAATTTAGGTATTTCCTGCCCTGCTTAATCTACAACAAAAATCAACTCTTTGTCAGTGACTCAATATTTACTCACAGTTGTTTTTGCTGAAATGTAGACTAGCTCTACCACTAACCCATCTGATACCTTTGTACAATTAGGAAAATGCGATCCCTCTCACAAGCACAGGCACAAGCAAAGGGGTAGCTTTCAGCCTTCCTTCCTCTCCTCTCTTCCCAGGATCCTTGCACACCGTCCTAAGAGGTGGCCTTGATATGCACACAACAGCAAAGAAAGCAGGCTGGTGATGTGAATTTAACCAATCCTCTTGAACCTTACACAGACACCATTTAGTTTTCACTCTGTGTTCTTGTCCCAACTCAGCTGTTTCTCATTTTGATATTTCCTGTGCTTTTCCAACTGAGTTTCCATCTGCTTCTTAAAAGATGCTCATCCTTCCACCTAATATGCACCTATTAAGAATGGCAGCATGTCACCCTAGAGTTAAGTACGTATTCATAACAAGAGGAGGAGTGGTGTGTGTCAGCATGTCAGTATGTGAGAGAGAGGGCAAAGGAAACAAAGTGTTCTACTTCAGAAGCATAATACTTAAGCTGCTCTAATTAAAATAACTGGGAGATCCATTTGAAAATAACAAATTTAAGTATAAAACTTTTTAAAAATGAAATGCCTTGTGATTATTTAGCCCCTTATTGTTGGATAACCAGGGAAGTTAAACAACTTGAACAAGCTCATACCATTATTACGTAGGGAAAATGGACCCTAACCCAGGACTTCTGAAGCTGGAACCGGAGTTATTTTTATGAGTAAATTAGGTGGGATAAGGAGGGTGGGAGGGAGATGCAAGAGAAAGGAGATATGGGGATATATGTTTTTGTATAGCTGATTCACTTTGTTATACAGCAGAAACTAACACATCATTATAAAGCAATTATACTCCAATAAAGATGTTAAAAAAATAAAATAAAATAAAA
>NW_006775616.1:3446621-3462676 GCF_000442215.2 Lipotes vexillifer | reverse complement strand
CAGCCTGAGGCCCGCCGTGTGTTCTCCCTGGGAAGTTGTCCCTGGCAGTGGCGGGCTGCACAGGCTCCCCGGAAGAGGGGGGGGGGTAGTGACCTGTGCTCGCACACAGGCCCCTTGGTGGCGGCAGCAGCAGTAGCCGCGGCTCGCGCCCGTCTCTGGGGTCCGAGCTTTCAGCCGCGGCTCGCGGCCATCTCTGGAGTCCGCGCTTTTAGCCGCGGTTTGCGCCCGTCTCTGGGGTCTGAGCTTTCAGCCGCGGCTCACGCCAGTCTCTGGTTTCCGAGCTTTTAGCCGCGGCTCGCGCCCGTTTCTGGAGTTCCTTTAGGCAGCGCTCTTAAAACCCCTCTCCTCGCGCACCAGGAAACACAGAGGCAAGAAAAAGTCTCTTGCCTCCTCAGCAGGTGCAGCCTTTTCCCCGGACTCCCTCCCGGCTAGCCGTGGCGCACTAACCCCTTCGGGCCATGTTCAAGCCGCCAACCCCAGTCCTCTCCCTGAGCTCCGACCGAAACCGAAACCGAGCCTCAGCTCGCAGCCCCGCCCGCCTCGGCGGGCGAGCACACAAGCCTCTCGGGCTGGTGAGCGCCGGTCGGCACCGATCCTCTGTGCGGGAATCTCCCCGCTTTGCCCTCCGCATCCCTGGTGCTGGCTCTCCTCGGCGGCTTCGAAGCTCCCCCTCCGCCTCCCGCAGTCTCTGCCCGCGAAGGGACTTCCTAGTGTGTGGAGACCTTTCCTCCTTCACAGCTCCCTCCCGCTGGTGCAGGTGCCGTCCCTATTCTATTGTCTCTGTTTTTAATTAATTTTTTCTTTTGCCCTACCCAGATACGTGGGGAGTTTCTTGCCTTTTGGGAGGTCTGAGGTCTTCTGCCAGCATTCAGTAGGTGTTCTGTAGGAGCTGTTCCACATGTAGATGTATTTCTGGTGTATTTGTGGGGAGGAAGGTGATCTCCGCGTCTTACTCCTCCGCCATCTTTCCACCGCCCTCTGTTCATTCTTTAAAAACTTATTGAGCATCTATAATGTACCAGGCACTGGATATTATATACCAGTAATCAAGACATAGTCCCAGGGCCTAAGAGTTCACAGTCTTCTGAATGAAAAAAAAATCACATTTGAACAAGAACTCAAATGTCTGAAGAAGAAAAATCAATGTTTCAGTGCAGCACAAGTCTTAGAATTAACACAGGTTTACTCAGCTGCTCTCTGACATAAAGGTATATTGTCTGTGTTGCTTCATAATTAATTCTTTTATCAGTTCAGAAGATCCATGGTCTACTATCCCACTGTATAGTCACAACGGTTCAGGTCCTGCTGGAAGGTACTAGTAACGTATTGGTTTGTATCTGTTACCTTCAGAGTGATTTTCAATCGATGTCTGATTTTGGAGTAGATGTAACCTTTTACTGGAATCGGGTAAAATTACACCAACGTAGTATAGAGAAGAAAGAGAAGAGTTTGACATTTTCAGAAACTTTGCTAACCTCATGAATTCCTGGCATGATGGGAACAGACAACTTAACTTCTCATTTTCTCCAACTTAACTTCTTATTTTCTCCAAGGAGAAAATTTTATTTAAGTTTGAGTAGTTAATTTGCGTCTTTATAGAGAAGTTACCTTCTGCAGTCTGTGTGTAAGACAGAATTTGGGTAAAATAAATATTACTTCTGACTACTCAATAAAATTGGTCTTAATCATAGGGACATTCTTATATTTCAGCACAAAGTAACTGAGATTGGTTAAGAAATGGTAGATCAATGCATTTCACTTCCCACTCACTCTTGGCCATATACCTACTGAATGAAATGGTGGACAGAATTGCCTACATTATATAATTTTTTTAACTGAGCAACATATATTTGAATTTGTCTAGGTTTGAAGAGCATATGATGATAATCCACTGTATTGGCTATGCCCTTGCTCCGTATAATAGAATTCTCTTCCAGTTCACTATCCCCTATTAGTGTAACAACCCACATGAGAAGAGTCTTACTGGAAAAAAAATGGAAGGGTTGAACCTCCAGACACACACTTGACCCCAAGTGGAGGTGTTGGTCTTCAGGTTCTGATTATTGTCTTGTAGGTTCTTGGTATTTTGTGACATACAGTATCTGCCCATAAGCATGAGCTTCCAGGTTGATCCAGACTGTCCTAATGTCTTGGTGCCAAGGATATAAACTCCCTCAGTGTTTGTTAAACGTAGAACTCGCAACATCTTGAGTGTATTTAAAATTACCCCATCACAAATGATGACACAATTGGTCATCTTAAAGGTACTATCCATACGGACAGAGAAGGAAAAAAGATGGGTTTGAGATATCCATTTGCTTCTGGTATGTCCATTGTGGCTCCATCCTAGCTGAATTTCAGAATTCCTAATTTTAGTCCCACCTACCATAAACAACTTTCTCCATGGGAAAAACATTCCTAAATAAATAAGAACAAGGAGATCCTATTTAAGCCAGCATAATTCACAATCCTGGCAATTAGCACATGTTTGTGGTTATCTATCTATGTACAAACACTTTTTCTTCTCTTTCCTTATTAATATTTTATCATAAAGTTATGCTCTAACTTACTACAACATTTATTACAATAGATCTATTAATTTATAATTACTGTAATCATTATTGCTATTAACTGTGGCATCCCTTGTTATTATTGTTGTTTTTGGTTCCAAATATTAAATTTCAGTTGCACAGTTCTTGTTATTACTGACTTTGTAGTTACCTTCCGTGTGTGCTATCCCAGTTTAGAGAAAGGAAGCATTTCTGTCCGCTAGGCCTGAGGCTTAGAACATCGGAGACTATCAGTAGATTTTCTGTTGAGCACAGAAGACATGGGAGCTCTCATGTTGGTTATTGGACTGGAGTAGGATAATGTATCTTGCATTAAGTAGTTCACAAGCATCTTTAGTTGTCATTAGATTCAAAGAAACAATGAAAAATAAAATAAGCCCATCATCATCTTCTGCAGCTGAAAATCATTTTTCACCCGTTATTGGTTATTGAGTGTACATGTGAACATTTTGAACATACAAAATTCTGTCTTTATAGTAAGATGGGGTACATGTGATGTTCAGATGATCTCTTTGAAGCTTCAGCTATGGATTGTTCAGTAAGCAAGGACCATACCTTCTGCATACAACATGACTGCTCTAGGGAAATATGTAGATATAACAGGAGCATGATATGTGAGACTCCTAACTTCTTGCTTCATAGGACTGCTTCATAGGTCTGACTGCCTCATATTCGGATTTTACCAACCGAATCTCCTTGTATATGACATAAGATGATCATACCTTATTTTAAATCACAGAGAAGTTTACAGAACTGTTTAAATGTGTTTTAAAAAGCATATGGGAAAATGTCTAGCATATTTTAAACCAGGGAAAATTATTTTTCTTTAAATACCTAAAGAGGTGAAATTGGATTTAATTATCTCATTGTGAGATCACAGAACATTAAAGTTGAAGTGACCTTCAAAACAATCTTGAGACCAAGTCTTTTTACCATTTTTCTTTAATGCCTTTTTTGATGGGGTATTTACTTCTTATAAGGTAGCCCATTACATTGTGGACCACCTCCCAATTATTTGCTTTAATTAATGAGAATTCTATTTCCTTTCAGCTTCTTCTCATTGGTCTTGGATATCCTGAATCATATATGCAGGTTTCAGAAGAATAGGAAAATCATATGCTGATTTTCAGTGTGAACACTGATTTTTTCCTTGAATCTTTTTTGTCTGTAACACCATAGATTCTTTAGGTGCAGATCCTGCCAAAGAAGTGAGGATGTGACACTTTTTCCTCTAATTAGTTTGCTCTGAAACTAAATTAAGTCTGAATCAGCAGTCTGCAAATAAGTACATTAAGATTATTATCTGGTGAGTACTATCAATTTTCCTTCTGTCTCTGAATTATTAGCCTCTTATTTGTTTACATTACAAATTCAGTAGAAGTAATTATGTAATAAGAAAATGATACTGTCACTTTAAATAAACTGCTCAGCAACTGAAACATCAGGACTATAATTAAAGGCATCACTCACAGCTTCCATTTTAATACATAAAGGAGAAGGACATGATTAGATTTTAATGAACTTGCTTTTGTTTTAGCTTTATTATTGTTTTATTTTAATCTGGATGTGGTTATTTCGAAACACCACTAAATGTTTGTAAGCATTCTTAATTTCATATATCGGGATTGTAGTAAATTTAACTGTCCTTGCCTCGGACATCAAGCTTTCAGTTTCTAATCTGTTCCTTAAATGTAAGCACAGTTCCTTCTAGTACCTGGAATGGAGAAATTCTCCAAGGCGGTTTAGGCAAATTTCCAGGCCACTAAACTCCCTTATTCCCAGCTGACCAATGGTAAAAATGTGTCAGGGTACACGACTAAACCCTCAAGCAAATGCCATTGTCTACTGCAGTCCTTAGTCTAAAATAAGCCTAGAGTTGGGGCTGTCTGAGGAGTAATGGAAGGAGTGCTGAGCAGGAGTAGTAGAAGTAATACTTGGAGACTCATGACTAGGGCTGAGTGTATGAGCTGCTGAGTTGCCCCCTCTTTCAGCCTCAGATTCCTCGTATGTAAAATGGAGATAATAAAATCTACCTGTGGAGTTGTTGTGAGGAGTGTCTCAGATTAAGGATTTGAGTCTGTTTTGTTAAGTATAAATTATGGTACTGGTTTTGACTACGATTACTATCTACTAGTACAAACTGAAGTGTTTGGAAACTATGCCTGAGATTTCCCCCCAAATCTTCCCCATGTCCTGCCATTGTGCCTAAAGTTTGCACTACAAAAATACTTTTTCTGAAATAAGTTACTGTTTCTCAGTGTGCCATCTATAGACCTCCTCAGGTGTCTTTTAGAACAATTAAGACTCTTGGACCTCACCCCTGGCCTACAGAATTAGGGTCTCTGGGCTGGGACTCAGTAATCTGAATTTTAAACAAGCTTTCTTGGTGACTTATAGGCATACTAAAGTTGAGAACTCCCCAATAAGGCATTGAAACCTCTGTTAAAATATCAATACTTTGAAAGGGTGATATGGGTCAGCACTATTAGCCATTAACATTTTAAAATTAATTAATTAATTTTTATTTTTGGCTGTGTTGGGTCTTCATTGCTGCACGCGGGCTTTCTCTAGTTGCTGCAAGCGGGGGCTACTCTTCGTTGCGGTGCATGGGCTTCTCATTGCGGTGGCTTCTCTTGTTGCGGAGCATGGGCTCTATGTGTGTGGGCTTCAGTAGTTGTGGCATGTGGGCTCAATAGTTGTGGCATGCAGGCTCGGTAGTTGTGGTGCACGGGCTTAGTTGCTCTGCGGCATGTGGGATCTTCCTGGACCAGGGCTCGAACCTGTGTCCCCTGCATTGGCAGGCGGACTCTTAACCACTGCGCCACCAGGGAAGTCCAGCCA
This sequence comes from Lipotes vexillifer, assembly GCF_000442215.2. NCBI lineage: Eukaryota > Metazoa > Chordata > Mammalia > Artiodactyla > Lipotidae > Lipotes > Lipotes vexillifer. Next base: position 3,457,265 of record NW_006775616.1, on the reverse strand, counting down.
TTAACATTTTAACATGAATTAATGTATTGGAATATTTAAGCTTACAAGGAATAGGAGCTAGGCCAGGAAAAATCAAAACAAAAAACTGGAGGTTGAGGGGTGGGCAAAAATCTGGTTTTAACTGAAACTTATAGAACTCTGAAGACCTGGACTCTTGCATCTGAATCTCTAGGGCAACCTTTCATATTTTCAGGGCCCAGGCCAAGAGTACAAATGATAGCTCACTCACTATGTGTCTAAATATTTAAAAGTTGTAAATCACACTAACAAACTGTCAAATATATTATTTCCTCCTACATTAACAAATTAATATTGTAATGACTTGGAAGGCTAGGTTCTGGACTCCTCGGAGTTTGGTGCCAGTATATGGTAGTAGAGGCAACCACTCAGTGGCCTGTGCCCCCTCCCACCAGCCCCCTGCCATCTATGCGTGTGGATATTTCAGTATGCGTGTCATACCCTCTGCAGACAGCAGCCTCTCTGGAAGCTGGCTCAAGGCCATTTGAGCAGAGAATTCTAGTGTCCTGGATGCTTGGAGCTGGGTTCAAGGGTAGGCTCATATCTTTGGTCCTAGGGACTCTCTCAAGTATAGGTCCCAGGACAGGAGTCCTTCTTGCCCAGGTATAAGGGAGATTCTGGGAATCTTGCAAAATATTGGAGTTATAAAACTGAAAGGGAACTTGGAGATCATTTGATCCAAGGCCTTCATTTGCAAACAAAGCAACTGGGATGCAGAGAATTGATATGACTAGCCCAAGCTCCTACAGTAGCTAATGGCAGAACTAAGACTAGAGCTCAGATCTTCTTTCTCCCTTTCCTTTCTGTGTACATCCCTATTATATATGGTGAAGTCCCCAGGTAGAAGTATTTTCTATTGCTTCTTTGGTTGGAGAATATTGTTTAAGCATCCTTTTAAATAACCATGTTCCCCAGTGTAAGTAGTGATTTACGCCGGGAGCCTTGGTGGCAGTGGCCTTTCATTAACCAGGAAGGAGGAAGGGGGTGAAGGTGGGGAGATGGGGGTTCCCTTGAACAAAAGCTCTAATGGAAAATAGAGCTAGGGAAAACACGACTTAAGAACTGGTCCTTTTACCAAGCATGAGTCAGAGGACCACCCACACATGGGAGCACAGTATGAGATGTTCTTAGTTGTACACCAGTGTTTTTCCCTTCTTTATTCTCTGTGTAGAAATTCCTATGACACCTTCTGGTATAGATAGCAGTTATATAAAATATATTTTCACTCTTTCTACTTGATTTTGTAACCCCCCAAACTAACAAAATATTACTGTTTTGGTTAGGAAATAATTGTAAGCTTATTTTCCTTGAATATTCAAAGAGAGGTATGTTTTAGTAGTAGAATTCTTACCAACCACATAGGGAACCCAAGTTTAATTTCCAGACTGGGTAACCATAATCTAATCCTGGCTAATAATTGCTAGTTATATGAATTTGGGTAAAGAGCAATTTCTCATTTGTAGAGTGAAGGTTTGGCTAGATATCTTAGAGATTAAGAAAGTGTGCTATTAAACCCACTCTTAGCTGTGACCTTAGGCAAGTCACTTAACATCTCTGAACCTCAGTTTCCTCATCTGCAAAACAGCTAATAATAGCACCTATCTTACAGAGTTGTTATGAGGACTAAATGAATTGTATAAGGAAAGTGCTTGGAAGAATGCCTGCATTCAGTAGTTTGTTATTCATTATTCTTGGCTGGGCTTTAGGCCCTATTTTTGAGCATATACCTAGAAAACGCACATGTTAAATACTATAGCTTTACAAACTCCATGTGTCCAAAACCAAGCCTATCATCTTTCTTTCAAAATTATCTTCTCCCCCATGTGTATTTAATCTTGGTACTGACGCTACCATTCACTCAGTTTCCCCAAGCCAGAAATCTGCGAATCATCTTAGACAGCTCTTTTTCCCCCCTTGGCTTAAGTCTAATCAACTATTAAACATTGTGGATTGAGTTTTTCAAACACTTCAAATCAAATCAAGATTTAGATTTAAGTATATTCTGTTGTTTCCCCCCTTCTTGCATTGCCACTGTCCTCTTTGAAGTCTGTGTGCTGCGGAAACTTTCTCCCTGATCTCCCTGCTTCCATTCTTGCTGCATTAAACACATCATCTTGCTTTTGACATGATCTTTCTAAAACACACATTAATAACATCACTCCTCCAGTTGAAGGTGCTTACAAGGGTGAAGTGTGCTTTCGTCAGCTTGGCACAAAAGGACGTCATGGTCTGACCACAGTCACATTTCTCACCACATCCTCTGGCGCCTCATGTTTCAGATATACAGAAGAAATAGCTTACTCCTGAACTTGGTGCTCTCTCTCACCTCCGAACATGCTGTCCCCAGTGTTTATTTAGCAGGTACTCCCCAGCCCACAGCTCCATCTCCTCCCCATCTTACAAGCCCATCTACCTGCAGCACTGGTCATTCTTCAGACTCGGTTCTGAAGTGTGAAGCCTCCTTTGGCAAGGAAACAATTAGCTAATTTATGTTTTGATACAATCATCTGGTCTAACTTAGATAAAATCATGTAGCCTGAGTTATTCAGATAATTCTTGGATTTGTCTGGCACATTTAGATACATTTATGAAATTCACGTTCAACTATCACCTAACACCTCAAAGTCAATTTACCCTTGACTTTGGCTTTATCGCCTGTTCTGGGGACCTACTTCTCATAAACTCCTGTGTGCTAACATTTCTTAAATGCATGATGAGGGGATTTCCCTGTGTATTAGAGAATTCTGGAATAGATTACAGAGCATCTGTCAATACTTCTTGCTGCTGATGGTGGCAAAATCACTAGGAGTTGGCAACATTCTGTGTGGTGGTATGGAGGACTGTCACGTGGAGCAAGGTTTTCATTCAGCAATACTTGAAAATAGGGTGTCTTTTCTCCTTAAGGATGGATGTTTGAATAATTCTTTTACAAAGTGTGAACTTGAGGTTAAGATTCTGTTTTTTCACCTTTAGGACTAAGTAATCTTCATATTAGAGCCTCAGAAATATTCTCATGAGGCTAATCAGAGTTTGGGTGAATGGCATAGAACACATATGTTATCATATTCTTCAAACTTCTTTTACATTTTCTCTGTTATAAAAACATTGAGGTATAGACCAGGCACCAGTGTCCGACTTAATATGCTTCTGGGTTTATCCTTTTTACAAACCATGAAGAAAAAGCTGCTATTCTTTTGGTGTATGAGTGTGAGGAATGGATTAAAGTTCATTTTTTTGCTTATGGATATCCACCAGTTCCAGCACCATTTGTTGAAAAGGCAATCCTTTCTTCACTGAAATACATTTTCACCTTTGTGAAAAATCAGTTGACTATATGTGTGATGGCTTAATTCTAGACTCTCTATTCTGTCCAGTGACCTGTAGTCTATCATTTTGACAGTGCAACACTGCCTTGATTACTTGCGTTATAGTACGTTTGAAATCAGGTAACTTAAGTCCTCCAGCTGTCTTCTTGTTTTACAAAATCAAACACATTTTTAAATCAACTGTCCTTCCCTCTCGCCTCTCCCTTAAATCCCTCTTACTGGTGCATCTGCTCATCGTAAACTTAAAGCATGGTTCTCAAAATATGGTCATTGGAACTTGTTAGAAATGCAAGGACTAGGCCCCACCTCAGATGTTTTGAGTCAAAAAATCCAGGGGACTCAGCAATCTTAGTTTCAACAAGGCCTCCAGGTGATTCTGATACCTGCTAATGTTTGAGCACCACTGATATAGAGCATTCTACTTCAGAGTTCAGCAAACTTTTTGTATAAGAGTCAAATAGTAAATATTGTGTGCCTTGCAGACAATATGGTCTCTGTTGCAATGATTCAACTCTGCTGTTAAAGCATGAAAGCAGCCATAGACAGTCTGTAAATAAGTGAGCATAACTGTTTTCCAATAAAACTTTATTTACAAAAACAGGTGGTGGGCAGATTTGGTCTGCAGGCCACAGTTTGCCCACCCTTGCTGAATTCCATTCCCACCTATTCCACATCTAAAACCTTGGCCTTTGTCTCATTTCTCTTGCAGATCCATATTCTCCATCATTGTGGGCCCTCTGTTTTAAAGCTCCTCGAGGAAGACTCTCTCAGTGAATCTATACGTAGTTTTTTTAACAGGGCTTTTTCAGTGCTGAGGTCAGATATTTCACCTATTCCAGTTAACCTTTAAGGCCTGCTACTATATATCTACATTTTATTGTAAAAGCAGGCAGTTTGTCGTTTAGCCTCACTCTTGAGCATGCTACTTGCTTGAGCGCTGCATGTTGTCCATATACAGGAGCTTCTAATTTTCCTAAGATCAGCAGCTGCAAAGAGGGTAATGGTAGTTTTATTAGTTTGTTAGGGCTACTGTAATAAAGTACCAAAAACTGGATGGCTTTACATAACAGAAATTTGTCTCACAGTCTAGAGGCTAGAAATGATGTCCTCAGGGCAATGCTCTCTCTCACGGCTCTAGAGGAGACTCTTTCTTGCCTCTTCTAGCTTCTAGTGTTTGTCAGCAATCCTTGGTGTTCCTTGTTTTATAGATGCATTACTCCAGTCACATGGCCCCTTCTTTCTGTGTGTCTTTACATTGTTTTCTCAGAACATGTCTGTCTCTCTGTCCAAATTTCCACTTTTTATAAGGATACCAGTGGTATTGGATTAAGACCCACCCTAATGACTTCATCTTAACTTGATCACCTGCAACCTTTTTCCAAATAGAGTCCCTTTCACAGGTACCACAGGGCTTAGGACTTCAATATCTTTTTTTAGGGTTACAATACAACCCCTAACAGTGGTGAAAGTGGGAACTGAGATTTAATAGCAGCCGTTCTAGATAGCATCTTTGCTCATGAATTTGCAAGCCTTATCTGTTCCAGCTGTTACAAAATGTAATATTTACCTCTGGGAAAGGTGTAGAGATATCTCTTTGCTTTATGTCAGTAAAAAAGACAATAGTCACATTTTGCTAATCAAAAAAATTTTTTGAGAGAGATCATTATTGCCTGTATAACACATGTTAGGGGGGCTTCAAGTTATCAAGAGGAATTGGACAAATGAGTTCTTTGAACAATATCTAACATGGTTCCTGACACAGAGCATGTGCTCGTAAGTGGAAGAAATATCTGGAGTTGAGACAGAGATTAACATTCATTCATCCATATTAACTGCAGTCACCATGTGTTAATCTCTTCCTGTGTGTTTGGCACTGTGCTAAATGCTTCACATGCACCTCACTGAACCTTTACCATGACACTGGCTACTGTGACATCTCCTTCTTACAGACTAAGTTTAGAGAGATGAAGTATGTAGTGACTTGCTCCATGTCATGACCGGAGGGTGGCAAAATAGGGATTTTAACCCCTATAGTCAAAATAATTGGAAAGCTCATAAAAAAAATCTTTTTTTGAAGTGCAATATGCACACCGAAAAGTGTGCATATTTTAAGTGGAAAGAAAGACCATGTTTTAACCACTGTGCTATTTTTACCTTTCTGTAATTTATTTGCATAAAGCTTTTATTGACTACCTACTGCATAAGTTTACTGACAAGTAGTGTGGAGTCCATTTTGCTGAAGAGAGCTTAGGAGGGCAGATATCCTCATCTGTCTTCAGATCACAGAAGACCTTGAACTGCAGGCTAAAGAGTTCATATTCATCCTTAGGCAAATCAGTGTCATTATTGATTTTTAAGTAGAGTAGAGACATGATTAAATTGAAATTTGAGGTATGTGCTTTGGGCAGGGTTGGGACAGTAATAAGTAGAGATTTTGTCCACTGCTTCCAAAATCTGTCATATGGAGGTTGTGATCATATTTGGAAATGGGAACCTTTCCAAATAAAAACAAAATTAATTAAAGTTCTTCTTATTAAGAATCACCTTGTTCTGATTGAAGGCATATAGGCTGCTACACTGTAAACTTCTTAAAAGTAGAGTCTCTATGTGTTAGATAATGGTAATTGCTAAGTGTCCAAGATAGTATTAAACCTCTGTGAGCACATTAAATACTCCTGTGAAAGACTGCGGGCAAAATTGGGCAAGACTATGGTCCTCCATTGTTGGACTACTGTACTTCATGCTGGGATTTCAGAGAAGCAGGGGATGAGCAGATGCGAGAAGCAAGGGATGAGCAGATGCCTGCTCTGCTTCTTCCCTATATCTAAAAGGTACAGTTTCCTTCCATACAAAGGAAGACTGTCTGTACAGATATGTCTGAGGAAGTGAGTCCAGGAACAGTATCCCAGGATGCCAATGCAGGAAAACCAAAATGTCACCAAAGAAATTGATGGAAGATCATATAATAGGTCTTCAAGACGTATTTACATAGGTCATCACTAGATAGATTTTCTTAAGTCTTTACAAACTTCTTTTCTTTCCTCTCTCTCCCTTCTCCCCTGCACCACACCCTTTCTCTTTCTTATAATGAGAATCCTCATGAAAAGGAATTCTAAAAAAAATGACAGAATGAAGATTGATGTTGCTTTTTGCTATGATGAAAACAAGGAGAGAGAATCGGTTGGTTGTTTTTCTTCCTCTTCTGTTCAGTGAGCTATGTGCAGTGACCTGGAAATCCTGGAAATCTACTAGAAGGAAGGTGGTGGCTACATTTCCTTGGCATAGAGGTACACAGAGAATTTTCCAGACTGCTGCTTAGTTCAATGCCCAGTGACTTTACATCTGACCTTTGTAAGTTTTTGACCCATACTGGGCATTCTTTCCCCTTCAGCTCGCCCACCTGGGGTAAATACTTACGTTTTAGTGGGCCCTATGGTGATGAGTTTAAAGCTCTGTGAAACATTACACATTTTTCAGTTTTTCTTTACTACTATTCAAAAGCTTTATGTATATCTTTATTGTAACTTACCACATTCTTTCTTGTATATTTAAGATTATTTATGTAAACATCTAAGACCATAATAAGCTCCTTGAAGGTAGAGGCTGTGTTTTGGGCCTCTTGGGAATTGTGAAGGATGCCTAGTGCAATACCTGGTACAGAGCAGATACTCCCTGATTTGAACTCAATTGGATTGAATTCTCCTGGGTTGTCTAGCAACTAGGGCAATAGCTTAAATAAAATCAGTGCTTTCCTGCAGTATGTTCAACTTACCTGCTCCAAGTACTGAGCAGGGCTATCAGACCCAGAAAGTATAAGTGCGGAATACAGTATTGGATGCTGTATAGTATAGATACATCATTGTTATGGGCTTAGTGCCCAGAAAACTAAACAGTTTTTAGCTTGGTGACAGGGTGGAAGTGGTAAATTCTAGAGCCTAGGTGTGTTGTAATAGAAGCAATTACTAAGAGATGCCTCTGTCTCACTTGTGTAGCAGGAACTTAAAATCCTGATTGCCTCATGTTGGAAAAGGGAATAAATAGAGAAGTATATAGAAATAAGCAGAGTGTAAGGGAAACAATATAAATCATCCTGATGATTAGTGGGTAAAACACTGGGAAGAGAAGGTACATGGGCCAGTTACAGCAGGATGTTCCAGAAGTCAATGCTTGCTCTCTGATTCATACTTTGCCAGTTATGCAAATGATTCTGAGAAAGTGACCCTGAGGGTAAAATATTATGATATAAAATTATGAAGATAAATATATTTTTTAAAAAGGTCCTATTGTTTATTTTTAACATCTTTATTGGAGTATAATTGCTTTACAATGGTGTGTTAGTTTCTTCTGTATAACAAAGTGAATCAGCTATACATATACATATATCCCTATTGCCCTCCCTCTTGTGCCTCTCTCCCACCCTCTCTATCCCACCCCTCTAGGTGGTCACAAAGCACCGACCTGATCTCCCTGCACCATGGGGCTGCTTCCCACTAGCCATCTATCTTACATTTGGTAGTGTATCTATGTCCATGCCATTCTCTCACTTCATCCCAGCTTACCCTTTTCCCTCCCCATGTCCCCAAGTCCATTCTCTACATCTGCATCTTTATTCCTGTCCTGCCCCTAGGTTCTTCAGAACCATTTTTTTTCTTTTAGATTCCATATATATGTGTTAGCATACAGTATTTGTTTTTCTGACTTACTTCACTCTGTATGACAGTCTCTAGGTCCATCCACCTCACTGCACATAACTCAACTTTGTTTCTTTTTATGGCTAAGTAATATTCCATTGTATATATGTGCTACATCTTCTTTATCCATTCATCTGTCGAGGCACATTTAGGTTGCTTCCATGTCCTGGCTATTGTAAATAGTGCTGCAGTGAACATTGTGGTACCTGACTCTTTGAATTATGCTTTTCTCAGGGTATATGCCCAGGAGTGGGATTGCTGGGTCATATGGTAGTTCTATTTTTAGTTTTTTAAGGAACCTCCATACTGTGTTCTCCATAGTGGCTGTATCAATTTACATTTCCACCAACAGTTCAAGAGGGTTTGCTTTTCTCCACACCCTCTCTAGCATTTATTGTTTGTAGATTTTTTGATGATGGCCATTCTGAGTGGTGTGAGGTGATACCTCACTGCAGTTTTGATTTGTATTTCCCTAATGATTAGTGATGTTGAGCATCCTTTCATGTGTTTGTTGGCAATCAGTATATCGTCTTTGGAGAAATGTCTGTTTAGGTCTTCTGCCCATTTTTGGATTGGGTTGCTTGTTTTCTTGATACTGAGCTGCATGAGCTGCTTGTGTATTTTGGAGATTAATCCTTTGTCCATTGCTTTGTTTGCAAATATTTTCTCCAGTTATGAGTGTTGTCTTTTCATCTTGTTTATGGTTTCCTTTGCTGTGCAAAAGCTTTGAAGTTTCATTAGGTCCCATTTGTTTATTTTTGTTTTTATTTCCATTTCTCTAGGAGGTGGGTCAAAAAGAATCTTGTGGTGATTTATGTCATAGAGTGTTCTGCCTATGTTTTCCTCTAAGAGTTTTATAGTGTCTGGCCTTACATTTAGGTCTTTAATCCATTTTGAATTTATTTTTGTATATGGTGTTAGGGAGTGTTCTAATTTCATTCTTTTACATGTAGCTGTCCAGTTTCCCAGCACCACTTATTGAAGAGGCTGTCCTTTCTCCATTGTGTATTTTTGCCTCCTTTATCAAAAATAAGGTGACCATATATGTGAGGGTTAACCTCTGGGCTTTCTATCCTGTTTCATTGATCTATATTTCTGTTTTTGTGCCAGTACCATACTGTCTTGATTACTGTAGCTTTGTAGTATAGTCTGAAGTCAGGGAGCCTGATTCCTCCAGCTCCGTTTTCTTTTCTCAAGATTGCTTTGGCTATTCAGGGTCTTTTGTGTTTCCATACGTATTGTGAAATTTTTGGTTCTATTTCTGTGAAAAATGCCATTGGTAGTTTGTTAGGGATTGCATTGAATCTGTAGATTGCTTGCGGTAATATAGTCATTTTCACAATGTTGATTCTTCTAATCTCTCAATCTGTTTGTATCATCTTTAATTTCTTTCATCAGTACTTATAGTTTTCTGCATACAGGTCTTCTGTCTCCTTAGGTAGGTTTATTCCTAGGTATTTTATTCCTTTTCTTACAGTCGTAAATGGGAGTGTTTCCTTAATTTCTCTTTCATATTTTTCATCATTAGTGTATAGGAATGCCAGAGATTTCTGTGCATTAATTTTGTATCCTGCTACTTTACCAAATTCACTGATTAGCTCTAGTAGTTTTCTGGTAGCATCTTTAGGATTCTCTTTGTATACTATCATGTCATCTGCAAACAATGAAAGTTTTACTTCTTCTTTTCCAATTTGGATTCCTTTTATTTATTTTTCGTCTCTGATTACTGTGGCTAAAACTTCCAAAGCTATGTTGAATAATGGTGAGAGTGGCAACCTTGTCTTGTTCCTGATCTTAGTGGAAATGGTTTCAGTTTTTCACCATTGAGAACAATGTTGGCTGTGGGTTTGTCATATATGGCCTTTATTACATTGAGTTAAGTTCCCTCTATGCTGCCTTTTTGGAGGGTTGTTATCAAAAATGAGTGTTGAATTTTGTCAAAAGCTTTTTCTGCATCTGTTGAGATGATCATGTGGTTTTTCTCCTTCAATTTGTTAATATGGTGTATCACATCGATTGATTTGTGTATACTGAAGGATCCTTGCATTCCTGGGGTAAACCTCACTTGGTCATGGTGTATGATCCATTTAATGTGCTGTTGGATTCTGTTTGCTAGAATTTTGTTGAGGATTTTCGCATCTATGTTCATCAGTGATATTGGCCTGTAGTTTTATTTTTTTGTGATATTGTTGTCTGGTTTTGGTATCAGAGTAGTGGTGGCCTCACAGAATGAGTCTGGGAGTGTTCCTACCTCTGCTGTATTTTGGAAGAGTTTGAGAAGGATAGGTGTTAGCTCTTCTCTAAATGTTTGATAGAATCTGCTTGTGAAGCCACCTGGTCCTGGACTTTTGTTTGTTGGAAGGTTTTTAATCACAGTTTCAGTTTCAGTGCTTGTGATTGGTCTGTTTATATTTTCTGTTTCTTCCTGGCTCAGTCTCAGAAGGTTGTGCTTTTCCAAGAATTTGTCCATTTCTTCCAGCTTGTCCATCTTATTGGCATATAGTTGCTTGTAGTAATCTCTCATGATCCTTTGTATTTCTACAGGGTCAGTTGTTACTTCTTTTTCATGTCTTAATTTTTTTTTTTTTTTTTTTTGCGGTATGCCGGCC
>NW_006775616.1:3397240-3446498 GCF_000442215.2 Lipotes vexillifer | reverse complement strand
TTTGTATTTCTGCAGTGTCAGTTGTTACTCCTCCTTTTTCATTTCTAATTCTATTGATTTGAGTCTTCTCCCTTTTTTTCTTGATGAGTCTGGCTAATGGTTTATCAATTTTGTTTATCTTCTCAAAGAACCAGCTTTTAGTTTTATTGATCTTTGCTATCATTTCCTTCATTTCTTTTTCATTTATTTCTGATCTGATCTTTATGATTTCATTCCTTCTGCTAACTTTGGCATTTTTTTTTGTTCTTCTTTCTCTAATTGCTTTAGGTGTAAGGATAGGAGGTTGTTTATTTGAGATGTTTCTTGTTTCTTGAGGTAGGATTGTATTGCTATAAACTTGCCTCTTAGAACCACTTTTGCTGCATCCCATAGGTTTTGGGTCGTCGTGTCTCCATTGTCATTTGTTTCTAGGTATTTTTTGATTTCCTCTGATTTCTTCAGTGATCTCTTGGTTATTTAGTGTACTTTTTAGCCTCCATGTGTTTGTATTTTTTACAGATATTTTCCTGTAATTGATATCTAGTCTCATAGTGTTGTAGTCAGAAAAGGTATTTGATATGATTTCAGTTTTCTTAAATTTACCAATGCTTGATTTGTGACCCAAGATATGATCTAATCTGGAGAATGTTCAATGAGCACTTCAGAAGAAAGTGTGTTCTGTTGTTTTTGGATGGGATGTCCTATAAATATCAATTAAGTCCATCTTGTTTAATGTATCATTTAAAACTTGTGTTACCTTATGCATTTTCATTTTGGATGTTCTGTCCATTGGTGAAAGTGGGGTGTTAAAGTCCCTTATATGATTGTGTTACTATTTCCCCGTTTATGGTTGTTAACATTTACCTTATTTATTGAGGTGCTCCTATGTTGGGTGCATAAATATTTACAATTGTTATATCTTCTTCTTAGATTGATCCCTTGATCATTATGTAGTGTCTCTTGTCTTCTTTGTCTCTTGTAATAGTCTTTAATTTAAAGTCTATTTTGTGTGATATGAGAATTGGTACTCCAGCTTTCTTTTGATTTCCCTTTGCATGGAATATGTTTTTCCATCCCCTCACTTTCAGTCTGTATGTGTCCCCGGGTCTGAAGTGGGTCTCTTGTAGACAGCATATATACAGGTCTTGTTTATGTATACATTCAGCTAGTCTACGTCTTTTGGTTGGAACATTTAATCCACTTATATTTAAGGTGGTTATTGATATGTATGTTCCTATTACCATTTTCTTAATTGTTTTGGGTTTGTTATTGTAGGTCTTTTCCTTCCCTTGTGTTTCCTGCTTAGAGAAGCTCCTTTAACATTTGTTGTAAAGCTGGTTTGGTGGTGCTGAATTCTCTTAACTTCTGCTTGTCTCTAGAGGTTTTAATTTCTCCGTCGAATCTCAATGAGATCCTTGCTGGGTAGAGTAATCTTGGTTGTAGTTTCTTCCCTTTCATTACTTTAAATATGTCCTGCCACTCCCTTCTGGCTTACAGAGTTTCTGCTGCAAATCAGCTGTTAACCTTATGAGGATTCCCTTGTATGTTATTTGTTGCTTTTCCCTTGTTGCTTTTAATTTTTTTTCTTTGTATTTAATTTTTGATAGTTTGATTACTGTGTGTCTTGGCGTGTTTCTCCTTGGATTTATCCTGTTTGGGACTCTCTGCGTTTCCTGGACTTGATTAACTATTTCCTTTCCCATATTAGGGAAGTGTTTTTGTTTGTTTGTTTTTTTGTTATTTTTTGGGGTTTTTTTTTGCGGTTTGCAGGCCTCTCACTGTTGTGGCCTCTCCTGTTGCGGAGCACAGGCTCCGGATGTGCAGGCTCAGCAGCCATGGCTCATGGGCCCAGCCGCTCCACGTCATGTGGGATCTTCCCGGACCGGGGCACGAACCTGTGTCCCCTGCATCGGCAGGCGGACTCTCAACCACTGCACCACCAGGAAAGCCCCAAGGGAAGTTTTAAACTGTAAGCTCTTCACATATTTTCTCGGTCCATATTTTTTTCTCTTCTTCTTCTGGGACCCCTATAATTCGAATGTTGGTACGTTTAATGTTGTCCCAGAGGTCTCTGAGACTGTCCTCAATTCTTTTCATTCTTTTTCTTTATTCTCCTCTGTGGTAGCTATCTCCACTATTTTATCTTCCAGGTCACTTATCCGTTCTTCTGCTTCAGTTAGTCTGCTATTGATTCCTTCTGGAGAAGTTTTAATTTCATTTATTGTGTTGTTCATCATTGTTTGTTTGCGGTTTAGTTCTTCTAGGTCCTTGTTAAAGGTTTCTTGTGTTTTCTCCATTCTATTACCAAGATTTTGGATTATGTTTACTATCATTACTCTGAATTCTTTTTCAGGTAGACTGCCTATTTCTTCTTAATTTGTTTGGTTTGGTGGGGTTTTACCTTGCTCCTTCATCTGCTGTGTGTTTCTCAGTCTTTTCATTTTGCTTAATTTACTGTGTTTGGGATCTCCTTTTTGCAGGCTGCAGGTTCATAGTTACCGTTGTTTTTGGTGTCTGCCCCTAGTGGCTAAGGTTGTTTCATTGGGTTGTGTAGGCTTCCTGGTGGAGGGGGACTGGTGCCTGTGTTATGGAGGATGAGGCTGGATCTTGTCTTTCTGGTGGGCAGGACTGCGTACGGTGGTGTGTTTTGGGGTGTCTGTGAACTTATTATGATTTTAGGAAGCCTCTCTGCTAACAGGTGGGGTTGTGTTCCTGTCCTGCTAGTTGTTTGACATAGCATGTCTGGCACTGTAGCTTGCAGGTTGTTGAGTGGAGCTGGGTCTTAGCATTGAGATGGAGATCTTTGGGAGAGCTTTCACTGTTTGATATTAGGTGGGGCTGGGAGCTCTCTGGTGGAGCAATGCTCTGAACTTGGCTCTTCCACCTCAGAGCCTCAGGCCTGACACTTGGCCAGAGCACCAAGACCCTGTCAGCCACTCTGCTCAGAATAAAAAGGAGAAATAAAAAAGAAAGAAAGAAAAAAATAAAGTTATTAAAGTAAAAAATAATATTAAAAATTTTTTAAAAAGTAATTGAAAAAAAGAAAGAACAGCCAAACCAAGAAACAAATCCACCAGTGATAACAAGTGCTAAAAACTATACTGAAAGAAAGAAAGAAAAAAATGGACAGACAGAACCCTAGGACAAATGGTAAAAGCAAAGCTATACAGAGAAAATCACACAAAGAATCATATACATACACACTCAGAAAAAGAGAAAAAGGAAAAACAAAATATATATATATAAAAGAAAGGAGAGCAACCAAATCAATAAACAAATCTACCAATGATAATAAGCTCTAAATACTAAACTAAAATAAACAAAACTAGAAATAAATTAGAAGCAGAAAGCAAACAAGTCTGCAGTAGCTCCCAAAGTCCACCTCCTCAATTTGGGATGATTCATTGTCTCTTCAGGTATTCCACAGATGCAGGGTACATCAAGTTGATAGTGGAGGTTTAATCTGCTACTCCTGAGGCTGCTGGGAGAGATTTCCCTTTTCTTCTTTGTTCGCACAGCTCCCGGGGTTCAGCTTTGGATTTGGCCCCGCCTCTGCGTGTAGGTCGCCTGAAGGTGTCTGTTCTTCACTCAGACAGGACAGGGTTAAAGGAGTAGCTGAATAGGGAGCTCTGGCTCACTCAGTCCCGGGAGGAGGGAAGTTACGGAATGCGGGGCGAGCCTTCAGGGGGAGAGGCCGGTGTCATATTGCACCAGCCTGAGGCGCACCGTGCGTTCTCCCTGGGAAGTTGTCCCTGGATCACGGGACCCTGGCAGTGGTGGGCTGCACAGGCTCCTGGGAGGGGAGGTGTGGAGAGTGAGCTGTGCTTGCACACAGGCTTCTTGGTGGCTGCAGCAGCAGCCTCAGCGTCTCATGCCCGTCTCTGGTGTCTGTGCTGGTAGCTGTGACTCAGGCCTGTCTTTGGAGCTCGTTTAGGCGGTGCTCTGAATCCGCTCTCCTCGCGCACTCTCAAACAATGGTCTCTTGTCTCTTAGGCAGTTCCAGCCTCTTTCCCAGACTCCCGCCTGGCCAGCTGTGGTGCACTAGCTCTCCCCACCCCCTTCAGCCTGTGTTCACGCAGCCAACCCCAGTCCTCTCCCTGGGATCTGACCTCCGAAGCCCTAGCCTCAGCTCCCAGCCCCTGCCCGCCTGCCCCGGCGGGGGAGCAGACAAGCCTCTCGGGCTGGTGAGTGCTGTTTGGCACCAATCCTCTATGCGGGAGTCTCTCCGCTTTGCCCTTTGCACCCCTGTTGCTGTGCTCTCCTCTGCGGCTCTGAAGCTTCCCCCCTCTGCCACCTGCAGTCTCCGCCCACGAAGGGGCTCCTAGTGTGTGGAAACCTTTCCTCCTTCACAGCTCCCTCCCAGAGGTCCAAGTCCCGTTCCTATTCTTTTGTCTTTGTTTTTCCTTTTTTCTTTTGCCCTACCCAGGTACGTGGGGGGTTTCTTGCCTTTTGGGAAGTTGACGTCTTCTGCCAGCGTTCAGCGGGTGTTCTGTAGGAGCTGTTCCATATGTAGATGTATTTCTGATGTATCTGTGGGGAGGAAGGTGATCTCCACATCTTACTCCTCCGCCATCTTGAAGGTCCCTCTCTGAAGAGAAATATCGACTTAAAAATATTTTGGAGAAAGAGCAAATCACTTCTTCCTGTGTGAAATGAACAGAGCATGATGACCAGAGTGTTGATAAATACTCCATCATAAGCTCAGGGATGATAAATAGCCCACTTGGAAAGCAGCCTCAATTGACTGTCAAGGGCTAATTGTCTATGGAGTGGGGGGAAAGACAGAAGCCCCTTCTCTGAAGTGCTACAGCTCAAAGAACATGATGACCACACCCAAGTAATTGGTCTTGTGGTACACTAGAAAAGTGAGGATATTGGGTTGGAGATGTCGGTGATGCTAAATGACCTACTGTTGTTCTGTGAATTACCTCCGTGATAGGACCAAATGCCAAGCAATTAAATGGGGTGGGCATACCTGAGGGTAAGGGGATTATTGATTAATTTAATAGCCAGTAGGATGAATGGTAAGAAGTTGGTCTCCAGACACTGGAGGATGCCTTGGGTACTGAAAAGCAGGTAAATTGACTCTGGGGCTTTTTTCTGCATCAACTTTGGAAAAAATAAAAGGATCTGTACATGTTTTAGTGATGGCATGTATTTGCATGTGAAGACACATGCATTTTGTGAGTAGTAGCATCAATCACTCAAGTTTGCACTTAGTTAGCTGGGATCTAGGAAAAACTATTTTAAAATATTTATTGAGCATCTGTTCTGTGCTAGACACTGTTCTATGCACTGAAGGTGCATTGCAGGAAAAAAAATAGAAAACCTCTGCCCTCATTGAGACTTCTTTAGTGAATACATATAACATTAGATTAGGTACTAATTAGTACTATGAAGTTAAAGTATGGTAGAGGATACAGAGAGAGGGTGTAGGAGTGTTGATAGGAGGTGGCGAGAATTTTCATTCTGGTTTCTAGAAGCTGTGTAGCCTTGTACAAATCGCTTCCCCTCTCTGGGCCAAATGTTCTTTATTTGCTAAATGAGAGGGACAGGCTACATTCTGCATTCTGCAGGAACCCTTATATCAGATGTACACAACCAGGTTACTTTATGCTGATAAGGAGGCAGTAGCACTTTGCCATTTTACATTTCACAAGCCAAGTTACTACTGTAGTCTGGTATACAAGTTTTCTTTCTTAGTTGCAGATAAAAAAAACTAAAATCCAGGTCAAGCTGCTGGACCTCGCTCGGGTCATGTGTCATACCTGGACTAATTATTGTATTCAGGGGAACATGATTAGCTTGTGTTCAACTGTAAAAAGTACCTGTGGAGGGGCAGGATGGGGGAAACTCTGTGATAAGCAAACTGATTTTGATATACTCTTTAATTTGGGATCAGGCCAATTACCCTAACCAAATGTTGTAATGTTACTAGAAGAAAAGGCTGAGAGGGATGCTGGGCAGACCACACTTGCAAATGTCCATGGTATCAGTTAGAGTTCTTATCTGCAAGTAAGCGTAGCCGACTCTGGCTGGTTAAGCATGAAAGAGTTTATTATGTTGATGTTGGGGAACAAAGAGATTTGCTGTGAAGGCTGGGACCAGGTTTGAAGCTGATTCCCAAATCCTGCTTTCACACTGGTCTGAAGAGAAAACTTCTGCCACCACCCACTAAATCTTGGGAGTCCCAGTTTGTATCGCTGCTATCTCTTCACTATGAACGTTGCTTTTCTGTAACTTACTGCTGCCAGGAGGGAAGCAGCACTCCCTAATTTCTTGCCTTTTGCTTCAAGAGCTCCTAAGTTAATGTCTGCCTTGGGAAGGTTACAGGCTTGTGGCAAGGGAGTTGGGAAAAGCAAGTTTGTAGTATTTTGAACTCTTATGGAAGAGAAACTTTTGCTCCCTCCCTTCCATAAAGTGGAATTTCTCCAAACATGGAAAGGGATTCTGAAACTGGGCAGCCTGAATGAACAGTAAACATCCACCACATATGCTACACGTCATTAATATTGCAGGATTTTCTCCCTCTGTCCGTGAGCCCTAGCACAAAGCCTTATTCAGCACAGTTGTCGGCTTTTAGAAGTGAGGAAGAAGTTAGCTCCTCCATCACAAAAGAATGCTTCATGTCAGGAGTTACAGAAAGAAAGTTGAAGTCTCAAGAAGACGGCAGGTCCCTAATGTTTTCCCAGACAAACATTGTAACCCCTTTGAATAAATGTCACCTGTGTTCTTTTCAAATAGCCTTTTTGAAGTTTGCCAATGTAAAACTGAAAGGTCCATCTCCCCTTCTCTGCCGAGTATCAGAGGTTTTCTTTCCCTTACCAGAGTTCACAATGACCTTCCTATTTTGCTGACCCCAAGGCCGTTATCACAGACGGTCTTACTTAAGCTGTATACACATATAAAAGAACGCTGTCATTTTGATGTGTTCTGGAATGGGGATGTGGTGGTTGCCCTGCTATTTGCAGGTGAGCATCCTTTCCTTTTCATAGTGCAGTTCTTAGAAAACTCATATTTTCAAACTCTGAGTCTATGGACCTGTTTTCCACAGCAATTCATAAGGTAACCAATAAGATAGTGGGCAATCAATAAATATTTTTTGAGTAGATAAATGAAGTAATGAGGAGTCCTGAAGAGGGCTCAGAGTTGGGGATATAGGTAGATTGAGAGGTTGAATTCTCTTTCAGCTACTTCATAGATGTGTGACCTTCAACAACTCATTTAATGGCAGTGAACCTAATTTATTCATTGTAACATGGAGATAATGGTCCTCATCTTGCATGTATGTTGCCAGGATCAAATGAGATAATGTACATAAAGTGATGGTGCTCAATGAATGTTCTCTGTTTTATTATTCATGATAGCATGGTAATTCATTAAATGTTGATGAATGAAGAAATGAATGGATGTCATGAGAAGTTCCAGTGCTGGGTGTAGAGCTTCCTAGTTTTTGGTGGGGGGAGGTTCCCAGGGATTAGGATAATCTTATGTGAAGGCTTGTGAAGGAGAATAGAAACACTTAAATTCAGGCAAAGAATCTGCCATCATGCTTTCCCACATGCTGCCAATTCTCTCTAGAATATCCTTGCTCCACTTCACCTGACTTCTTCCACACATTCTACAACATCTAGCTCAGGAGTCACCTCTTCCTTTGAGAAGCATCCTTTGACTCCTCAGTCTAGTTTGGGCACCATGCCATTTCATGTTCACTTCCACCATATCCCTTGTCATAGCACTCAGTTAGACTTGTGTCACCAGCACCATCTGCAGTGCCTGATTCTTTGCAAGTTGAAGAAATGAATGGATGGATTGTTGTCTAGATTTTATCAGTACAGTCAGATCTGATTCCTTAGGCAAGCGTCTTAACCTAAGCTCCAGTTTCCTTGGTAGTAAGATGAGGATGGAACGTGACCTCTCTGCCTCCCAGCCATACTTGTGAGGATCAACTGTGACTGTGGATGTAACCTAACAGGGCCCTGAGAGCTTGTCTGGGGCATTCAGAAGACCAGGGTTTGGTGAAAGAGCAGGTTTTTGCTTAGCTTATGCTGTACAACTAGCTTTTATTGTATTGGGTGGGGATTACAAGCTAACAGGATTTTAAGTATCTCTAGGGAAAAGGTAAACTGCAGAAACTGGAGCATTTATCAGGGAGAGAGACTAGGGGTTTAGAGAGAATTCTAGAAATATTTCTTCTATCTACCCATGAATCCATGACCAACAGTGATGTTACTCAACAGAGCTTTTGGAGTTAAATTTCTGAGGTTTTGTTTGAGGGAGTGGGGACAAGGCAGAATCACTGACTGTTGTTACTGGCTTCAGGATGGCCATGCCCCACAGGAATCATTGGCCCAGTGAGGTGTAGGCAGTTGTAAAAGAAGTCAGAGTGGTCTGTGTTGAAACCCATCTCTGAGGTGGGTTATGGAGTGGATCCATATACTGTCCCTTCTGTTTTAGAAACTGAAGTACCTTTCCAGGCGATCTGGCAAATGATCAAATGCCTTCTTGGACCAAACCCTTTCTTCCTTTTCCAACTGTTACTGATTCATCCCAGGTAAGTTAGTAAATGAGTCTAAGTTTATTTTAAACATCTAAATTCTTCCAATTCTTTGTTCTTTGCAATGCTCCAGTTTAGTGCTAATGTATTATCTTAATGCAACTGACTGCTTCTGTATGATCCTAATCTTTACTCACGTTTATGACCCATAGGCTGGTCTCAGGAATAATATCAGCTATTTAGATGTTTATGTGATGTTAGATCATAAATGCTAGCATTTTAATCATACTAATCCTTGAATTGAATTAGGGAACAATAAGCAGGGTTTTGGAAACTACCTAGCAAGTAGAGGAGAATTTTGAGGGTGACAGGTGGTAAAACCTAGCTAGTTATCTTGCTTACATGAGAAGGTCATTTATGCTTAGAGTTGTCCCATTCTAGTCCCAATGCATCTTTTCATAGGGCATAGAGGACTGGCATCACTGTTGCTTCCTTTTCTTATTGAAAATAAAGTTGAGGTAATTATGAGTAATTCCTAATCTACACATTTTTGTTCAGCATTGGAATGCACAGCAGTTTTTGTTTTTTTGTGTAAATCAGTACACCAAATCTCCAGAGGCTAAATTTTAATGTCTAAGACATCCAATTGAAATCCACTGTTATAAATATGAGCCTACTGAAGTGATGAGTTTCTCATAGGCAGAGCAAATAGATAAATGGCTCAGATACAGCATCAGTTGAAGCAAGCAAAACTCTATTGGCCTCTATCCATCAACACTTTGCTGTACCTCTTGGCACCAAGTAGCACTTCAAACCTATAGGCAAGACAGCAACCCCATATGTGAGGACCACTTGGTCTTCCTCACCCAAAATTGCAATATTAGTAAAATTTCAAAATGATTGAATATGGCCATAGATTTCAATGGTGCCAAGTGGGAACACTTGCTTCCTGTTTGGGGATTATCCATAGTACCTCAAAGCTTTGGGAAGATAAATATTTTAGCTCAATCTGAGGAAGAAATTCCTAATGCAGTGGTTCAAGGAAGGAATGTGTCACCTCCAGAAGTCAGTAGTTACCTCTTATGGTAGATATTTTATCATAGGCTCAGTGAACTGTGTGGGATGTGGTAAAGGGATTTCAAGCATTGAATAGGGCTGGGCTAGGTGTACTGGCATTTTATGTTATGCTGTGGTAGATTTTAAGGTCATTAATTACAGTAACCCTTGGAAATCAATTATGAAGACACCATTATAGAGAGCCACAAACTCTCTCAGCTAGTTCATTGCTTCTCCTTTCCCCTCCAGTCTTGGTGTTTTTTTAAGTTGGGCTCCAGATTAAGTAATTTGTGAGTGCCGCAGTGAGAAAGTAAAATAGTGCCTTTAAATGCTATAGCTAGAACATCACTCTGTAGGGCAAGGTGCTCATTTGATGAAAGTTCTGGTGAGTTTCAGAATTCCTCCGGAGCTTCAGAGGGGCCAGAATCAGGAAAGGTGAGTGATTAAGGAAATGTGACATTTCTCCCCTCTTTCCTCAGATCTTTCTTCCTCACCAGTCATAGGTTAAACTAGAGTGGTAGGTTAGTTGTCTGTAGTATTTAAATTGTTAATCTTTTCCTCTTCCCATCTCTCTTTTTGAACTCATAGCATGTAAAGTTGAATTTGAGTAAGTAAATGCACAGTTGATATGATTCCTGTGTGAAGGTCCTTCCAAACATGAGATTTTGCAATTTCTACCCAGTGGGCCTCTAGAGATCTAGTTTGAGAAGTTGCTAACCCTTCAGCCCAGCGTTGGCAAACGATGGCCCAGTCTGCAGACCAGATCTGGCCCATTGCCTGTGTTTATAAATAAACTTTTATTAGAACACAGCCATGCCCATTTGTTTATACGTTATGGCTG
The DNA here is from genome assembly GCF_000442215.2 of Lipotes vexillifer. Classification (NCBI taxonomy): domain Eukaryota; kingdom Metazoa; phylum Chordata; class Mammalia; order Artiodactyla; family Lipotidae; genus Lipotes; species Lipotes vexillifer. The sequence goes on along the minus strand of NW_006775616.1, from coordinate 3,436,125 downwards.
CTTTCAAGCTACTGTGGCAGAGTTAAGTAGTTACAGTAACAAGTGTATGGACTTCACAGGCTAAACTATTTACTATGTGGCCCTTTACCGGAAATAGTCTGCTCACCCCTGCTCTAGCCTTTTTCTTTTTCTTTTTTGGATAAGGAAGCACGCATGTACTTATCCATTTGCACTTGCATACACTTATCCCCTTGCACACAAAGTGGCTTCCTGTAAGGCTAGAGTTTTCTAGTGGTTCTGGGAAATAGCTCACCTGCCTAAGCACTCTGACCCAGAAGATTATTAGTACTTGTTTTTCCACTGACTAAATTGAAGCAAAGAACTTGTATTAAAAGAATCCATGAAACACTACTTATCACTACATCAAAATTGTCAGTAAAAATCAACTCCCATCTCTTGGGTGAGAAATTCTGCAAATGATTATGGCTTAACAGAAAGATATTTATCTCATCCCTTGCCTCAGCAGCACCCTTTCTCTGCCTGATTAGCTAGGGTGGAATTTAATTCTGCATTTGAAGATTTCAGATTACATTAAAAGAAATGTTTGTTCAGAGGAGTGTGTAGGAGCTACACCTATGTGTGGAAATGGCTGATATTAAACCTTGTGATTAAACTTACTTAAAAATGCTTTATTTATTTTTTTAAATGTGCCAAAGGAGGTTTATATTTCATCTGACCTCAATTTCCCTGAATAGAGCTGAGTGAGATTTCCTAGCATAGTGCAGAGCTGCTTATCTTGAGGTGGAAAAAAAAAAAAGTGTCGTTAGCTGATTTGTGCTGAAGCATCATATTTAGAAGGCCTAATGGTTAGCTGGCTAACTTAAGATCAGGGAAGGGGAAATTATTGCTTATTATAGGACTATTTCCATCTCTGATATGGGTCCTTATTTGATTTGAGAATTCTGCAGACTTAGGAACATAGGAAAAGGGGATGGTGGTGCTAGTTCTTTTTATATATATCCTATATCACAACTGTTATAGGGAAGCATCTGGGTCCACACAGCAGTAAGTTAGTCACAATATGTGGCCATAGTTTATATTCTAAAAGAATTTTTATGTAGGCTTGGCATATAGCTTTTGTCATGTTCAAAAAGGCTAGAAAAAGACTATAAATTCTGTCAACAAAGAGCTTTTTAGGTGAGGCATTTATTATCTCAACTGCAGTACCAATCACCTGCTATCTGAGTTGAGAAACTTCCATTCTCTAAGTCTATGATTCCTTACCTGTAAAATGAAAGGTTAGATATATGATTTATGTGGGTCTTTATTTCTGATCTTCCAATAATCAGTGCTATTTAGGACTATCAGTTTTTGTCTTTCACTTCTTCATATGCTGTCAGTGCTGACTGCATGTAGAAGGTTGGAAAATGGTACAGATTTCTCTGTTCACCTCTCCCCCTCCCCTCTCTCTGCAGGATTTTCCATCACTCTCCATCTTTCCTCAGACTGAAGCTCCCCACTTCCTGGCTTTTCCCTCACCTCTTCCTTACTCTAAAAGCTCCCCACTTTTGCTCCCTCTTCCATTCTCATCGTATCTATTTATTTCTGCATATTTTCACCATTGCCCTCCTTCCCTGCCTTTTTTCCTTCTCTTCTGTCATCCCCCCAACCCCGCACTTTTTCACAGGCTTGTTTTGAAACCACCTCCCAGAGCATACTTGCGATTCTGTTTTCTCTCACAGTGCTGAGGTCCTCAAGTGAAATGCCTTTGCTGGAGTTGTTAGGCAGAATGCTAAGTGTTTTAAGGACCTGCGAAGGTCAAGTACCTGTCTGCTGGAATAAACAGAGCCTCACAGTGAGACCAAGTCGACACAATGGGAAGACCCAGTGGATTTTTCTTTTCTGTTAGTCCATGGTGAAATCAATCGTAATATGCCTCCCTGAAAACTGAACTCAGGGAATTGGAATCAGTGAAGTTCTTTTTAACTGTACCTGAAGGGGTAGGAGGGGAAAAAGGGAGAGGTGAATGGGCTGGGCAGCCTTTTACAATAAGTACCTTAAAATACTTTTCCATTGATGATTCATCCTTGTCCTCTGCCCCCATTGTCTTTTATAAAGAACAACTAGAAACCATTCATCATGAAGCCCAAAGCCCCCCAAACTCCTTGATTGTGATTTGAATATGAATTCCATCAGTATTTTGAGGCAGTTATGAAGAAGGCATAGAGAACTTGTGGCAAAAGTTGACTATTAACTTCAAATGTGAGTCAAATGAATTATGTACAGAGATGAAAATAATCCCAAAGTAATATATGTGTAGATTGGAAAAGCACTGTAATTGCTTACAGCTGAAGGGCAGTCATGTAGAAGAGGAAGCAGATTTGATCTCTTCTGAACCACAGAGCGATTGGATATGAATTGCAGGAAGGTAGGATTTTGTAGAGTGTAAGGAAAGACTATCTAATAAGCATACCTTTTGCCACTAAGTAATGCGTCTCTGCGTTTCCAGTTCAGGAGAAGCTGGAAGGAAGACAGCTTGCAAGGGATTTACTCCTTCATTCAGCAGATATTTACTGAGTACCTATTCTGTGTCAAGCACTCTTCTCGGTTCTGGGACCCAGCAATGAGCAGAGATATCTGGAGGATTCAGACATTACATATGTGACTTTAAGATCCCTCATACCTTGAGGATCATTCTGGGATTTCTTCAGCTTTTAGGATCTTAATTAGCTAAAAATAAATGAAGCCATCACATATGAACTATCTGTTTTTCAAGAATTAGAATGAAGTAAAACTTACTCAGAACTGAAATTACACTATACACAAAACTCAGATGAACTCGTCTCTAGATTTTAAGTGCTATAGGGTCATCATTCCAAATATCAGTTACGAGTACCAGAAGAAAGCTGATTGTTTGTGCTTTGGAGTGACTTGGATTATGAGTAAGTAGACGTTCACATCTCTTAGGTTTTTTTGAAGGCTAGTATTGAAATGCGTTTGTATTCCTAATGATAGACCTGTAGAGGAAACTGAAGAGAAGGGGTAATTTACTTTTAGTCCCTTCCTTCAATTTTTGCTTTCCTCTCCCAGCTGCAGAATCTTCTCTTATTTGCTTCAGGGACAGTGGTACTCTCAGGATCCAAGGCTCCCATAATTCACTTTGTCTCCTATCTTCCAGCACCCTTCAAAAAGTGTCTAGAGCTTTCCAAATCATACATTTCTACCACCTCTCCTCTCATCTCTCAAATAAATATTCTTTTCCTCAATCCTGCTTCCCAAACTATCATTATAACAATAAGAATGCGGCTGCATTAAGGAGCGCACATTGTTTGGTGCAGTGTTTCTCAAGCGTACACATCGTTTAATGCATACACGTCAGTGTGGCTCTTGTTAGGATGCGGAATAAGTTTCAGCAGAACTGGCTTGGGGCCTGAAGTTCTGCATTTCCAGCAAGCAACCAGGTGCTGCTACTGCAGCTGCACTGCAAATCACAATATGAGTAACAAGGGTTTGACGAATTAGGTTTTGGAACTTTCTTGCTTGATTTTTTGACCTTGGGAAAGTTACCTACCTCTCTGAGCTTAACTTGTCTTATATGAGAACAGAGATAAGCCAGTCCCCCCTTTCTCTGCATATTCTCCAGTATGAGTTCAACTAGTCTTCATACAAATAAAACTACTTCTTGTTTCACGAAGTGGGCTTGTGAATGCAGTTTGGTCACATTTTAGATCAAAATAATACAGACTGTAAGCTACTAAATGATTATCCTCATTGGGGTGCATTGGAATATCAAGAGTGAACTCACTGTTCAGACATAACGGCTACTTTTCTTGATCGAAATCCTGCCATCTGACCTTCTCCTTATGTTCCCTAGGAAAAAACAAAACTTGCTTCCTGTGGGGTACATTTGACATTCTTACAGTCAGAGTCACCTGGGAAAAGTTATTGCCATGGAACTCAACTTATCCCTGGCACACTTTGGGGGCAAATTTGTACCAAGTTTTCTGCATTGGTCTGTTCTTGAATCTGGCACTTAGCATCTCTCTAAATTTAGTGGTCATTTTCTGCTTTAATGAATATCTAACTGTGTAAATATAGATGTTGTTTGGTCAGCATTTTCCCCAGCAGTATTTTCCAGGGATAATTTGCCTGCAATAAACTCCTGAGGCAAACATGCTTCTCCTCTACCAGCCTTGTACAAACAGCTGATCTAGGCCTGAGGACATAAATAACCTTTTTGCAGAGAGACACTTACCTCCAGAGAGTCCCAAACTTTGTCAGAGAAGTTTCTGTCTTGGAAGCGATGGCCTTTCACATTTCTATTTGTTGAGTCTCTCAGTTCCTCTTGGGACTTGATGTAGGCAAGCATGGCCATCCTATGTTAGGGATTATGGATTGTTTTAGGGCTAGAAGTTCTTTGAGATGACCTGGTCTAGTTGTTCTTGCTCTCTCTCTTTTTTTTAGTTCAAGTGTAGTTGGTTTACAATGTTACACAGTGAACAAAAATGAAAATATGCTTGTGACTAACCTGACCTATTCTCATAACAATCTCTAAATACTAATTTCATTATGTGTTTCTAATGTTGTATTAGTTTCAGGTGTACAGCATAGTGATTCATTTTTTTCAGATTGCATTTCTTTATAGGTTATTACAAGATATTGAATGTAATTCCCTGTGCTATATAGTAAATCCTTGTTGCTTATCTATTTTATGTGTAGTAGTTTGTATCTGTTAATACCATACTCCTAATTTGTCCCTCCCTTCCTCCCTCTAATCATAGGTTTGTCTTCTATGTCTGTGAGTCTGTTTCTGTTTTGTATATGGATTCATTTGTATTGTTTCTTAGATTCCACATATAAGAGATATCATATAGTATTTGTTTTTCTCTTTCTGATTTACTCCACTGAGTATAATATTCTTTAGGTCCATCCATGTTGCTGAAAATGGCAATATTTCATTCTTTTTATGGGTGAGTAATATTCCATTATATATATATGTATATATGTGTATGTATGTGTGTGTGTGTGTGTGTGTATATATATATATGCCACATCTTCTTAAGCCATTTATCTGTTAATGGGCACTTGAGTGGTTTCAGTGTCTTAGCTATTGTAAGTAGTGTTGCTATGAACATTGTAAGTAGTGTTGCTATGAACGTTGGGGTGCATGTATCTTTTCAAATTAGAGTTTTCTTTTTTTTTTGGATATATACCCGGGATTGGGGGTTGCTGGATCATCTGGTAGCTCTATTTTTATTTTTTTAGGGTAACTCTGTACTGTTTTCCATAGTGGCTGTACCAATTTACATTCCCACCAAAAGTGTAGGAGGGTTCCCTTTTCTCCACACCCTCTCCAGCATTTATTACTTATAGATTTTTGACGATAGCCATTCTGATTGGTGTGAGGTGATACCTCATTGTGGTTTTAATTTGCATTTCTCTAACAATTAGTGATGTTGAGCATCCTTTCATGTGCCTGTTGCCCATCTGTATGTCTTCTTTAGAGAAATGTCTATTTAGGTCATCTGCCCATTTTTTGATTGGGTTGTTTTTTTTGTTTGTTTGTTTGTTTTTGATATTGAGTTGTATGAGCTGTTTGTATTTTTTGGAAATTAACCCCTTGTCGGTCACATCTTTGCAAATATTTTCTCCCATTTTGTGGGCTGTCTTTACATTTTGTTAATGTTTTCCTTTGCTGTGCAAAACCTTTTAAGTTTAATTAGGTCCCGTTTGTTTATTTTTGCTTTTATTTATCTTGCCTTGGGAAACTGTTTCAAGAAAATATTGCCATAATTTGTGTCTTAGAGTGTTTTGCCTACATTCTCTTCTAGGAGTCTTATGGTATTATGTGTTATAATACCATATATAATTCCGGACCAGGGCTTGAACCCATGTTCCCTGCATTGGCAGGCGGATTCTTAACCACTGTGCCACCAGGGAAGCCCCATCAGATTCTAAAGAGTCTGTAATTCAAAAAAATTTAAGAACTTCTGATTTGATCAAGGTTCCTCTTTCCTAAGGCACCTTTCAAATACATAAAATAATAATTAACCTTTATCTGTATCTTATAATCATTAAACAAGCAACAGATTTGTTGTGTTAAGTACTGTGGAGTGTGCAAGGAGATGCAATGAATAATCACTGCTTTCCTATATCTTAAAATATATTATTCATTTACTTATCAAATAATTAAGGATTAAAAATTGCATGGCATCTCCTATTTAGACTGGGGATTCAGAGATAAAAGACACTTCCCCTGCTCTTAGTAACACTTCAGTGCAGATAAAGACCTGTGACCATACAGCCATATGTGATAAACATCAGTGTATTTTATGTCCTCCAACTTCCCAGAGGAACTATATTATACATGATAGTACTGTCCAAAGTACTGATTCCATAATCAGGTTATGTGAATTGGGAAACCTAAGTGACAATTTTGTTTATTCTGCAACAGTATGAAAAAAATTTTTTTTTAAATAACTTGTTTCTCATTAAGAGAGAAAATAAAGGCAGACCAACTATTCCCTGGGAAAGTTTGGGGAGGAGTTAGCAGTGTCCCAGGATTGAGGGAAACAACCATATCCGTTGAATAGTTTTCAAATTTGGCTGTACATTAGAAAAACCTGGAGAGATTTTTGTTCTTTAATACATATCATAGTAATTCGTGTACAGTTATAAATATCCAGTAGTAGCCAAGGACTGATTGTGAGGAAAAATGGTAGTTGCTGCTTCAACAATTTTTACTGCCTGGTCTTGCTTGAGCAGCTTTTAAAAACGTACAGGCTACCGAGATCTAAAGGTCTCCTAACTGTTGGGATGAGTGGTAAAGGTCCCAATTTCTTCTCTCTTGACTATTCCAGCAGAACTTCTGTTTATCATATGCCTAACTGTAATATGCACCATGCTTACTGATGGTTACCTCCAGATGAGGGGCAAAGTGACATAAAAGGTCAAGGCAGTACCCTCACTGCAGCATTTTCTTGAAGGCGGTACACATTGCCTTGTAAAATGCTGTGGCAGAAAACACAGTGAACAAAAATGAAAATATGCTTGTGACTAACCTGACCTATTCTCATAGCAATCTCTAAATACTAATTTCATTATGTGTTTCTAATGTCGTACATGAGGATGAATGTTTCTAAAGGTCAATAATAAGTGAATGTATTAAAACAGTCTCTTGTCTGCTTCTCAGGTGAAAACCCAAGAAATGCAAGCTTTTAGTATTTTCTAGAGACTTCATCTTTTTTCCTCTTCCTTGTTTCTATTATGTTTCTTTGACCATAATCTCTACAGGTTGCTAATAATCTCAGTTCCTTGAAAGATTTATGATCTTCAATAAGACAAAAATGTTTGTTTTCCACTTACTGTTGGAGTAAGTGGATACCTTTTCTAAGGGTATCCCTCTGCTTTGAGGACAACCTGACCTCTTCTCTGCTGAAGGGATAAGAAAACTAAATATTGTATTAATTATAAAATAATTTGAAATTCTTGGGAGAAATATACTGTGTAAAATACTATATAAAATAGTGTCATTTTGTTTCAAAGGAGAAGTAAGTGCAAGAATTAGGTTAAGTCAAGAAATGGTGTAAAGTGTTACAGAGCAATAGAGGAATAGAACAATAAGAAGTAGTTTATCCACGACGGGAGAAAGAAATATGTTTCCTCTTTATTTAAGTAGGAAGGAAAGCAAAGAACAGCTGATTCGAAAGTGCACTGATTTTTCATACTTTACAGAGAGCTAAACTCTTCTTTGAAAACGGAAACAGACAAATAATGACATTCCAGGTTGCGATAGCAGGGAGTTACATAAGAACAGAGTAGGAGGCAGTTTTCTGAATCCTTTTAAAAATGATGTTCAAATCAGTTTTGGTTGGGGGGAAAACGCTAGCGAAAACCCTAGGCCTTGCGAATGCTTACAAATGCATCAGAGGTGTAAATAGAACTTCTGTTTTACAGTACATTCAAGTCAGGGTTACATTTTGGGAGAAGCTGATAAGTGTGAATTCTAGAAGGGGAAAGCCAGAAGGGCAAGTTCATGCCCAGGTATCCTATGGAGAATTAAGTCAACTGCAATGGAAATTAGGATATATTCCTGTCCAAGACCTGGGATTAAGATTAGGATTAGTGATAAGAAGTGGAGCCAAGAGTTCGTTTGAAATATATTTTTTTAATTTATTTTTATTTTTCTTCTTCCAATTTTACTGAGATATAATTGACATACAGCACTGTATAAGTTTAAGGTAGGTACACAGCATAGTGATTTGTGTACATACATCGTGAAATGATTACTACAGTAAGTTTTGTGAGCATCTATCACCTCATGTAGATACAAAATAAAAGAAAAAGAAAAAAAAATTTTTTCCTTGTGATGAGAACTCTTATGACTTACTCCCTTAACTTTCATATATAACATTCAGCAGTGTTAATTATATTAATCATGTTGTACATTACATCCCTAGTACTTATTTATGTTATAACTGAAAGTTTGTACCTTTTGACCACCTTAATCAAATCCCCCCTCTCTTCATCCCTGGTCTCTGGTAACCACAAATCTGATTTCTTTTTCCATGAGTTTTTTTTGGGGTTTTTTTTTTTTTTTTTAATCATAGTTGATCTACAACACCATGATATTTCCTGGTGTACAATATAGTGATTTATTATTTCTATACATTACAAAAATCATCACTGTAATAAGTCTTATTACCATCTGTCACCACGCAAAGTTGTTACGTTATTACTGACTATATTCCCCACTCTGCACATTTTGTCCCAGTGACATTTATTTTGTAACAGCAAGTTTATACCTCTTTATCTTCCTTACCTGTTTCACTCATTCCCCCACCCCTTTCTCGTCTAGCAGCTACTTGTTTGTTCATTGTACCCTTGGCTCAGTTTCTGTTTTATTATGTTTGTTCTTTTGTTTTTCAGATTCCACATGTAAGTGAAATCATATGGTATTTTTCCTTCTCTCACTGACTTATTTCACTGAGCATAATACCCTCTAGGTCCATCCATGTTGTCGCAGGCTGCAAGATTTCATTCTTTTTTTTTTAATGGCTGAGTAATATTCATATATATATATATACACATACACACACCACATCTTTTCCATTCATCTACTGATGGGCATTTATGTTGATTCCATATTTTGGCTATTGTGAATAATGCTGCAGTGAACATAGGGGTGAATATCTGTTTTTGGATTAGTGTTTCTGATTTCTTTGGAAAAATACTGAGAAGTAAAATTGCTGGATTGTATGGTAGTTATATTTTTAATTTGGTGAGGATCATCCACACTGTTTTCCATAGTGAGTGCATCAGTTTACATTTCCACCAACAGTGCACGGGGATTTGTTTTTCTTCACATCCTCACCAACACTTGTTATTTGTCGTATTTTTGATAATACCAGTCTGACAGGTGTGAGGTGATTATCTCATTGTGGTTTTGATTTGCATTTCCCTGATGATAAGTGATGTCGAGCATCTTTTCATGTGTCTGTTGACCATTTGTATGTCTTCCTTGGAAAAATATTCAGGTCCTCTGCCAATGTTTTTAATCCCATTGGTTGTGTTTTTGATGTTGAGCTGTATGAGTTCTTTGTATATTTTAGATATTAACCCCTTATCAGATATATCATTTGCTTCTCCCATTCAGTAGGTGACCTTTTCATTTTTGTTGATAGTTTCCTTCAGTGTGCAAAAGCTTGTTAGTTTGATGTAGTCCCATTTGTTGATTTTTGCTTTCGTTTCCCTTATCTAGGAGACAGAGCCAAAAAAATATTTCTAAGACCAATGTCAAAGAGCATACTGTTTTCTTCTGAGAGTTTTATGTTTTCAGGACTTATATTTAAGCCCTTAATCCATTTTGAGTTTATTTTTATATATGGTGTGAGAGAGAGTAGTCCAGTTTGATTCTTTTGCTTATAGCTGTCCAGTTTTCCCAATACCATTTATTGAAGAGGCTGTCTTTTCCCTAATGTATATTCTTGCTCCCTTGTTGTAAATTAATTGCCCATTTAAGTGTGGGTTTATTTCTGGGCTCTCTATTCTGTTCCATTGACCTATGTGTCTGTTTTTGTGCCAGTAACATACTGTTTTGATTACTGTAGCTTTTTAGTATAGTTTGAAATCAGGGAGAATGATACCTCCAGCTTTGTTGTCCTTTCTCAAGATTGTTTTGGCTCTTCAGGGTCTTTTGTGGTTCTATACAATTTTAGAATTACTTGTTCTAGTTCTCTGGAAAATGCCCTTGCTATTTTGATAGGAATTGCATTGAATCTGTAGATTGCCTTGGACAGTACGCTCATTTTAACATTATTAATTCTTCCAATACCATATCTTTCCATTTTTTAATGTTATCTTCAATTTCTTTCATCAGCATCTTACAAGTTTTCCAAGTACAGGTCTTTTACCTCCTTAGATTTATTCCTAGATATTTTATTCTTTCTGGTACAGTTGTAAATGGGATTGTTTTCTTAATTTCTTTTTCTGTTAGTTCATTGTTATCGTATAAAAATGCAACAGATATCTGTATATTGATTTTGTATCCTGCAACTTTATGAATTCATGTATTAGTTCCAATATTTTTTTGGTCATGTCTTTAGGATTTTCTATATATAGTGTCAGGTCATTTGCAAACAGTGACAGTTTTACTTCTTCCTTTCCAGTTTGGATTCCTTTTATTTTGTTTTCTTGTCTGATTACTGTGGCTAGGACTTCCAATACTATGTTGAATACTATGGCAAGGGTGGGGGCATCCTTGTCTTGTTCCTGATCTTAGAGGAAATTCATTCAACTTTTCACTGTTGAGTGTGATATTGGCCATAGGTTTGTCATATTTGGCCTTCATTATGTTAAGGTACGTTTCTTCTATGCCCATTTTTGTTGAGTTTTTACATGAATTGATGTTGGATTTTGTCAAAAGCATTTTTTGAGATAATCACATGATTTTTATTCTTCAATTTGTTAATGTGGTGTATAACATTGATTGATTTGCAAATAATAAATCATCCATGATTCCTGGGATAAATCCCACTTTATCATGGTGTATGATCCTTGTAATGTATTGTTGAACTCAGTTTGCTAATATATTGTTGAGGATTTATGCACTATGTTCATCAAGGATATTGACCTGTAATTTTCTTTTTTTGGGGTGTTTTTGTCTGATTTTTGTATCAAGGTGATGCTGGCCTTGTAGAATGTGTTTGGAAACTTTTTTCTTGAATTTTTTGTAATAGTTTGAAAAGGATAGGTGTTAACTTTTCTTTAAATTTTTGGTAAAATTCACCTGTGAAGCCATTTAGTACTGGACTTTGTTGGGAGTTTTTTTTTTTTTTTTTTTTAATTACTGATTTAATTTATTCCTGGTAACTGATCTGTTCAGGTTTTCTCTTTCTTCCTGATTTAGCATTGGGAGATTGTATGTATCTAGGAATTTATCCATTTCTTCTAGGTTGTCCAATTTGTTGGCTTATAATTGTTCATCATCACCTCTTATCATCCTTTGTATTTCTGTAGTGTTGATTATAACTTTTTTTATTTCTGATGTTTAAAATTTGGTCCCTCTCTCTTTTTCTTGATGAATCTGGCAAAAGGTTTATATATTTCGTTTGTCTTTTCATAGAGCCAGTTAGGTTTCATTGATCTTTTCTATTGTTCTTTTTTTTCAGTCTCTATTTCATTTTTTTGATCTTATATTTATTCTTTCTATTAGCTTTGGTTTTTGTTTGTTCTTCTTTTTCTAGTGCCTTAGGTGTAAGTTTTGGTTGTTTATTTGGGATTTTTCTTGTTTCCTGGGGTAGGCTTGTAATGCTGTACACTTCCCTCTGAGAGCTGCTGTTACTGCATCCCATAGATTTTGGATCGTCGTGCTTCCATTTTCATTTGTTTCCAGGTATTTTTAAATTTTATCTTTGATTTCTTCAGTGACCCATTGGTGCTTAGTAGCATATTGTTAAGCCTCTCTGTGTTTGTTTTCCTTGCAAATTTTCTTTTTTATGGTTGATTTCTATATCATAGTGTTGTGGTCAGAAATGATGCTTGATATGATTTCAGTATTCTTAAGTTTACTGAGATTTGTTTTGTGGCCTAGCTTGTGATCCATCCTGGAGAATGTTCAATGTATAATACAATGTGAAAAGAATGTGTGTTCTGCTAGTTTTGGATGGAATGTTCCATATATACTTATTACAGCCATCTTATCTAACATGTCTTTTATGGCCAATGTTTCCTCATTGCTTTTCTGTCTGGATGATCTGTCCACTGATGTAAGTGTAGTGTTAAAGTTCCCTACTATTATGGTGGTACTGTCAATTTCTCCCTTTATATTTGTTTCTGTAGTGCTTGTTTTTTTCTTCTTTTGCTCTCTTCCCTTGTTATTTGATGACCATCTTAGTGTTACATTTGGGTTCCTTTTTCTTTTTTTGTTTTTTTTTTTTGTGTATCATAGATATATGTAATTATTTTTAGTTGATCTCTTAAGTTCAAACACATTCTAACAACCCTGCATTTTTACTCCCCCATATTTTACATCTTTTTGTTTTGTGTTATCTCTTTACTACTTATTTTGGATATACATGATTTTACTATTTTGCCTTTTTACTACTAAAAGTAGTAAAAAAGAGCTGTATGATTTAGCTTTATAAGTGGTTGATATACTACCTTTATGTGTATTTGCCTCTACCAGTGAGATTTTTCCTTTTGTAGTTATCATATTTGTAGCTGTGGTCTTTTCTTCTTAGAGAAGTCTATTTTGTGTGAAGCCAGTTAGTGGTGCTGAACTCTTCTAGCTTTTGCTTATCTGTAACAGTCTCTCTCTCTCTTTCAAATCTGAGTGATAGCCTTCATGGGTAGAATATCTCTGTTGTAGGGTTTTTCATTTCATCGCTTTGAAGGTGTCATGCCACTCCCTTCTTGCCTGCAAAGCTTCTGCTGAAAAGTCAGCTGACAATCTTATGAGTTCCCTTGTACGTAACTAGTTGCTTTTCCCTTGCTGCTTCTAATACTCTCTCTTTAAGTTTTGCCATTTTAATTGAAGTCTTGGTGTGGTTCTCTTTGGGTTGATCCTGTTGGGGCTCTGTGCTTTCTGGGCCTGGATGTCTGTTTCCTTTCCTGGGTTAGGGAAGTTTTCAGGTATTTTTGCCTCAAGTAAGTTCTCTGTCCCTTTTTCTTTCTCTCTTCTTCTCTGCGAACCCTAATGCAAATGTTAGTATGCTTGCTGTTATCCCAAAGTTCTCTTAAACTGTCCTCACTTTTAAAAATTCTTTTTTCTGTCCTGCCTGGGTAATTTCCACTACTCTGTCTTCTAGTTTGCTGATTTGTTTCTCTGTATCATCTAATCTACTGCTGACTCCTTCTAGTGTAATTTTTATTTCAGTTATTGTATTCTGCAACTCTATTTGGTCCTCCTTCATATTTTCTAACCCTTTGTTAAATTTCTTACCATGTTCATGTTTTCTTCTGAGTTTGTTGAGCGTCTTTATGATCATTATGTTGAACTCTTTATCGGGTAGGTTTGTTATCTCCATTTCACTTTGTTCTCCTTCTGGAGTTTTGTCTTTTTCCTTTGTTTGGAAAATATTCCTTTGTTGCCTCATTTTGCCTAATTCTCTATATTTATTTGTATGTACGAGGTATGTGGGTTACATTTCCCCGTCTTGGAGAAGTGGTATTATGTGGGAGATGTCATACGGGGCCCAGAAGCATACTCCCTTCTGGTTACCAGAGCTGTATGATTTAGGGGTGCCCCCTATGTGGGCTGAATGGACCCTTCTGTTGTGGTGGGACCCACTACTGTGAACGTGCTGGTAGAAAAGACTGGTTCTCTATTTATTGGCATGTCTTTCCTTGTGTGGAAGCTGCCAGCCATGGGTAGGCAGGGCTGGGTCCTGGTGTAGCTTCCTGCATGGCCTGGAGAGTCCTAGGGCTGCTGCCAGACTGCTAATAGGTGGGCAAGGTCCCAGGATAGCTGGCTCCATGGCTCTGTGGTTTGGGCCTGGTGCTGGCCCACTGGTGGGTAGGCCTGGGGGGGCTCTGGGGCAGTTGGCTGCAGGGCCCTGGGGGATCCTGTGGCTGATTGTCGCCTGCTGGTGGGTGGTAGAGCCAAGAGTTTTGAGTTAAGTTGGAATAGTGGCTGAGCAAGAGCTAAGAGAAATGAGTTAAGAGACTTCAGAAATGCCTTAGGGTATTTATGACTCAGTCATTTTGGGTTCCTGCAAAGGATGTGTCTGAGTGGCTGAAAGAGATAGAACATTCTTGTAATTGAAGCATGTATGCCAAATGCACATGTTTAAAAAGCCCAAATAAACTCTGCAGTGTGTCTATAAAGAGTAGATTGGAGTCATTGCAGAACTGGTCCATAGCATTTTTTAAGAAATAATGGTGACCTTGGAGGTTGAAAGAGCGAATGTTTTACTTGTCAACCTCACTTCTATGTCTAGAATTTACTAAAGCCAATTGTGTAATTAGACTTACTGTGCAATTGTTTGTCAAATGACTATACCTGTTTCCTCGAGGATAACAACACTAAAATCAGTAGTGTGCTGGTAAATGAATTAACAACGGGATCTCAAAAAAAAAATGTGCATATACATATGTACTCAAGTTTATTACATATTTTACTGACATAAAAGATGTGTAGCACACAATTCACAGTTAATAATAAATTATACAGTACTTTTTATTGTAAATTCCATAATATCCAACTGATTCTTATAGAATGCTCTTGTTGATTATTTTTCCAAATTCTTTTTTACGTAGCCAAGTTATGGTTGCAGCTGGTGAATGAGTGTGGTTCTGACATGAATATTGGTTGATATTTTCGTTTACAATAATGAGTGATATGAAAGTGAAACAATGAGGACACATGCTGGAAATTTACTTTTTTGTCAATAATGCCAGCAATTTCTTTGCTGAACTGTATAATAATTTTCAAATACTGGCAGAATATTTTCTGAGCTTTTTGTGCTATTCAAAATGTAATGACCATAGATACAATAAATTTTTATGTTTAATCTGTGTTATTAGTAGTTTCACTATCAACAAAACAATAGATTAAGCCCTGATTCATGGGTTTTGCTAATTCTATGGTATAAATACTCTCATGGTCAGTTGAGAATTGACCATGGTGAATTTCAAGGTATCAATGTGAATCATTGCACATGGAGTTGGGAAGAGATCTTCATTACCACACCATGATATAATAAATCCAGCATACACATAAATTACACATAAATACCTTCAAGAGCATCAGACCAGCTGTATAAACTTGAGGGCTCCTACAACCACCTTCAGGTTTGGTAATTCATTAGAACAGCTCACAGAATTCAGGAAAGTGCTATACTTATGATTATAGTTATATTATAGCAAAGGATACAAATTAGAACAAACCAAAGGAAGAAATGCATAAGATGAAGTCTGGGGAGTGTCCAAACATGAAGCTTCTGATTGTCTTTTCCTTGTGGAATCCTGGGTGCCATTACCTTCTCCCAGCTGTGATGTGTGACAATACGCAAAACCCTCAAAATTCCCAACCTGGAAAGCTCACATGAGATTTTGATGTCCAAAGTTTTTATTGGGCCTTGATCATATGCTGCTCACATGGCTGACCTTTAGTCTCCATCCCCTCCTGAAGATTCAGCCTATACTTTAAGTATCCATTTCCTCCAGAGGTTAAAACTGATAAGGCATATCCCACAGTTCCCATTGTAAATCACAGTGTTAGATTATTCAGTGGTTAAAGCCCAGGCAGCCAAAGACACTCCTCTCAGGCAGGGTATTCCAAGGAGCTGGAGATTACCTCCCAGTACCTGAGGGCAAAGACCAGACCTCTTTTTAGGTAAAGTTAATTTTTCACTATACGGATTTTGATAGGGATTCTGTTGAAACTGTAGGGTTTTTTGGGTGGTATTGTCATCTGAAAAATATTATGTTTTCCAAACCATGAACACAGAATATCTTTCCATTCACTTAAGTCTTTAATTTCTTTCTACCATTCTTTGTAGCTTTCATTACACAAGTCTTACACTTCTTCTGTTAAATTTTTTCCTAAGTATTATATTCCTTTTGATGCTATTATAAATGGAAATTTTTTGTTATTTTATTTTAGGATTATTCATTGCTTAGTGTATAAAAATACAATTGATTTTTGCATATAATTTGTATCCTGCAACCTTGCATAACTTGTTTACTAGTTCCATTGTGTGTGTGTGCGTGCGTGCGTGTGTGTGTGTGTGTTCCTTAAGATATTTTATAAACAATATTGTTATCATCTGCAAATGGAAATAGTTTTACTTCTTTTCTAATTTGGATCTTTTTGTTTCTTTTTCTTGCCAAATTGCCCTGGCTAGAACCTTCAGTACAATACTGAATAGAAGTGATGAGGGCAAGCATCCTTGTCTTGTTCTTGATCTCAGGTGGCAAGCTTCAGTCTGTCATCACTAAGTATGATGTTAATTATAGAATATTCATAGATGCCCTTTATTAAGTTGAGGAGGTTTCCTTGTACTCCTCCTTTGTTGAGTATTTATGTACTTTAACTTTAATAATTGTTGTTTAACAGCCAGATTACAAAGTTCTTCATAATGTAACAGTTTGTACTCTTGAGCCAATACAAGCCAGCTGTAGCATACTACAGTAAAGTCAACCTTTTTACTTACTTTAACATGCCATTTTCAACTGTGGCAAATGAGACCTCCCACATGCTAACTGAATGAGTGCTAATGTGGTTATAATGCTAACGAATGCTTTCAAGAAAAGATTAAATAAAAACATTAATTTCCATAATAAAAAGCAGTTACCCCATACTTTTTTGAAAACACAAAGTATATCTTATATTAAATAAATAGCTTGCTTTGGGAGTAAAATTTTTCAAGTACCTAGTATGTTCATTTATGTAGTTTACTGAGATGATTACTGTATAAAATTATACAGTATAAAATTAGCATATTCTGATCAATTATCTAGTAGCCTGGCTGTCCTAATTCAAGTTTAATTTGCAAAAGATGCTGTCAATGAACATCACATCTGTTTTGATCAGGGAGGTTTCTGCGGTTGTGAAAGTATTAACCACACAGCAATATTCAGTAATGACAACAAAAGCATTAGTATTATAGCTGTGGAAAATGTCTCATTGAAAAACACATTTCAAGGTGCACTGTTTTGGTTTTGCCTCATTACATGTGCAATGAAGGAGTAAACAATGAGAAAAAAAGTTTTCTTCTCTCTTCTACCCCAGTTACCTTTAGGAAGTTTAATTTGTAGAAGAAGTACATTTGAATATGAAACTTTGTCGTGTAGAGTCTGCAAGCATATTAGTGGAACTCCATAATGGTTTATACCTGCTATTATTTCCATGAAAATAGAAAAAGATGGCATCAATGAAGTCAGAATCTATCATTTATGGTCTTTACTTATACTTAATCTTTGTTTTCTATTGCTAGATTTTATTAAACTGTCAACTTAATGATGTGAATTGGTTACACAAAGGCAGTTGAGACATATCTCCATGATTTTATAGCCTTTGAATGTTCAAATTATTGAGATGTTTGCTGTCTTTTGTATTCTTATTGAACCTAAGTCGCCCTTTTTAGCACTTAGCAGGGCCCTTGGGGGAAATTTATTGTTTCTTCTTTGAGTATGAAATAGAGAATAGAAGTTTGTTCAGAGTCAGATATGAACCCCAGAAGTTAAGAAGTCACATATAAAAAAATCCTCATTTAAAGAATTTTGAGCTAAAAGATTGTTTAAGAGGGTTGACATTTCTCAAAAAAGTTTCTAATTATCATAGTGTGAACAAGAAAAGGTATTAGGATCTAAAGAAAAGTCACCAACTCAAAGAGTGCTCCCTTATCAGTTTAGGATATTAGGATTAGGATATTAGGATAAAGTAGATGTATTTGGGGATGTCTTTCCATCTTACAATGATGTCCTTAGCCTTTTCTGTGTCCATGGACATAGCTTCCTGGCAAACATCTTCATACAATGTGATTGTACCTCCTGGAGCAGCAAATTGCAAGTGGGAAGGAAATCTGACCCAAACATTATTAGACATTGATTTGTGAGAGAATGAGTTTCTCTGTGTATCTGGAACTATACCATAGGGACATGGGGATTCTGGGCAGCTATCTTCTCTCTGCCTTGTTTACTGAGGGGCATAGAAAGCCAGTTAGAAGGAATGAAGCAGATGCACATGCAAAGAGAAGAAGAGAAAAGATAGAAAAATACATGCTGTTTAAAATGTCCAAGGGATTTTGAGCATGAGAAGGAATACTCAATATTCTTTGTATTCTTTTTTCAATTATTAATCTCATATTCATGTAGAAAACTATTTTTTGTTGAATTTACATTTAGATATTGATTGCAAATTTTGATTAAAGTCCTCTAAACAATTTAAATTAAAGTTATACATTTAGTGTAGTTGATTCTTTTCCTCAAACTCCTTGAACAGCAAATGAAGCCTAGGTAATATAATGGTTACAGATATTCTGAATAACCCTTTACCAGGGATAGTTACAAAAATACTAATACCTTCCAATTAACTTTGTTTCTTATTTTATTGCCTCATCTCTTTTTATGGTTTCAAAAACTACAGTTTCTTAGGGTTTTAGAAGTTCAAATCGAATATATTTTTATATATTTCTCAAGTTGTTTTTTGGAATCTTACCAAAACAAAAGTTAAAGAATATCTCAGGGCTTCCCTGGTGGCGCAGTGCTTGAGAGTCCGCCTGCTGATGCAGGAGACGCGGGTTCGTGCCCCGTTTCGGGAAGATCCCACATGCCGCGGAGCGGCTGGGCCCGTGAGCCATGGCCGCTGAGCCTGCGCGTCCGGAGCCTGTGCTCCGCAAATGGGAGAGGCCACAACAGTGAGAGGCCCGCATAACGCAAGAAAAAAAAAAAAAGAATATCTCAGACAAGCTGGGGTGCAGGTTTTGTGTTTTTAATGGATTGTATTTTACAGACAAAAGGTTTTCAGAACTAAGCCACTGGTCAAACAATTTTAGCCTTTAAACCTTTTCACTGAAATGTGACTTATATTCAGAAAACTATGCAAATCATAAGTGTATAGCCTAGTTACTTTTCACAGTTGAACACTCTTGTGTAACCAGCACCCAGATCAAGAAACAATACAGCAGAAACTAACACACCGTTGTAAAACAATTATAATCCAATAGAGATGTTAAAAAAAAAAGAAAGAAACAATACAACAGGCATCCCTAGAAGTCCCCCACCAGTTACACCCCCAGGTAACAAGTATAGTTATTTTAAAGTCCTTGTCTGCTAATTCCAATATCTCAATCACCTATGGGTCTTCTTTCATCATCTATGTTTTCTTTGCGTATCAGTTATATGATCTTGCCTTTCCCAAGTCTCCTAATTTTTGATGGTCCAGCGATCAAATACTAGTTCTCCAGTTCTCTGAAACCAATTGGGTGTCCTCCAATTCAGTTCAGATTTTACACTAACTGGAGTAAGTGCAGACTCCACCGGTTAAGGGCTCACTCCTACAAGATTGCCTCCATTTCAGACACCAGCTGCAAATGAGGTCCTTAGGCTACCTACACTTCTCAGATTACTACAACTTTGGGGGTTCCCACAACCCACTCCAAGTTTGACAATTTGTTGCATTGATTTACAGGACTCAGGAAAGTGTTGTACTTATGATTACAGTTTATTGTAATGGATGCAAATGAATAGTCAGTTGAAAAGGTACATAGAGCAAGTTATGGGGGATACAGAGCTTCCATGCCTTCTTTGTGTGTACCATCCTCTAGCATATCAATGTGTTTACCATCCCAGAAGCTATCCTAATTTTTCCAATTTTTTTTTTTTTTTTTTTTTTTTTTAACTGAGGTTTTGTTATATAGGCACTGTTGTTTAAGTCATTGGCCTTTGGTGATGGAACTCAACCTCCTACCTTAGTTCCTTCCTTGGAGGTCAGGGAATGGGGCTAAAATTTCCAACCTTATAATCACGTGGTTGGTTCCTCTGGTGACTAGCCCTCATCCTGAAGCTATCTAGGGGCCATACCTTGAGTCATTTCATTGCTTAAACTCATGCATAAATTCATGCTCAAAAGGGGCTCAAAAGACACTCCTGTCACTTAAGGAAGTTCCAAAAGTTTTAGGAGTTCTGTGCCAGAATGCGGCAGTGGTGCAAAAATAAAATATATTTTTTATTATGTCACAAATGATATTGTGAATATTATACATAAAAGAACCAAAAAGGTTCTAGATGATGATATCTTCCACCACAGATAATTCCTCTTTCCTCTCTTAGGCTCACAGGGCAGAGGACTGATCATGTCAATCCATTCAGTGTTTTCTTTGAGTCCGGCCTAGGTAACAGTTTTGGTAAGACTCTGTATACTGCTGGTTCACCTACTTTTCTAGGGTGGCATTCAACTGAGTGCCTGCCAGGTCTTTGTTTCCTTAGCCCTTTAAGACTGGGAAATTCAGCTCTTCAGCTTCCTGTCCCACACAGCTTCAAAATTTTGCAAATATCTTAAGGGATAGATTGACCATGTGTTTCAGGACTCCCAAGTATCCAATTTTATCACTCTAGCTCAAAAGAAATACCAAATCCTCTGCTGGTTTCTCTTTTTCCAACAGTCACCTTCAGTCAGGGGTCAAGCCTGAGCTTCTGGTGAGCCGGGAATTGATAAGTGCCTCTTTATGAAAAGTGGCTCTACAGCTCAGCATCAATTTACCACTCCCTCTAGCATTTTCATCTCTTGCCTGTTTTGCTTGCAATCTCCCTAGTCCTGGAGGTTTTTCATTTCTTAAGCACTGCAGGATTTCAACCTGCATTTTAGAAGACTTTGGCCTTGCTCTTTAGCTTTCCACATAAACATCAGAATTCAACAAATACTATTGAGACACATTTAGGGCCCTTTTTAATTCTCCAAGTTTTTCACTCCAGCCCTGTGCAACTGCTAAAAATGATGTTGATTTCTTTTACTCCAGTTGCATCTCTGTTTAGACCAAACCTAGATACTCAGTTTCACTTGGTGCTCTGAATCAGCAAGTGCCCCCAGGGGAAAAAATATCTGCCACAATCTTTAATTTACCTCTAAATAGTTCTCTTCTAGCTGGAATTTTAGTTCCTCTAATCCTTATTGTCTTTATAGTTTCATGCAGTTTCCATATGCTTTCTTGTAATTTATCTGGCTTTTATTTTTGCGGTACGCGGGCCTCTCACCGTTGTGGCCTCTCCCGTTGCGGAGCACAGGCTCCGGATGCGCAGGCTCCGGATGCGCAGGCTCAGCGGCCACGGCACACGGGCCCAGCCGCTCCGCGGCATGTGGGATCTTGCCGGACCGGGGCACGAACCTGTGTCCCCTGCATGAGCAGGAGGACTCTCAACCACTGCGCCACCAGGGAAGCCCGAATTTTTATTTTTCAGAGAGGAAAAAAATCCCCTAAGAAATTGATGTAGTTTTAAACTCTGGTTATTGGTATATTTAAATCCTCTTGTTTTATTCTGGTAGGTAAAGGGAGGGAGGGAGAGATTTTTAAAAAAAGGAGCTGAATCTGAGAATTGCCAGGGTGGAGGTAAAGATGGGGAAAGCAATTTATGCCCCACAGAAATCATCACCCATGTGGGTTAGCCATTCTTGAGTTCCCATATCTGGTCAATGTCTGCAGTACCCTGGCTATACCTCTCTCTCTGATCCCTACTCTCCCTCTGCCCCCGTATGTATCGAATACCAGAAAAAGACCTCAGAGATTTTGTAGTCCAATTTTCCCATTGTACAGAGGAAATTGACTTGCAAGTAGTGAAGTGATTTTCCCGTGTTTGCACAGAATGTTGACAAAGTTGGGGGTCTCATAATTCCCAGTTCAGCATTATTTTCTCTTTACTGTGCTACTCTTCCAGTCCTGCTTATGTAGAGGTTTGAAAATGGCTTAATTCTTGCTTCCAACCATTTAATATTAATATTGATTAATATAGCAAGTACAATACCTGTGTTTCACTCTGGGCTTCATTGTAAGTTACATGTGTGTAGAAAACAATGTTTCAGGGCCAATGATTTGCTTCCTACAGACAAAACTCAAAAACAAAACAACCC
Source organism: Lipotes vexillifer (assembly GCF_000442215.2). NCBI lineage: Eukaryota > Metazoa > Chordata > Mammalia > Artiodactyla > Lipotidae > Lipotes > Lipotes vexillifer. Next base: position 3,414,119 of record NW_006775616.1, on the reverse strand, counting down.
CCATCCCCCCCCAAAAAAACATGGTTGTATGCCATTTAGCCTCTTCCTCTTGTTCTGATTTACAACGGTATTTGTTGTGTCCTTTGTGTGCAGAATGTGGGACTTAGCTCTGTAAGGAGTTAGCTTGTGAGGTAAAGTATCTGTATTAGTAAAGCTAGTTTCTGCAGTGTTCCAGTATCACTCTCCCACCCCAGCCCTCACTCTGAAGACTAGGTCTCACTCACCTAACTTATCACTTCTTCAAAGATGCTTCCTTGTCCGCCTTCTCTGATGCTGCACCTCTTATCCCCTTTACTCACATCTATATTACTCTATCTTCTTTTCTTTGTTGCTGTGATCTTATCTGAATTTATCCTCCTTCTTTTCTCATCATTTGTGCATCTTCCTCAATATTATGTAAGTTTCATGAAAACAAGGATCATCTCTGTCTTACACAAACTGTAGAATAATGCCTGGTACTAAGTAGATATTCAGTAGATATTTATGCAATGAATGGCCATTGACTGGGCACACATCCGCTTCCCCCCTGGTGCCTGGGTGGTTGATGCAGGGGTAACATCAACTTCACCAATGCCTGGTCTCCTCCAAAAGCAACTGAAATCCTGCTGTTGAAGTGGGGTAAACAGTCTCAGATTCTACCCTCTGTTAAAGGCAGTTTTCCCTTTCAATCCCTGGGGTTCTTTCCTCCTAGTTAACCAGTCATAGCCATATTAGTCCCTCTCAGCAGGTTTTAGTAACTTTGAACTTAGGTCTTGATAAGGACTTCAGATTCCTAGGACTAGTTTTCCTTCATTCTCATGTCCAGTTTTTCCTTTTCCTCATATTAGTAGGCATGTACTTTTTTTTTTCTTAAGGAGAAATTCACATAACATAAAATTAATCATTTTAAAATCAACAAATCAGTGGCATTTAGCATATTCATAGTGTTGTATAACCACGCCCTCTATGTAGTTCCAAAACATTTTCATCACTCCCAGTAAAACCATGTATTCATTAAGCAGTTATTTCCCATTCCCCACATACCCTCCCCTAGCCCCTAGCAAGCACCAATCTGCTTTCTATTTGTATGGATTTGCCTATTCTGAATAGTTCATATAAATGGAATCATACAATATGTGGACTTTTGTGTCTGGCTTGTTTCACTTAACATGTTTTTGAAGTTCATCAGTATTTTTAGCATATATTAGTACTTCATTTCTTTTTATGATTGAATATTACCCACTGTATAGATATTCCACAGTTTGTTTATCTATTTATCTGTTGGACATTTGACTTTTCACCTTTTGGCTACTTTGAATAGTGCTGCTATGAACATATGTGTGCAAGCATGTGTTTGAGTCCCTGTTTTCAATTCTTTTGGATATATACCTAGAGATGGAATTGCCAGGTCATATGGTAACTCTATATTTAAATTTTTGAGGAACTTGGTGTTTACTTTTAAAACTATGTCTTTAGGCCACAAGGAGCCTCACAGGTGGTTGATGGCAGAAAGAAAGGTTTACCTTAAGTTGACATCCCAAATTCCACCAAATTAAAAACAACTATCATTTTTAAAAGGTAGTTACCCTTGCCAGAAAACAAAAACCCAAACGTCCCCTGCTGTTCCCCAAACAGCTACAATGCCTGTTATGAGAATATTGAGATCCAAGAATCATGCATGGAATTTAATATATAGTAAGGATTAATATATGTTAATTACCGTCTTTCATAATTTATTAGTCATTTGACCCTAGGGAGGTCATTTAATCATTCTGGTCTCAGTTCTTTCATTGTTAAAAATAATCTTATTCTTGAAATTGGGGGCCTGGGGAAAAAGACTCCATAAATGGAATTTAGAAATTTACTGATGGCTAGAAAAAAATCTTTTTTTAAAAAAATAAATTTATTTATTTTATTTTTGGCTGCATTGGGTCTTTGTTGCTGCACAGGGGCTTTCTCTAGTTGTGGCGAGTGGGTGTTGCGGTGTGCGGTGTGTTACTCTTCGTTGCGGTGTGCGGGCTTCTCATTGTGGTGGCTTCTCTTGTTGTGGAGCATGGGCTCTAGGTGCGCAGGCTTCAGTAGTTGTAGCATGTGGGCTCAGTAGTTGTGGCTTGTGGGCTCTAGAGTGCAGGCTCAGTAGTTATGGCACGGGCTTAGTTGCTCTGCGGCATGTGGGATCTTCCTGGACCAGGGCTCGAACCCGTGTCCCCTGCATTGGCAGGTGAATTCTTAACCACTGTGCCATCAGGGAAGGCCTAGAAAAAATCTTAATAGTCCAGTCCAATTTTCTGAAAATACAGTCGAGGAAGCTATATCCTTGAATGATTATGTGACTAGCCCAGGGTCACAATGTTGTCGCTGAGCTTATCACCCTGGTCTGCAGTGTGGTCCAGGGTTTTCCATCCCATAAAGTAAGTTCCAGTTTACTTACTTCCTATTTGTTTCCAACAATTGATTACCCAGTAGAAGCTGGAGACTGGGCCTGGCATCTAACATACTTTAACTCATGTCCTTAAAATAATCCTACATTTTACCAATGAGGAAACAGAAGTTCATGGAGTTTTGGCAGTTTACCCATGGTCATACAATTAGTAAATGGTAGAGCCAAAATTGGCAGTCAAGTGTGTTTGACACCAAATTGTGAAATTTCCTGACACCACAAGTTGGAGACCTTAAAGAAGGAGGGGTAGAGCGTAGAATCAGCAGCCTTCCCAGCCCAGCTAGAGTGATCTACCTAGAAGTTGTCTTGCCCAAACATCCTCCTTGTAGCATTCTAGAAATCCCCTCCTACACATATCTCTACCTGAAATCTCTGATGAGAGAGGACCCCTTCCCTTCTTTTGGCCTGCCATTTGGCCTTGAATTTCCCACAGGTATAATTGTGACTCCAGGTAGCTAGGTGATATCATGATTATTTTCCCCACAGGGGAAACAGAAGATGGTATTCCAGATCAGATTTGCACAAAGATATCACAAATACCCTGTAATTTTAGCTGCCCCAGAGTACTTCCTTGAAATACCTTTTTCTAAAGTGTACATCCTTCGCCAAATTATAGAAGCCTAAAATTGCAAATAGGTTCTGAGACCTGAAAAAATTTTCAGAGAGCCTGGTTTTGAAAGGCATATTAGGTTTGCTCATTCAACAGAATTTATTGAGTGTCGTGGTAGGTGACCAATGCTGGGCTTGTCACTGAGTATATAAACATGAATATGATCTTTGATTTCAGAAAGCTCACAGTCCAGTGATAGAGATGGAAACATAAATGTGTCAATTACAATACAAGCTGGCAACTTTTATCTTAGTGGTGTGAGAAGACAGACTTTCTGTGTCTGGAGATCTGCAGGCACACACATTATTCAGGAACATTGTGTCCTGACTCAGCTTTCTCCCCTCTGTGAGGATATGCCTGTGCTGGTGCTGAGTTTGGATTAAGTTGTGGAGCATGGGCTCTAGGTGCGCAGGCTTCAGTAGTTGTAGCATGTGGGCTCAGTAGTTGTGGCTTGTGGGCTCTAGAGTGCAGGCTCAGTAGTTATGGCACGGGCTTAGTTGCTCTGCGGCATGTGGGATCTTCCTGGACCAGGGCTCGAACCCGTGTCCCCTGCATTGGCAGGTGAATTCTTAACCACTGTGCCATCAGGGAAGGCCTAGAAAAAATCTTAATAGTCCAGTCCAATTTTCTGAAAATACAGTCGAGGAAGCTATATCCTTGAATGATTATGTGACTAGCCCAGGGTCACAATGTTGTCGCTGAGCTTATCACCCTGGTCTGCAGTGTGGTCCAGGGTTTTCCATCCCATAAAGTAAGTTCCAGTTTACTTACTTCCTATTTGTTTCCAACAATTGATTACCCAGTAGAAGCTGGAGACTGGGCCTGGCATCTAACATACTTTAACTCATGTCCTTAAAATAATCCTACATTTTACCAATGAGGAAACAGAAGTTCATGGAGTTTTGGCAGTTTACCCATGGTCATACAATTAGTAAATGGTAGAGCCAAAATTGGCAGTCAAGTGTGTTTGACACCAAATTGTGAAATTTCCTGACACCACAAGTTGGAGACCTTAAAGAAGGAGGGGTAGAGCGTAGAATCAGCAGCCTTCCCAGCCCAGCTAGAGTGATCTACCTAGAAGTTGTCTTGCCCAAACATCCTCCTTGTAGCATTCTAGAAATCCCCTCCTACACATATCTCTACCTGAAATCTCTGATGAGAGAGGACCCCTTCCCTTCTTTTGGCCTGCCATTTGGCCTTGAATTTCCCACAGGTATAATTGTGACTCCAGGTAGCTAGGTGATATCATGATTATTTTCCCCACAGGGGAAACAGAAGATGGTATTCCAGATCAGATTTGCACAAAGATATCACAAATACCCTGTAATTTTAGCTGCCCCAGAGTACTTCCTTGAAATACCTTTTTCTAAAGTGTACATCCTTCGCCAAATTATAGAAGCCTAAAATTGCAAATAGGTTCTGAGACCTGAAAAAATTTTCAGAGAGCCTGGTTTTGAAAGGCATATTAGGTTTGCTCATTCAACAGAATTTATTGAGTGTCGTGGTAGGTGACCAATGCTGGGCTTGTCACTGAGTATATAAACATGAATATGATCTTTGATTTCAGAAAGCTCACAGTCCAGTGATAGAGATGGAAACATAAATGTGTCAATTACAATACAAGCTGGCAACTTTTATCTTAGTGGTGTGAGAAGACAGACTTTCTGTGTCTGGAGATCTGCAGGCACACACATTATTCAGGAACATTGTGTCCTGACTCAGCTTTCTCCCCTCTGTGAGGATATGCCTGTGCTGGTGCTGAGTTTGGATTAAGAACCAGGAGGGCCTGTTGTTTGTTAACATTTCCTAAAAAGCAAGATCATAGCTTGTTAGTAGAAACTCTTCTGGAATGGTGATTATAAGCCCAAATGTAAAAGGGTGATGGTGTAGCAAGATTTCAGCTTCTGGGACTTCCCTCTTGGTGCAGTGGTTAAGAATCCGCCTGCCAGTGCAGGGGATACGGGTTCGAGCCCTGGTCAGGGAAGATCCCACATGCGGCAGAGCAACTAAGCCCACGCGCCATAACTACTGAGTCTGTGCTCTAGAGCCCACAAACCACAACTACTGAGCCTGTGCCCCACAGCTACTGAAGCCTGTGCACCTGGAGCCCGTGCTCCACAGCAAGAGAAGCCACTGTGATGAGAAACCTGCGCACCGCAACGAAGAGTAGCCCCCACTTGCCGCAAGTAGAGAAAGCCTGCCAGCAGCAACGAAGACCCAATGCAGCCAAAAACTAAATAAATGAATGAATAAAAATTTAAAAAACTATTTATGTATTAAAAACAAAAACAAAACAATTTCAGCTTCTTTCTGAAATATGGCTGGATCCTACCAGAAGGGAGAGTGTCAGTGGCAGCTGCACAACCAGTAGGGAACCAAACAACAAGGAAGAAGCTATGCAAGAATAAGCTGCATGTGCTCCTGCTCTGTGCAGCCACTTCTGTTAGGTTCTGTGTTTAGTCATTAGGGAAGTATATTGAAAACTGTGTGTGTGTGTGTGTGTGTGTGTGTGCGTGTGCGCACATATATGTGTCATCTTCCTGCAGCTCCAGGGCCTGACCTTCAGTGCTGTAGGCGATAAGAACACAAGGCTGTGAAAGCACTGAGGAAGATGAATCTACTTTGTGTGGCTTCACAGAAAAGGTGACATTTCAACAAGGTCTTGAAAATTAGTATGAGTTTTCCAGTTGAAGAAGTTGAGGAGGAAATGCCAGACAGTGGGAGCAGATGATGAAAGTAATGAAAGAGCCTGAGGCATTCAGGGACCAGTAAGGAGTCCAGTGTGTTTGTGCAGCAGAGATTGTATGTATATTAAGGCAACATTGACTGGAGTGTGGGTTGTAGTCAGATTGTGAAGTACTCTGGTGCCAGGAAAAGAAAATCGTACTGATAATGAGTCATTGAAAGGTTTTAGGCAGGGGTAGGATGTGGTCAGTTTTGGTTTTAGGAATATAAGAGGCAGTAATGCAGAGGATCGGTTAGCATGGGAAAAGAATGACATTTGAAGAGAAAAAGTAGGACTAAGATAAGGCAGTGGCAGTTTGGATGAGAAGGGCAGGCTGAATGTGAAAGATGTTTCTGATCTGAAGGTTGAGGGAGGAATTGAGAATGCCCACAGTTTCTAACTTGGTCAGACCATTAAGCTGGATGGAAAATGTAGCAGAGTGGATATGGGTTTTGGAGGTGGGGGGAAAAATGGGAAAATAATGAGGTCAGTTTTACACATGTTAAATTTGAGGTGTTTTTAAGGACATCAAGTGAAGATATAAACAGCTGGAAATATAGCTCATGAGATACAGATTTTGGAGTCATTGGCTTATAGATTGGTAATTAAAACTTGACAGTAAGGTCATCCAGCATGAGTACATGGATTAAGAGTAGGATAACTAAAGATGGAACCCTAAGATACATCAAAGTTTAATGTAATGTAGAAGAAAAATCATAAATGGTGATGTTGACCTAAAAGCAAGAGAACTAGGTGAGACTGCCCTCCCAGAAATTAAGAGAAGATTGTGGAGTGGTCAAATGCAAATATTGCATACTTCTCCAATAGTATGAGTATTGAAAATAGCTCATTAGATTTGGCATTTAGGAGATCAGTGTTGACTTAGTAAGTGTGGTTACTATGGAGTGTTAAGGAATAAATTAGAAAGGACAATGTAGGATATAGTAGGTGTAAATAATATTTTAAAATTAATTTTTGTTTTTATCAAGGTGATACTTGTGCATATTAAGAAAATTCGGAAACTACTAAAAGGCTACTAGGAAGATTTTCTTATCTTTTCTCTTATTTCCATTAAAGAAATCTTTTTTGTTCTATTTTCTGGAAATTTCCTTGATTAAATTATGATACTCTTCTATTGCATTTTAAATGTAGACAAATGATTATGCTTTAAATCATCAAGGCTCTTCTTTGTTTTTTGATGGTTTCTGTTTCACAATACCCTGTTCTTGTTTCATGTATATACTGTCTTCTTTTATCTTTCTGAGGAAGGAGAGACAGGACTAGAAGTAATCATGCTAAGAACTCCAAAGAATTCAAAGTAGAACATTTCTATGTGTTGTTGGGAGAGGAGGGAGGGTCCTATTCACTCATGCAAATGGAATTCTTATGGGCCCAGCCCACCAGGAAGTTTTGTCCTGACGTGGTTGAATATTAAGGGTAGACACAGCTTAGGTTCAAGCCAAGAATCCTGCTACAAAGACATATATGCAGGCTCTGTTTTGTATGCTGAACAAAATTCAGACCCATACCAAACTATCAGAGGGAATCATGTCTACTTTGGCCCAGTGGGATGATTAGAAAATCATAGCTATTGTCAGATCCTAATTTGAATGTCAGTTAGAACCAAGTAGCTCATGGGAGTGAGATACAAGAACCTTATGACTTAATATATCTATTTCTATTTCAGGCAGAGCAGAAAACCAAAGTGAAGATCAGGGCAGAGATTCATGTTTAAGTTGTATTTTTTGAGTTCTAACTCCATGCTCCAAATTTTCATACATGTTTTCTCATGGAATTTTCACAATAACATCATGAGTAGGTATTACTGTCTCATTCTTGACAAAGAAATTGAAACTCAGAGAGGTAGTGAATCTTACCCAATTAAGAGAGACTAATGGGATAACCAAGGCCTTCTTACTCCAAGTCCAAAATTTTATCCACTAAACCACCTATTTGTTCCCAAAGCAAATAAGGAAGAGAACCAAGAAAGTAAGTTACAGAGAAGAGGAAGAGGATGCCCGCAACTCCTTGTTCACCTATTTGTAATTTCTTGAGTATTAATTAGCATGTATCAGAATTTTAATTTCTCACTAGGAATAATTTGTTATTTGGTCCCATGCAATCTTTTCCTTTACACTTATTTTACTCTTTAACCATTTCCATGTTTGAAAGTTGGGAAAGGGTGGGTCATGGCTCTGAAAAGCTTTGTTTTAGTTAGCTTGCCACAGGTAGGGTTTGACTTTTCCATTATTATAAGGTAAGAAATATAAGTTTATTGTGGAAAAACTAGAAAGTATAAATAAAAATTTAAAAATTAAAAAAATTCCATAATTCCTCTACCTAGAGAAAGTCACAATTTCCACACTCTCTTTATTCATGGATATTTTTAAATGGAGCCGTGTTATGTATAGTTCCACAAATTATTGTGAACATCTCATGTCAGTAACTGTAAATCTGTACAGTTGCTTTTAATGATTTAAGAGTTTTTCATTATATGATTATAAGTAAAGCTTTGTTTTGTTCACCCAGCATTCATTAGCTGTTCACAAGCTTTGTTGTATACAGAATTCCAAATAGATTTCTTTTGTCTTTTGCAATCCCATGTCCCTGAACTTATTGACCTTCTAGGTGCTGGTAGATTTGGGCTTATGATTTTATAACTGCCAATTTCACTAGGCATTGAATTGACTTGATAGAAATTGCTGGAATTGTTCAGTGAGAAGAAGTAAATTGTTGTGTAGTACTTATTTTCAGCATGATACCCTAAGTGAAGACACCAGATAAGAAGTGATTAAAGTACAGACCACAGAGGCTCTGAGTGAAAAGCAAGGGTCACTGCTTTATTGCTTTTCATATAAAAAAGGGAAGGGCTTCCCTGGTGGCGCAGTGGTTGAGAGTCCGCCTGCCAATGCAGGGGACACGGGTTCGTTTCCCGGTCCGGGGAGATCCCACATGCCATGCAGCGGCTGGGCCTGTGAGCCATGGCCGCTGAGCCTGCACGTCCAGAGCCTGTGCTCCGCAACAGGAGAGGCCACAACAGTGAGAAGCCCGCGTACCACAAATAAATAAATAAATAAATAAATAAATAAATAAATAAGGGAATAAAAAGGAAAAAAATTCGGGGACAAAGTGTAAATGAATTTGACTTGCTGACCCTTGAGAAATTTGGGATTTGAGCACTGAATCTTAAACACCTTCAGAGAATCACTGAGTTAAAAATTTAATAGATCAAAATGGAATATGAGAAGATAAAACCAGAAGGTTCCTCATACCTCCATGTAGCAACTGATATATCTTTTGAAAATTTCAGGTAATGCGAAAACTTTCCAGGAAACCAACTACATGTGTTAGTGGTTGAAAATTGCTATTTTGAGCAAAGGAGAAAGCCAAATCCAGGAGAATAATAATGAGTGTTTCTGCATTTCTTGAACACGTCTAGGAGATGTAGGTGATATACACCCTGATGTTGGGAAGTCAAGTGATGTAGCAAATCACTTTGTGATGTAAACAAATGAAATTATCAACCAGGAGATCTAGTTGATCCCTGTTCTACATTAACTTTTTGTGTTACTGTGTACGGGTCACTTAACCTTTTTGTATCTCAGTATGTTCATCTATAGATTTGGGGATGGTTTTAACTCTGGTCTGATCCACCTTGTAGACATTGTGGGAATCAAATGACAGAGTGATATAATGAGTTTGAAGACACTTTGAAAAGGACCAAGCTCTCCAGCTTAGGGGTTCATGAAAAAAAATAATAACTGTCATTTACTTCTGTTCAATCAAGTCCCTGGTTTTCTTGTTCTCAGAATACAATTCTTAAACATCAGAACTGTTTCCCTCGTTAGAGATCCTCAGTAGAACACCTACTAGTTCAAATAGTTAATCCTCCCAGAGTTAAGCATTATTTGTTTAGAAGATAGATTTTTTCAGTTGTGTATTTTAAAATATAATTTCATGTCTAGAAAATCTGCATCAAGGTATGTAGTCTAAAACATAAGATCATTTCATTAAAAAATTAGACTCAAACATGGAGAGAATGTGGTTAGCTAAAACAAAACACAGCAAGGACACAAATTAAAAATCTGCTCATCTAGTCCAAGAACTAGATTATTTTTCCCCACAAAAAAGGCTACATAGGGCTTCCCTGGTGGCGCAGTGGTTGAGAGTCCGCCTGCCGATGCAGAGGACACGGGTTCGTGCCCCGGTCCGGGAGGATCCCACATGCCGCGGAGTGGCTGGGCCCGTGAGCCATGGCCGCTGTGCCTGTGCGTCCGGAGCCTGTGCTCTGCAACGGGAGAGGCGACAACAGTGAGAGGCCCGCGTACCGCAAAAAAAAAAAAAAAAAAAAGAAAAAAAGGCTACATATTTAAAATAAGTGGAAAGAATTTTAAAGAGGCAATGAAGGCAGTACAGTGAGGACTCTGAAATCCTGGGAACATTTACACTTTACCTTTGATAAAACTGGGCTTTTTAAGTATCTTTCCTTAATTGGGGAAATTACACCCAGAATTTAGAGGTGCTTTCATTATATGGGAGTCTAGACTTGTTTTCCCTTTCTTTTGTCCTAGGAGTTTGTACTGTAGGTCACACAGGGCTGTGATAGAGAACATAAAAGCCTCGATTCTGCCATTGAGAGCTCTGCATGGCACCTAACTCACCCAAAAGACTTAATGTCCTTCCCCAGTGTGAGTAATTTTCTCCCTATTCGTTGGTAGTATCTGTACTAGATCAAAAAGTTCAGTGGTATAATGGGAAAGCTTGATTTTGATTTTGGGCTTTTGGTTCCTCAATTTAACTGTGGAACATTTCCCAGCCCCCACCTAAGAAATTTGCTTATAAAATTTCTACCAGGAGTCAACAGATGAACTTGAATCTGGGGAAAGTTCATTTGGCACCTTTTGATAGTAGCTTTCAGAGAAGGAATAACTTTCAATCTGTTTGCTATATAGGACATTTTATAAATGTCTATATTCCAAACGTCTAAAGGAAATTTAGAGAAGGCATATATACTTTGTCCATTACTTCACCTTTTGGGGGAGGCATTTGAATCTGTAGGATAACTGAGTGGTTTGTTCTCATTCTCCTACCCAGAGTCAAGGTCGTGATGACCTTTTTCCTGACTGATCTGTGAGTGGTGGTGGATCTAAATTGTCGCACATAAACAGAGACTGAAGTTATTTTTTTTTTTTTACATCTTTCAAACAACGCATTCTCTTTTATTAACCATCTCTTTTGGCATTATTGATTTAAAAATCCTCTCTTGTTAGTTAGCTTTACCAAACATGTCTTTTCAATCCGTGATGAGGACCAGAAGGAAGTAAATGGGTGTGGAGTGAGAAGACCCCATGCTGCCACAAGCATTAGAAGTTATAACCTTTTATGCAGATTGGCACTCAATATTTGATTGATTGACAAGCAAGATCAATTTAGATTCTTTTGGCTAGCAGGCACTATAATAGCTTTGAAAATTACTTGGGTGCATTGGTAATGCACCAAGCTTTGAAAATTACTTGGGTGCATCTAGAGCTTTTAATGTATGAAAGCGCAGATTGTTCTCACTTTATTGGGTCACAGATTGAAGCGGGTAATAAGAAATCTGAAGTTCACTGTTCTGCTTTCCCTAGGTGTAGTTTCTACTTATGCTGATTACAACCGTCTCACCTCCTGTCCCCCTCTCCCTTTCCTTTCCCCATCTAGCCCCCAAGTTCAGCCTCTTCTTACCCAAAGTAACTACAGACTCATTAAGGTATAGCTTTATTAAGTAGTTTAACTTGATACAAGTCTCATTATCTTTATGTTGGTCACTTAAGGTATTTCTCTATAAAGCACAGGTAATTTTAAGCAAAATCAAGAAGGAAAATTGTAAATTGAAGAGAGATACTAGAAGGTGCTGAAGACAAGTCAGCACTTTCTAATGACCCTTTGACAACTTCTTCTCACCTCTTTAGTAACCATTAGCAGTTTCATCTATTCTTGAAACATGCTAACTCTTTTACTGGAAGGTACCAAGTACTAATGCTAACGAGTAAATGAAGAACAGAGTTTAATCTGTTATCCCTCCCATTGTGTGTGTGTGCGCATCATCGAATGTTTGAACAGAAAGATGTTCTTGGTCCTAGAAACCAGGCACTTGGTCCATCCACCCTGCACATGTTATGTACCTGGTGTTTCAGGCACATTTTATGTACCTAATGTTCTACTTCTGTTTGTAAGTTTCCTTAGTAGATTGGTTTCTTGCTTGCTTGGTGTGTATTTTGATTTGTTTTATTTACTTGAATTCTTGATAGAGTCTAAGGCAAGTTTGAACTGTAGTTAATTGTAGCATAGCTCTGTTTGTCTCAAGTTAGAAATGAAAAGTAAAATGAGAGTAATAATAACATATATCTCCCTAGGAGAGCTAGTGTTTTCTTTTTTGCTCATGTCTTTCCTGTTATTTACCAACATACAGTCATATTTTCTACAATTGCCACTCTAACATCTGTATCACTTTGGAACCTACTTTTCCCTTAACATTATTATAAACATTCTCCAGGATTTCTTGCAAGTAAATTTTAAGGAATGAATGTACCTAGGCCAGTACATTTCAAAATTTTTTGACCACGCCCCAGTCTAAGAAATATATTTTACATTGTATTTTGCAAACATACATAGATGTACATATGCACATGTACACATACATATGTACATAGATATAAAGGTTTCAGGAGACAATACTTGCCCTCACAAAGGGTGATGCAATCTGATATTTTCCATTCCATTTCACTCTCTTTTCTTTTTTATCCATTTCATTTAAAAAAAACAACTGCTGGCTTTGACCACGTAAAATATTTTCATCACTCCCTGTAGATTGATATACTACCATTTACTCTCCTATTGCTGGGCATATGGATTATCTCTAGAAGTTTTTTCCTCTTCTTTCCTGACCTTCCTTTCTTCTTCTTTCCTTTTCTTTTTGTTTTCACAGAACATATTACACCAAATGGCTCATGTATTTAGTAGTTTGCTTTTGTTGAATTATTCCCAAGAATGGAATTACTAGTGCAAAGATTAAAAAAAGTATGGTCTTTATATTTGCACTTTAATAGAGAATAATTTCTTAATGCCAGGCAGTTCTGGTAGGTGATTAGGAGACAGGTGGGACAGAGAGGTCTTTATTTACAGACATCCATGAAGCACCTATTAAGACCTCGGCACCATAGTGTTGTGGGGAAAGGATCAGAGTCAAGCCCTGAATCTCTCAACTTTGTCATTTGCCAGTTTTGTCAGTTCTCTGATCTTCAGTGATAGCTACCTCTTTGGGCTGTCGTGTGGAGTAAACAAGATAGTACATCACTGCAAAGTGTCATTGTTTCATTATTACTGCCCATATTTCTATGGCTAACTCTGTATACCTCTCCTAAGGAAAACTTTATTCTGCATTTAATCAACTGGGGCATCAGCAGTTTCTTAATTGTTGCCCTAGATAGAAACTGGGTGGCCTCCTACAGAGAGGGGCAGAAAATTTGGCAAATTGTAGCTCCTGGACAGCTTATTCCATGTCTACAGAGTGAGGGCCACCTCAAGTCAGATTTTAGTGACACCAGAGGCACTAGCTTCTGCTTCTTGTCCCCGAAGCTCCTTTTATCCCCGTTGGGGTATTGATCTGAAGAGCTAACAGAAGGATGAAATTGAAAAGATAACAGAACAAAACACAAAAGGAACCCCACAAATCTCCCTACATAATTTTGTCCTTCCTTTCTGAATGGGTTGGAGGGACATGTGAATGTTTTTAATTACATTTTGCCTTTGTTCTAAAATCATCATGGAAAAATACAGTTTATTTATCTGATGGTGTAGCTTTATTGTTAAGATTCTAATAGATAGGGCCCATGTTTACCTAGGGTGAATCATAATTTATTTCACCTTCTGGAGGGCTTCTGACACAAGTTTGACGTCTGCAGTTAATTGATTAATTGAATTAATCTTTTTGCCTCAAATCAAGGAACCTTCATTGGGAGGACAAATTAATTTTACAAGTTCAAGTAGAGTCAATTCCTGATTTCTCCTGGGGTTGACTAGTCTGTAGATTATCTAATTTGTACTTTTCCCACCTCCCACAAGTTACTTGTTATTTATTTGTTAGTGACTTTACTCTTTATTTGCACTGAAAAACTGATTTTAAAAAAGGATACACTTAAGACAGTTGGAATTTTCTATTTTTTAGATTATTCTCATAAAAAAATGTAGTTGGAGGGCAGTTTTAGGGCATCAAGATACTGTGTCATGGTACTGTACTGATAGATACATGTATATTTGTTCAAAGCCATACAATGTACAACACCAACAGTGAGCCATAATGTAAATTACGGACTTTGGGTGATTGTGCTGTGTCAGTGTAGGTTCATCACTTGTAACAAATATACCACTCTGGTGGGGGGTGTTGCTAATGCGGAAGCCTGCGCATGCGTGGATGGGGGTGGGTATGAGAGAAATCTCTGTATCTTCCTCTCAACTTTGCTGTGAATATAAAACTGTTCTTTAAAAAAGTCTTTAGGGGCTTCCCTGGTGGCGCAACGGTTGAGAGTCCGCCTACCAATGCAGGTGACACGGGTTCGTGCCCCGGTCCGGGAGGATCCGACATGCCGTGGAGCGGCTGGGCCTGTGAGCCGTGGCCGCTAGGCCTGTGCATCCGGAGCCTGTGCTCCGTGGCGGGAGGGGCCACAGCAGTGAGAGGCCCGTGTACCGCAAAAAAAAAAAAAAAAAAAAGTCTTTAAAAAATGTAGCTGTAGAAGAGACTGAAACTATTACCTAAAATGAGGCTTCTGTGAATTTCAGTCACCACCTGAAGTGTAGGTATGAAGATTAAATGAGATAACGATTGCAAGATACCTGATTTAGGGCCTGGTGAGCAGTGCTATTTTCATCTCCTAGTTGAAAAAAATAGAAATCTAGCTTCTACAAACAGAAATACCTTTATCTTCATTTCTTCTTTCTTATTTTTTTTATGATTACTGTTAAAATTTAATTTTGGCAACCAGTAGCGCAGCACTTCAAAGTCAAGGTATCTAAACTCAGTTTTCTTTGGGTCCAGCCATGCCACAAGAGCCCTAGAAGTAGTTCCTAAGGAGATTTATAAAGGAGATTCACTGAAGCACTGTGTGTTCTCGTGAAAAGTCTGTCAATAGAGGAAGAGGTAAAGAAAATGTGATGTATTCATATGATGGATTATTGCATAACTGTTAAATGACAGATCTATATATGTCAATACAGATAGATCTCCAAAGCATAATTTTGAATGAAAATCTCAAGTTACCAAATTATGGAAAGAGTAAATGTAACACATAAAATGTTATAATTGTATCATTATAAATAATAATAATAGTATGTAAAATATAAAAATAGTTTCTAAGGGTATATATTAAATTTATGATAGAGAGTTCTCTGGGAAAGGGGGCTAGCAGGAGAAAACTGGAGTGTGGAATGGAGGGTTCTTCAATTTATCTGTCTTGTTTAATTTCTTTTTAACAAAAAAGGACTTGTAGTGCCTCAAACAGATATTCAAATGAAGAGACATAATCAGGGTAACGTATAAACTCCTAAATGTTTACTAGTGTCCTCATTTCTCTCATTATTGTTTTCTAGATTACCTGGGCTCAGAAATCTAAGAATAAATTATATTTTTTTGTTTTATTATCTGCATCAGTCTTTCATCCATGTGTGTTACTTCTTTTAGAATGTATCTCAGAATTGGACATTTTTTAATGTTTTTAATATCACTGTTTTAATTCACAAAGTTATCACCTATATCAGTCCAGCTCCCTGCAGGAAACAGATGGCACACTTAAATGTTGTGATTGAGGAAAGTTTAATAAAGGAATACTTCATAAATGTACGAGCATAGAAAAAGCAACAAGTGTGGGTATAGACTGGTAACACGAAAATCATACATCACACCACCTGTAGACCTGAAAGGTTAAGAGGAGAAAGAACTATTAAAACAAGAGAGAGAGAGTGTGAGAGCGAGGGCGGGGGTGGGAGAGCATGAGAGAGAGAGAGAGAGAGAGCGAGAGAGAGAGAGAGAGAGAGAGAGAGAGAGAATTACCAGGAGTCTTCTCCTTTTAGTAGAGGTCATAACCAACCTGAGGGGGTACATCAGTAAGGTATCTGGGGAATACAGGCCCTGACTTTTTTCTGATTCTCTGTCCATGCATTTCTCTGGATAACCTCAGTGGGAAGCCACAGAGCAGGTGCATTGCTGCAGGTCCTCCAGGTCCGCAGCTGGGGTGCAGAGCAGGGTGGAGAAGAGTAGGAAGTGGATCTGGAAGGCTGCGTGGGAATATCCAGCAAAGCCATCTCATCTTCTCATGTCTGGAATTTTGAAAACACAGATGTAGGATGTATAGAGAAAAACGATTAAACAAGGTAAACTTTGCTGTCAGGTGAACTGTGTTATCACTAAAACGAAAAATGTGTGAGGGAATTGAAGGCTCTGTTTCTGCTCTTCCAGGTTTCCTAAGCACCAGATGTTGATTCTTACATTAGCTGCTTTCTAACTGTGTGATCTTGAGCAAGATGCTAAGCCTCTCTGTTTCAGCTTTCTTATCTGTAGAGTGGATATAATCATAGTGGTTTTCCTACAGATTAGGTTAAATAATTTATGTCCATCTCCTAGCACAGGGCCTGGTACATAATAAATGTACCCATTTATTTAATATTAGGGTTTATCCTCTATTGTTATGAAAAGTATTCTCCAAGCCCAAGAAAGTCAAGCTGCAATCACTGTATTAGTCAGATCACAAGTCACTAATTACTAATGGCCAATACAAGAAGTGAGGTTGAGTATCAAGGAACATTCTAGGACTGGCCATCCTCTTTCATTTTTGCTTATCCAATTCTCCACTTCAAGTTCTAGCCAAAAAAGCACCTTTTTATAAAGCATTATCTGAGTTCTGCACCCCACAGACTATCATCTTTCAATCTATAGCATTCTTTTTAGAAGCCAAGTACTATATTGTGTGGTGATAGACCACCTAATACAGGCTTCCTGTTGTACAAAAATATGTATTTCTATCTACCCAGCTAGATCAGAAGCTTTTTGAAGATAGACATAATAGTTTAAAAAAAATTCTTAGAAGTATTTATT
>NW_006775616.1:3386824-3397230 GCF_000442215.2 Lipotes vexillifer | reverse complement strand
TTTCCCTCCCTCCCTCCTTCTCTTCCTTTCTTCTTTCTCTCCTTCCCCACTCCTTTCTTCGTCCTATCAATTAAGCTGTATTAATTTATTGAGGACCTAACAGGTGCTATGCTATTGCTGTGGGGAAGCACATGGATGGAAAAGACACAGACTCTACCTTTATAGAGCTTAAGATATAGTTGAGGAGATAGACACATGAATATATTAACTACAGTCATAATTATTCCATGTATAATACTATACAATGTAGAAAATAGTAAGCACTTTTAGAAAATTACAGTTGAAGTCTCTGGATATTTAAAGTACAGAAAGATAAGCTTTGAAGAATAGGGAAGACCTCAGCAAGAAAAGAGTTGATGAAGGGCCAGAAATTAAGATAAGAGGAGGGACTTCCCTGGTGGCACAGTGGTTAAGAATCCACCTGCCAATGCAGGGGACATGGGCTCTAGCCCTGGTCTGGGAAGATCCCACATGCCACTGAGCAAGCCCGAGTGCCACAACTACTGAGCCTGTGCCCTAGAGCCCGCGAGTCACAGCTACTTAGCCCGCATGCCACAATTACTGAAGCCCGTGCACCTAGAGCCCATGCTCCGCAACAAGAGAAGTCACTGCAATGAGTAGCCCACACATTGCAACGAAGAGTAGCCCCCGCTCGCCAAAACTAGAGAAAGCCTACACGCAGCAACGAAGACCCAACACAGCCAAGAATAAATAAATTTATATATATTAAAAAAAAAAAGGATAAAAGGATACTCTCACTGCTGGCGAAGAAGGGAATGAGCCATAACGGCAAATGAAGGCTGGACTGTACCATTACTGCTGTGGGGTTTCCGGGATATTTGCTACAGTAACGTTAGCCTGGAGAAGCTTGTATTCCAGCTAAGGGCTTGGGCAATGACCTGTTTACCGGAGCTTTCCAGATGAACATCTTCTAGTATTAAGATGTTTCCAACCATGATTACTGATGTTTCTGACAAGCTCCTGATTTTTCACAATCAGGTTTGGAGTGATGAGTTGGTATCAGTGGATGTCTTTGTATGGATTTAATGATGTTAAGGAGCATAGCCCAGATATTATTATGTGCAAGTATCACATTTTAAGTAAAACTCACATTCTCTGCCTCTTTCTGAAAAAAAATCTATATCAGAGTCTATGGAGCTAAAAGAACAGGAGGGGGTCACATGGCTGTGTGATGCAAATTAATTATATAATAATTATAGCTGGAAAATAATTAACCAGATCTGTACTATCAAATGAAAACAGAGAACAGAGGAGGAAACACAGATAACTGACTTGATAGATAAACATCCTGAGACCTTCTCCAATTATAGCATTTAATATGCAACATAAAATATGTATGCAACTATGGGGAAAGAGAAGGTGCTTCGTGCTGTTGCCCATCTTTTATTAAGCAATTTATTAGGTAATGCCTATTAATGATATTAATAGCTGACATTTCTGGAGTATTTAAAATGTATTGGCCACTGTTAGCCAACACACACAATAGCACTGTGTACACATATAATAGTATTTAATTGATTATTGAGACAATGCAACTTTCGGTTGAAGTTGGTTGAGAAAGGAGAGGGAAGTGAAAACAATATGAGCAACTCTTTAGAGAAATTTGGCTGTGAAACGAAGACGAAAAAGGAGTAGAAGGAGGAAGTTGTAGGTGAAATTGTGTAAGATATTCTTTCTTCCACTTTTCACCTGGGCAGACAGGTGCACAGAGAGTTTATGTTACCCAACCAATATTTAGCAGAGTCGGTAAAGGAATTTCAAATGCATGTACAGGCTTCTAGGGCAGTAGATCATCTTTTGCCAGCTGACACCACCATTCCCTCAAATCAGGAAAGCATGGAAACTGCCGAATCCATGTTGGACTTCTGAGAGGAGGTTGTGGAACACGGTGAGGTTGTTCCTAGGAGCCCTGAATCAGAGTGAGGTTAGGGAGAAGTCGTCTTCATTCTTATTTTTATGTTTTATAGTCACTGAAAGAATGTTCTAACCTTAGTAGGCCCTCAGTAAATAACAATAACAAAAACATTTATTGGTCACTTACCCTGTCAAGTCCTAATCTGAAGCTTTAAACACATCGTATCATCTTATTTCATCTTCACAACAATGCTATGAAGTACATGATGTTATTATCTCCGTTTTAAAGATAAAGATATTTAAGCCCAGAGAAGTAAATTTCCCTAAGAATATATTTCTACTAAAATTGAGTTTAGTCTTTGGATCCAAAGCCCAGATTATTAACCACCACTACTTCTTATAGTATCTTGCTGGGGGAGGGAGTGGAGAAGTATATGGTAAGGGGGTGGTTTAAAGTCCACAACTATCTGTTTTTATCCAGCTCCTGATTTGGAAGCAAAGTAGTTTCTCCTCAAGTTACTATTAACTGGGTGCTGTACTGGGGCAGATTCTGATCTTTTCTTATGCCATCTCATGACTCACAGGGAATAGGCTTGCTTAGGTTTTTGCTTAAGGCTCCAGTGGCGAAAGTCTGTTTTTCTGTCACCAATGGGTTAAAAAAATCCATTTTCTGAAGATCTAGTACATCAGATGTGAAGTGAATGCTACAAATCTGCTTAATGAGTCTTGAATGTGAACAGTGTATTGGCATATTTAAGACAAATTGCAATTGTCAGAAATTCCTTTGTGGCTTCCTCTGAGGCCTGTGAGTGGAGGTAAGTTAACCCTACGGTTCTCTGGCAGTTTTAATTTTTACAATTTTTTCTCTTTTGGTTTGAAACCATGAAGAATGAATTATCTGCAGGATGCTTTTTGGTGGATGGAGGAAATATTCTGAAGGCCTCAAAATGAAATACTGTACAAACATTTAGCTAATATGATCATGCAATTGTCAGGGAAAAAAGGTACTGTGCATAAAAATATGGAGGTATTTATTACAGAAAAAATAGTGTACATTTAGAGTCCCAGAAAGCTTTCAGAGGAAACAGCTTCCTTTGCTTTTGAGAGCCATTAATCATTGCCACACAAAGGGCATTTCTAGTATTGGAGATAGGAGAATACAAGAGAAATACATCTACGCATTCTTTTTGAAATGAAATAGAGAATTAAAGAAAGAAATAGATTTTCAGGCTCTGCTGCATTTTAATATATAATGATGTATGTCCATATATGTTCATACCCTTGAAATGTATATGTATGTTGGTGCTTAATCTACCTTATTAGAGACATCAACTACTTAGAAGCAAGTGTGCTTCTAGAAGGAACATAATTATTTTGCTCCTCTGAAGAGATGTCTTCAAGAATGGCCTGAGTAAGTGAAATACCTCAACACCTGCAATGAGCATTACTGCTGTGGGGCCCTCAGTTTCCATCTGAGGCTCTCCCACTGAGCTCTTCTGATGTTCACTTCTTTGTGAAGTTTAGCATTAAAGATGAAAGTGGCGTGAAGCAATTTTGGAGAAAGGAAGCTTTGAAATCTCAACCCCGAGGGGAAGATAAATTATTCTTCTAGGCACTTTGGCAGGGGCACTGTTTTGAAAGGCAAGAGGCCAGAGAAGGCCTGAAAAATCATGGCCATTGTTTCCGACAGCTTTTGGGGTGTTGATCAGATTAAGCAGGACCAGCAGGCTGCATTTTCAGTGAGCCCTGAGAATCCGTGGGAGCGTATCTCTTTGCGTATGCCAAACCAGCCCCTGGCTGTTGTCAGTCTGATGGATAGCTGGAGCTAAAGCTTTAGGTGCAGGGACAGCTGGGGGTAGGAAAGGGTGACACTCCTGAGAGAACTCTGGTTAATCTAGGGCTGAGCTTCTTGAACAAGGTACTCAGAGGTTTTGGACGCCACAGGATAAATGTGGTATGTTTTCCTGGAGGGTCAGTTTTACTAGAAGATTAGAGGTGCAAATCATCTTTTTGATATTAAAGGGAACAACAGAGATGTATTGTGAATTGGAAGGCAAAACTTGCATCACTTTTAAAGATAGAACTAGAGATTGTAAGGAGACAATAAGCTTGTAGTAGGTTAGATTCTGATCACTTCCTTTCCACCCGATCCGAGTGAGTATATGAAAACTCTAGTCTACCTTTAAGGGCCCCTGTGTTGGGCATCTTTGAGCAATTAAATACAGTTGAACCCAGAAAGGATAAAAGAGTTTTTGTGGCTTAAGATGAAAGTTTTAAATTGAAATTTGAGGTTGAAAATTGTCAGTCTACAGGCTGATTCTTACACACAGGTCAAATTTAATCAACAGACACGTTTAGTTTGATCCATGCAGTGTTAATTTTTTCAGTTAGTTGCTAGAATTTGTAAAGCAAATTCCTCATAATAATCCAGTTTCTCTTAAAAATAAGGAAAGTTTGGCAACACCCAGCATGGTCTCTTGCATGGCAATAGTCAACTAGAGCTAAATAGTGCGGCTCCCTTCAAAACAGTATGCTTCCAGCCTACCGCACTTACCACCCAGCCCAGTTCTCTCACTACTATCGGCCTGATCTCTATAGACATTTCCATTTGTGACCCATTCTTCAGCCATGATACCCCTGGGGTTATTCTCGTGGCCTTATCTTTATAGGATTCATCTTTTCATCTTGGTCTTGTGCCCTGCTGTAGACCATGGTTATCATGGTAATCTATAAAGATTTCTTTGCATTCTGAGAACTAATCCTTACTTAGGTGTGTAGATATTAAGTGTGCACCGACAAGCTGCTGTGTGTTACGGCAGTATGAAGACTGAGCCTGTAAGCTGGTGTTTGCTACTTTGAAAGGGACCTACGAAAACTGTCCATGCCCACATTTCACCCATTTTTGACTAGGTGAATATAACTCTTTATGTTATCATTTATTTTAAAACTTAGTGTGAAAGAGGCATGTGACAATTTTGGTGTAGAGGAGAAAGTGTAGAGAACTTGGTTGCTTGTCAGCTGTAGTGTTGGAGAAAGACCATTAGATAGGGAATTAAGGTCCTTGGGTTATAATCCCAACTCTTCACTTACTGTTCATTCTCAGGTGTGATAACTAAGTTGGTGATGCTCGGCTTCCTCGTCTTATGTGGATTATATCACCTGCCTGTTATATCTCACAAACTCCCTGAGAATCTCAACTGTAATAATACAAAGAAACCAGCTTAGAAAACCATAAAAACTTGACAAATTTAGGCATCATGTTCATATGAAATCCTAAAATGGTGGGTTATGTCTAGGTAATTCTCTTTGACCAATATAATCCCCACTACAGTTAATTATATTTCCTGATGGTGATGTAGTTTCCTTTTTTAAAGACTGAAGAGAGAATTCAGTTACAACAAGATGTATCTTTATTGGCCAAGTAGGGCCTTAAAATGATAAAAGAGTGTCTTGCTATCCCTTTTTCAATGAATACCAGAGTTATTTACCACTAGCTCCAAACAAGAAATAATAAAGTTATATAAAAATGTGTTGGATTTTTATAGGCTTGGAGGTCACTGGGATCCAGCTTTATATTCATTATTTGCTAGCACCATTTTTATTTCATGCACTGTGAATTTGTGAGCGTCTTTTTCCTTTCAGGCAGTCAGAACTATGAATTTCTTTTATACTGATCTGCTTATGGTAGCTGGTATAACAGCATCTTGTAGCAGACATGCTGCAGGTCATATCTTCTTTTGCCTTTCATAAAAATTTTAGTGTTTCTTGTCGGTCGCAGAAAACATCAGTGTTTCTCCTTGAACAATTCTGAACAAGTCTTTTGATGTTTTCTGGTTTAGCTCTTAAATCTTGTGTGGTGTGGATTACAAAGAAAAGAGACATTAGGGATTCTTTCATCAATCTCATTCTTCAGAGATTTCAAAAGAAAACTTTGAAAGGCACTAGATTTTCTGCAGCTAAGGAGGCTTCTGACATGTACATTCATAGAGATGGCTTGCACAATAATCCTTTTTAACAAGAAAGCAGAACACCATTTGTTCTGTTACTCATGGTGTCCCATGGTTGGCATTTTAAAAGCCATTTTAAATCTTGAAACCTAGGGTCTAGGACCTATGGATACACTATATCCTGTACAAAATCGTTTCTTTTTAAATTCAATAATTATGTCTTTGAAAACGCCAAGAAATTGTTAAGAGATTTGTATTTTATATAGATTTGTCCTGTATAAGTACTTCCAAATTACATTGTAGGTGACACAGAATTACCCTAGACTGTCATATTTAGAAATACATTACTTATGATCAGTACCCCATTCAATGTTTATTTTCCTGTTTCAACATTGCTGCTATTTGGTCATAAGGTCCTGTGTTTCTTTTCTTTGCTTTTTTTTGAACATCTTTATTGGAGTATAATTGCTTTACATTGTTGTGTTAGTTTCTGCTGTGTAACAAAGTGAATCAACTATACATATACATATATCGCCATATCCCCTCCCTCTTACGTCTCCCTCCCACCCTCTCTATCCGACCCCTCTAGGTGGTCACAAAGCACTGAGCTGATCTCCCTGTGCTATGTGGCTGCTTCCCACTAGCTATCTATTTTACATTTGGTAGTATATATATGTCCATGCCACTTTCTCACTTCATCCCAGCTTACCCTTCCCCCTCCTCATGTCCTCAAATCCATTCTCTACATCTGCGTCTTTATTCCTGTCCTGCACCTAGGTTCTTCAGAACCTTTTTTTTTTTTTAGATACCATATATATGTGTTAGCATATGGTATTTGTTTTTCTCTTTCTGACTTACTTCACTCTGTAGGACAGACTCTAGGTCCATCCACCTCACTACAAATAACTCAATTTCGTTTCTTTTTATGGCTGAGTAATATTCCATTGTATATATGTGCCACATCTTTATCCATTCATCTGTCAATGGACACTTAGGTTGCTTCCATGTCTTGGCTATTGTAAATAGTGCTGCAGTGAACATTGTGGTACATGCTTCTTTTTGTATTATGGTTTTCTCAGGGTATATGCCCAGTAGTGGGATTGCTGGGTCATATGGTAGTTCTATTTTTAGTTTTGTTTTTTTTTTCAGTACGCGGGCCTCTCACTGTTGTGGCCTCTCCCGTTGCGGAGCACAGGCTCTGGACTCACAGGCTTAGTGGCCATGACTCACAGGCCCACGGGCCTAGCCGCTCCGCGGCATGTGGGATCTTCCCGGACTGGGGCACGAACCCATGTCTCCTGTATCAGCAGGCGGACTCTCAACCACCACGCCACCAGGGAAGCCCTATTTTTAGTTTTTAAGCAACCTCCGTACTGTTCTCCATAGTGGCTATATCAATTTACATTCCCACCAACAGTGCAGGAGGGTTCACTTTTCTCCACACCCTCTCCAGCATTTATTGTTTGTAGATTTTTTGATGATGGCCATTCTGACTGGTGTGAGGTGATACCTCACTGTAGTTTTGATTTGCATTTCTCTAATGATTAGTGATGTTGAGCATCTTTTCATGCATTTATTGAAATCTGTATATCTTCTTAGGAGAAATGTCTATTTAGGTCTTCTGACCATTTTTGGATTGGGTTGTTTGTTTCTTTGATATTGAGCTGCATGAGCGGCTTGTATATTTTGGAGATTAATCCTTTGTCCATTGCTTCGTTTGCAAATGTTTTCTCCCATTCTGCGGTCTTTTTTTTCATCTTGTTTATGTTTTCCTTTGCTGTGCAAAAGCTTTTAAGTTTCATTAGGTCCCATTTGTTTATTTTTGTTTTTATTTCCATTTCTCTAGGAGGTGGGTCAAAAAGAATCTTGCGGTGATTTATGTCATAGAGTGTTCTACCTATGTTTTCCTCTAAGAGTTTTATAGTGTCTGGCCTTACATTTAGGTCTTTAATCCACTTTGACTTTATTTTTGTGTATGGTGTTACGGAGTGTTCTAATTTCATTCTTTTACATGTAGCTGTCCAGTTTTCCCAGCACCACATATTGAAGAGACTGTCTTTCTCCATTGTATATTCTTGCCTCCTTTATCAAAGATAAGTTGACCATATGTGCGTGGGTTTATCTCTGGGCTTTCTATCCTTTCTATCGATCTATTTTTGTGTGTGTGTGCCAGTACCATACTGTCCTGATTAATGTAGTTTTGTAATATAGTCTGAAGTCAGGGAGCCTGATTCCTCCAGCTCCGTTCTTCTTTCTCAAGATTGCTGTGGTTATTCGGGGTCTTTTGTGTTTCCATACAAGTTGTGAAAGTTTTTTTTTGTTCTAGTTCTGTGAAAAATGCCATTGGTAGTTCGTTAGGGGTTGCATTGAATCTGTAGATGCTTGTAGTATAGTCATTTTCACAATGTTGATTCTTCCAATCCAAGAACGTGGTATATCTCTCCATCTGTTTGTATCATCTTTAATTTCTTTCATCAGTGTCTTATAGTTTTCTGAGTATAGGTCTTTTACCTCCTTAGGTAGGTTTATTCCTAGGTATTTTATTCTTTTTCTTGCAGTGGTAAATGGGAGTGTTTCCTTAACTTCTCTTCCAGGTTTTTCATCATTAGTGTATAGGAATGCAAGAGACTTCTGTGCATTAATTTTGTTTCCTGCTACTTTACCAAATTCACTGATTAGCTCTAGTAGTTTTCTGGTAGCATCTTTTGGGTTCTGTATGTATAGTATCACGTCATCTGCAAACAGTGACAGTTTTACTTCTTCTTTCTGATTTGGATTCCTTTTATGTCTCTGATTACTGTGGCTAAAAATTCCAAAGCTATGTTGAATAACAGTGGTGAGAGTGGGCAACCTTCTCTTGTTCCTGATCTTAGTAGAAATGATTTGTTTTTCACCACTGAGAACGATGTTGGCTGTGCCTTTGTCATATATGACCTTTATTATGTTGAGGTAAGTTCCCTCTATGCCTACTTTCTGGAGGGTTTTTATCATAAATGAGTGTTGAATTTTGTCAGAAGCTCTTTCTGCATCTCTTGAGATGATCATATGGTTTTTATTCTTCAATTTGTTAATATGGTGTATCACATTGATTGATTTGCATATACTGAAGAATCCTTGCATTCCTGGGATAAATCCCACTTGATCATGGTGTATGATCCTTTTAATGTGCTCCTGGATTCTGTTTGCTAGTATTTTGTTGAGGATTTTTGCATCTATTTTCATCAGTGATTTTGGCCTGTAGTTTTCTTTTTTTGTGACATCTTTGTCTGGTTTTGGTATCAGGGTGATAGTGGACTCGTAGAATGAGTTTGGGGGTGTTCTTTCCTCTGCTATATTTTGGAAGAGTTCGAGAAGGATAGGTGTTAGCTCTTCTCTAAACGTTTGATAGAATTTGCCTGTGAAGCCACCTGGTCCTGGGCTTTCATTTGTTGGAAGATTTTAATCACCGTTTCAATTTCAGTGCTTGTGATTGGTCTGTTTATATTTTCTATTTCTTCCTGGTTCAGGCTTGGAAGGTTATACCTTTCTAAGAATTTGTCCATTTCTTCCAGATTGTCCATTTTATTGGCATAGAGTTGCTTGTAGTAATCTCTTAGGATGCTTTGTATTTCTGCGGTGTCTGTTGTAACTTCTCCTTTTTCATTTCTAATTTTATTGATTTGAGTCCTCTCCCTCTTTTTTTTTTCTTTTTTTTTTGCGGTACCTGGACCTCTGACTGTTGTGGCCCCTCCTGTTGTGGAGCACAGGCTCCGGACGCACAGGCTCAGCGTCCATGGCTCACGGGCCCAGCTGTTCCGCGGCATGTGGGATCTTCCTGGACTGGGGCACGAACCTGTGTCCCCTGCTTTGGCAGGCAGACTCTCAACCAGTGCGCTACCAGGGAAGCCCCCTCCCTCTTTTTCTTGATGAGTCTGGCTAATGGTTTATCAATTTTGTTTATCTTCTCAAAGAACCAGCTTTTAGTTTTATTGATCTTTGCTATTTTTTTCTTTTCTATTTCATTTATTTCTGCTCTGATCTTTATGATTTCTTTCCTTCTGCTAACTTTGGGTTTTGTTTGTTCTTCTTTCTCTAGTTCCTTTAGGTGTAAGGTTAGATTGTTTATTTGAGATTTTTCTTGTTTCTTGAGGTAGGCTTGTATAGCTATAAACTTCCCTCTTAGAACTGCTTTTGCTGCATCCCATAGGTTTTGGATCGTCGTGTTTTCGTTTTCATTTGTCTCTAGGTATTTTTTGATTTCCTCTTTGATTTCTTCAGTGATCTCTTGGTTATCTAGTAATGTATTGTTTTGCCTCCATGTGTTTGTGTTTTTTACGTTTTTTTCCCTGTAATTCATTTCTAATCTCATAGCATTTTGGTCAGAAAAGATGCTTGATATGATTTCAGTTTTCTTCAATTTACTGAGGCTTGATTTATGACCCAAGATGTGATCTATCCTGGAGAATGTCCCATGTGCCCTTGAGAAGAAAGTGTATTCTGCCACTTTTGGGTGGTATGTCCTATAAATATCAATTAAATCTATCTGGTCTATTGTTTCATTTAAAACTTCTGTTTCCTTATTTATTTTCATTTTGGATGATCTGT
>NW_006775616.1:3369894-3386706 GCF_000442215.2 Lipotes vexillifer | reverse complement strand
AGTCCCCTACTATGAATGTGTTACTGTCAATTTCCCCTTTTATGGCTGTTAGTATTTGCCTTATGTATTGAGGTGCTCCTATGTTGGGTGCATAAATATTTACAATTGTTATATCTTCTTCTTGGATCGATCCCTTAATCATTATGTAGTGTCCTTCTTTGTCTCTTCTGATAGTCCTTATTTTAAAGTCTATTTTGTCTGATATGAGAATTGCTCTACTCCAGCTTTCTTTTGATTTCTATTTGCATGGAATATCTTTTTCCATCCCCTCACTTTCACTCTATGTGTTCCTAGGTCTGAAGTGGGTCTCTTGTAGACAGCATATATATGGGACTTGTTTTTGTATCCATTCAGCAAGCCTGTGTCTTTTGGTTGGAGCATTTAATCCATTCACGTTTAAGGTAATTATCGATATGTATGTTCCTATGACCATTTTCTTTCTTTCTTTTTTTTTTTTACATCTTTATTGGAGTATAATTGCTTTACAATGGTGTGTTAGTTTCTGCTTTATAACAGCATGAATCAGTTATACATATGTTCCCATATCTCTTCCCTCTTGCGTCTCCCTCCCTCCCACCCTCCCTATCCCACCCCTCTAGGTGGTCACAAAGCACCGAGCTGATCTCCCTGTGCTATGTGGCTGCTTCCCACTAGCTATCTGTTTTACGTTTGGTAGTGTATATATGTCCATGCGACTCTCTCGCTTTATCACAGCTTACCTTTCCCCCTCCCCATATCCTCAAGTCCATTCTCTATATGACCATTTTCTTAATTGTTTTGGGTTTGTTTTTCTAGGTCCTTTTGTTCTTTTGTGTTTCCCACTTAGAGAAGTTCCTTTAGCATTTGTTATAGAGCTGGTTTTGTGATGCTGAATTCTCTTAGCTTTTGCTTGTCTGTAAAGCTTTTGATTTCTTCATCGAATCTGAATGAGATCCTTGCCGGGTAGAGTAATCTTGGTTGTAGGTTCTACCCCTTTCATCACTTTAAGTATATCATGCCACTCCTTTCTGGCTTGTAGAGTTTCTGTTGAGAAATCATCTATTAACCTTATGGGAGTTCCCTTGTATGTTATTTGTTTTTTCCCTTTCTCCTTTTTGAGCTACAGTGTGGTAGACATGTAAAACGAGAAAACTCAATTCAGCATAAAGTGTAACATGAAAAGTTCCACAGAAGGACAAAACATGTGCTACAAAGGTTTCATAGGAAAGGGAGGGTATCTAGGATGAGAGAAGAAAGGATTCATAAAGGATGTGTTATTTTATTTTATTTTATTTTATTTTTTTAAGATGTTGGGGTAGGAGTTTATTAATTTATTTATTTTTGCTGTGTTGGGTCTTCATTTCTGTGCGAGGGCTTTCAATAGTTGTGGCAAGTGGGGACCATTCTTCATTGCAGTGTGCGGGCCTGTCACTATCTCGGCCTCTCTTGTGGAGCACAGGCTCCAGACGCACAGGCTCAGTAGTTGTAGCTCACGGGCCTAGTTGCTCCGCGGCATGTGGGATCCTCCCAGACCAGGGCTCGAACCCGTGTCCCCTGCATTAGCAGGCAGATTCTCAACCACTGCGCCACCAGGGAAGCCCTAGGGGAGTTTTTGACTATTATCTCTTCAAATATTTTCTCTGGTCCTTTCTCTCTCTCTTCTCCTTCTGGGACCCCTATAATGCAAAAGTTGTTGCATTTAATGTCCCAGTGATCTCTTAGGCTGTCTTCATTTCTTTTCATTCTTTTTTCTTTACTCTGTTCTGCAGCAGTGAATTCCAGCATTCTGTCTTCCAGGTCACTTGTCTGTTCTTCTGCCTCAGTTATTCTGCTATTGATTCCTTCTAGTGTAGTTTTCATTTCAGTTATTGTATGGTTCATCTCTGTTTGTTTGTTCTTTAATTCTTCTAGGTCTTTGTTAAACATTTCTTGCATCTTCTCGATCTTTGCCTCCATTCTTATTCCGAGGTCCTGGATCTTCTTCACTATCATTATTCTGAATTCTTTTTCTGGAAGGGTGCCTATCTCCACTTCATTTAGTTGTTTTTCTGGGGTTTTATCTTGTTCCTTCATCTGGTACATAGCCCTCTGACTTTTCATCTTGTCTGTCTTTCTGTGAATGTGGTTTTTGTTCCCCAGGTTGCAGGATTGTAGTTCTTCTTGCTTCTGCTGTCTGCTCTCTGATGGATGAGGCTATCTAAGAGGCTTGATGTGAGGGACTGGTGGTGGGTAGAGCTGACTGTTGCTCTGGTGGGAAGAGCTCAGTAAAACTTTAATCCACTTGACTGTTGATGGGTGGGGCTGGGTTCCCTCTTTGTTGGTTGTTTGTCCTGAGGCAACCCATCACTGGAGCCTACCTGGGCTCTTTGGTGGGGTTAATGACAGACTCTGGGAGGGCTCATCCCAAGGAGTACTTCCCAGAATTTCTGCTGCCAGTGTCCTTGTCCCCACGGTGAGCCACAGCACGCCCCCCCGCCCCGCCTCTGCAGGAGACCCTCCAACACTAACAGGTAGGTCTGGTTCAGTCTCCCTTGGGGTCACTGCTCCTTCCCCTGGGTCCTGATGCACACACTACTTTGTGTGTGCCCTCCAAGAGTGGAGTCTCTGTTTCCCCCAGTCCTATCGAAGTCCTGCAGTCAATTCCCACTAGGCTTCAAAGTCTGATTCTCTAGGAATTCCTCCTCCCGTTGCCAGACCCCCAGGTTGGGAAGCCTGACATGGGGCTCAGAGCCTTCACTCCAGTGGGTGGACTTCTTTGGTATAAGTGTTCTCCAGTCTGTGAGTTACCCACCCACCAGTTATGGGATTTTATTTTACTCTGATTGAGCCCCTCCTACCATCTCATTGTGGCTTCTCCTTTGCCTTTGGATGTGGGGTATCTTTTTTGGTGAGTTCCAGTGTCTTCCTGTCGATGATTGTCCAGCAGCTAGTTGTGATTCTGGTGTTCTCTCAAGAGGGAGTGAGAGCATGTCCTTCTACTCCACCATCTTGGTTCCTCCTTGGTCACCCTGTGTTTGAAGAACTTACTTTGTCTTCAAAGCCTAGCTCACATCCTAACCTCTCCATAATGACTTTTCTGGTTTCCTCAATTGAAGGTAATTTTTCACTACACTGAAATCCCTCTTTTATTAAGTGTATCATTTTCTAAAGAATTTGAAGAATAGGTACATGTATATGTATAACTGAATCAGTTTGCTGTATACCTGAAACTAACCCAACATTGTAAATCAACTATACTCTCCCCCACCAAAAAAAAAAAAAAACCCTAGGAAAAAAAAATGTAACATTTTCTACCTTGTCTTAATGGCTACTAAGGTACATTTCATATCTCCCCTATCCATATTTATACCATCTTTCTATCTCCAGTACAGATTCATATTACTGTGTCTTAATAAGTATTAATACATAGTTTTGAATGAGTGAGTAACAGAATGGATGAATAAATGAGATTAACACCAAAAGTCTGATAGCCTTCTCTACTGTTATCTTTTTCTCCTCTTAAAATAAATGGTCTACAGTCAGTGTATTTCACCATCACACATCCCTCATAAATTTTATTTCTTCCAGGCAATTTTGACTCTCCGTCTTATTTATTTGCTATATACAGATTTATTTAGGCATAACTTGGATTTGTTTCCTTCATTCCCACTGTCAAAATCCAGGTCCAGGGCCTTATTGTATTATTCTTGGATGTATGCTGCAGCTTGCTAGCTAGTGATCTTGTTTTGAATTTCTTTTTAATTCCTATTTTGGACGTACATCAGCCTAATCTACCTAAAATAGAATTTCAATATTTCTCCCCTGTTTTAGAACTAAGAATGCTTTCCAATAGCTCATAGACTAAAATTCATACTCAAACTGGTATTTAAAGCCCTCCAGTAACTGGGTATAATTTACAGATTCAACCTTGCCTTTGGAATTTTTGATTCCTCCTTTTAGAATTCTTAGTCCTCATCATCTGATTCCTTTGCCTAAAAGAAAAGTTCAAATCTGGTTTTCTATCAGTTTTCCAGCCTTGCTCATTGCTGTTTTCTCCTCCATACCCTGAACTCTGTCCACCACTAAACTATTTGCAGTTCTCAAATCACTTCAACATCCATGCCTTTGCAAGTTATATTTATTCTACCTAGAGAAACTTCTCTCTCTTATGACTTACATATTCCTACTCATTCTGTTAGAATTATCATAATCATTACCCTCTTTGTAGTGTTTTTTCCTTATCGTTCTCTACTCCCCAACCATTGTTAGGCATTCATTCTCTGTGCTTCTATTTTCATAGCTGTAGTACAATGTGTATCACAGTGAATTATTGACTAGTCTCTTTCATTTTCAGATTGAGAGTTTTTTGAGGTCAAGGGCATAGTTTTACTTTATTTGTATCTCTTGGGCCTAAGGGTGATTAGTACACAATAAGTTATCAGCAAATATTAATGTGCTATCAATATAGCTAACATTTATTGCATACTTGCTTTGTGCTAGGTATTACTTTGTGTGATTTCATATAATTTAATCCTCATAACAACCTTCTGAGGTAGGCCTTCTTAATATCACTGTTTTACACGTGAGGAAATTTAGAGGCTCAGGGAGGTTAAGTAACTTACCTAAAGACAAAAAACTACATGACAGAACAAGGATCAGAAACCAGGCTACCAAATTGCAAAGCTCATACTTTTAAGCATTGCACATATTTATTCATTTCTATCTCTAAACATTGGCATGTTTGTGGAAGAACTTCCTCCCTAATTTTTTCTTTTTTATCAAATTTAAGGCACAGGTCAAAATCTAATTCCTACTCGTTCCTTCCATGACTGTATCGGCCTTACCTTCTTGAATTTACTTATTTGGCCATATGTTGCACAAAGTTCAGTACTTTAACATGAATGGCTTGACATGTATTAATTTAAAAATCCATTTCTTGATTCTTTCTGGACTTGGATTGTGATCTTTATTTAAATGACACTCTACCCCCAGCCCCATGTAACACACGCTTATCACAGTTATGGATACTTAATAACACTTAGCTAAAAATTATTGGTTTAATACCACATGTAGTTGGGGTTTTTTTTGTTTTTTTTTCCTTCTATGAGTCTCTCTAAGTTGGAGGTAGGTTAGGAATCTGACAGGGTTAACTACTTTGAAGACTCATCCTTGTCAAATTCTCTCCACTAAGGAAAGGGTTACCTATTTTCGACAATGAGGAAACAGAAAGAAAAATAGGCCTGGCACATCAAAACAGTGATCCCACCAAATGCATACACTCTCTGTTCTTGAAAGAGTCCTTTGAAGTCATATACTTCACCTCCCTCTGGAAACAGAAGGGGAACTGAGGGAGACCCTATGTTGCTACCTACCATGCTCATAATCCCCCGGCCTGTACAGCAGAGCCTGGCCAGTGAACTTGGATCTCCTGGTTATTTCAGGACCTGTGCTCTGCTATGAAAAGAGGCATCTGTGAGTGAACATGTAAAGGGTCAAATGCAAATACTTTGCACTTAAGAGTGTTCCAGAATGGAACCCTAGCCCTGTGTGGAATTGTGTTTTAGATGCCACAGGGTTTCATAGGAGACTATGACAGCGAGCTATGGAGCAGGACAAGCAGCCAAACACCCCTAAGAGGGGATTAAGAATTGATTGTTGATAGTTGGTCTATACCACATGTCAGGCCAAGTGGCTGCAGCTGGCCAGGGTGCCAGGGAAGATTTTCCAATCTCTTCCTTTACTCTATGCTGACTTGGCCTTTTGGGAGAAGGGGTGATAATTGTATGAGAAAGTGACTAAAATGTATTACATCTGTCCTTTGAAGGGTCCAGGGTTTACTTAGTCATCTCCTGAGGATGTTTTCTTCTGAAAGAAAATTACATGCTCAAAAAATACAGTTGGCGCTTCCCTGGTGGCGCAGTGGTTGAGAGTCCGCCTGCCGATGCAGGGGACACGGCTTCGTGCCCCGGTCCGGGAAGATCCCACATGCCACGGAGCGGCTGGGCCCGTGAGCCATGGCCGCTGAGCCTGCGCGTCCGGAGCCTGTGCTCCGCAATGGGAGAGGCCACAACAGTGGTAGGCCCGCGTACCCCAAAAAAAAAAAAAAAAAAAAAAAAAAGATACAGTTGAAATGAAAATGGAGTATTCAGAATAATGAATGTGTTTGAAGTAGCTGTGATGTTTATGTCCTTGTGAGTAAATGATGGTCCCAAAGGGCATCCTACATAACCATTATTACCAGTGAATATGTTGTACATACTGGTCCAGCCAAGTTGCCAATTCTGGCAGAATTATTATTTTTTTCTTTTAGATTCTGATAAATGCTGTTTAATTTCAATAAAAATGAATTTTTGTTCAAGTGACGAAGGGCTGTTATCCTGTTTGAGGTTGTTTTAAAGGCTGCAACAGGTTCTTTTGTCAACAGCATAACACCTTGTAATGGTTTAAATACGTATTCAATTTGAACACACATACAAAAAGAAGTCTTTTGAAGGAAGATGGAGGCCAAAGACAGAAAGCAGTGATGAATTCTTAAAGCTGCATTTAGTTCCTTATGTATCTCTTTTCTTTTCCCTGCCACATAGATGCATATATATTTTCATGCATATATACACAGCTTTTAGGAAAATATATCCTATCTAATATTCATTAAGCCATTATCATGTTTATAAAGCACATGTTATGAGAGATATAAGGAGCTTAAAATCTTTAGGGAAGATACTACATATATATGAATTGCATATGAATCATTAATTTATTAATTTAACAGGTGTTAATAGAGCAGCTACTATAGCCAGGCACTATGCTCATGGTGGGAATACATGCTGAAATAATATGTGGTCTCTAGACTCATGCAACTTAAAGTTTAGTGGGGGAGACATTTCCAAATTAATTGTTCCTATAGACAGATGTGTAACTAGAGCTGACATAACTGCCCTTAAAGAAAAGAACATGGTTTCATGAGTATGTATAACAAAGGAATCAGTCCAAGATAACAGAAGTGGTCAGGGAATGAAAAGACTTTGGAGCTGAAATTGAAGGATTTCCACAAGGTAAAATGTGGTGGGTATCTTAAGGAAGATACTGATAAAACATGTGATCGAGGGGTAGGAAAAATGCGGTTTCGGTTGGGAAAGTCAGAGAGACTTTGGTAGAAGGTAGTGGCTGAGTCTTGAAGAATGACTTGTGAGCTACATAGGTTAGGGGGCCTTTAGAATCTCTGGCATATCAGGTAGTAAAAAATCCATTATTCTTAGTTTGTTCTGCAAAGGAAGCTTTTCATCCAGTGATTTATTTATTTATTTGTAAAACCCTGTGGTTCCAGGTATATGATAGGCTTTATGCTAGAGAGGCACTGGGGGATAGACAAAGAAGAATAGAAGTTCACATTCTGAGACAGATTCAAGAACAATGTCCTGTATTTTTCCTGTATCATCCAAGTGTTTTCCGATTACTTACTACATATTATTCTAATAGACCAACTAGCTTCTCTTATTTCTCAAGTGACATTCTTCATCTTGTGTTCTAGACAAGAGGTTCTATAAGGCACAGTTAAAATTCTGGAATGTTGCCAACACTTGTGATTTATGTCCTAAGTAATTGATTACTAATCACAATGAAAGTATTAAATTTTAGGAAAAATTACTTTACAAAATAGAACAGATTCAGGGTTACCCATGTGGAAATAGTGTTCACCCTCTTGAATTCCTTGCTCCTAATGCTTTCTTGAGTAGGAGCAAAAGGGTGTTGTTTCAGGACACTAGAGAATTACACATATACATGTAGTTCATTTTTTTAGTGCCAGAGTTTGTAATGTTGGACGTGGCTGTGGAACTGCATGATAGGTGTGAATGTCATCTGTCACATGTGCCTGGTTGAGAGTCACTGGTAAACCATGAGCTCCTTGAGAGCATAGTGCATGACTTGATTACTTCTTTGTCTTCCCACAGAGACAGAATGTTACGTTCATTTGTTCATTCATTAACTCACTCATTCATTCAAGAAATGAGTTTCATGGTTTTCGCTCCTCACATCTATCTTTTTAGCATTAAAGAGCTTGTAGGCATTAAGGCAGCTGGGGAATCTGACTAGGACAGCCAACTTGAAGACTCTGCTTGTCAAATTCTCTTCAGTAAGGAAGGAGCTATGTGCAGTAAAGGCAGAAATCAATTTCTGTGTGTCAGGCTCCATCGTAGTTGCTGAGGACTCAACCATGAGAGAAGCATACAAAATAATACCTGTCTTCATGGAACCTACACTTTAGTTGGGGAGATAGAAGTAAATAAAATGAATAAATGGAAACTTTAATGTGCTAGTGGTAAATATCATAGAAAAAAATAGAGAACAACGAGAGGAGAGGGAAGTAATAAGGAAGTGGTAATGTTGGTGGGGCTTGCAATTTTAGATGGATGTCCCTGGAAGCCCTCACTGAGAAGGTGATATTTACATTAAGACCTGAAGGAGATAAGGACAGATAATCATTATTCAGAAAGCATTATGAATAAAGTGAATAAAATGAGTGAATAAAGATTGTCTCATTGTTAAGTGAGGTTTACCTGATGGCTCAAGTGGGGAAGGCAATTCAGAATATTATTTTTGCCTATTTCCTGCGGTGAAATGTCAAGTCATGGCACCATAAAGAGCAGACTGGCCCTATATGAGTATGGAAGTGAAAGGGATAGATGGAAAGAAGGAATGGCATGGCAGTGGCTGGAAGAAGGAAATGGTGGAAACAAATCACAGGTGTGCAGAAAGAATGTGCACTTAGTACTCAGTTCAGATGCTGCCTCTAACCCCATCTTCTCACAGGAATCAAACTATGTCTCCCTGCTTTATTAGTCCTTCATTTGTCATCCTTTCCCCCGCTTAGACCATGCTTCTGCTTAGGAGGATTTGTATTAGGTCTTCTTAGAATCAAATAGGCGTATACATTTTTTTTTTCCTAATTAAACTCTCGATCGTTAATTTCCCTTCAAAAACTTTTTCAGGCTGTTAACAAAAATAAATTATCAGTAATTGCTAGTAATGGCTGATTTGTCTGGGATTATCACTGAAGTATAAAATGCAATTTAGAATCTCATTATGATTATTATTCCATTTCATTCACTAAATGTGGTGACCTTCTAATTTAGAAATTTTAAGATGCTTATTAGATAAATGTTAAAATGGTGCTTGTATAATTGTAATGATCTTTTTCTAGTTTCTTTTCCATTTGCTTATATACTATTTTGTTTTATTGCCACCGGG
Organism: Lipotes vexillifer; assembly: GCF_000442215.2. Classification (NCBI taxonomy): domain Eukaryota; kingdom Metazoa; phylum Chordata; class Mammalia; order Artiodactyla; family Lipotidae; genus Lipotes; species Lipotes vexillifer. The sequence continues at coordinate 3,377,502 of NW_006775616.1, read as the reverse complement.
GGATGGAGGTGGGAGGTAATCCATTTCTCTCACTGTCTCTTATGAAGCCAGACATTAAAGAGACTCCCAAAACTGTGAAACAGTGCTACTGTTCTCATTATTTTACTTTTTGGAAAAATGTAATTTTTTTCACAAAATATTTTATTTATGTTAACATGTAATGGGTTTATGATTCTTATTTTTATTTTTAATTTTTTTAATTTTTAATTTTTTTGTGGTACATGGGCCTCTCACTGTTGTGGCCTCTCCCGTTGCGGAGCACAGGCTCCGGACACGCAGGCTCAGCGGCCATGGCTCACGGGCCCAGCCGCTCTGCGGCCATGTGGGATCCTCGCGGACCAGGGCACGAACCCGTGTCCCCTGCATCGGCAGGTGGACTCTCAACCACTGCGCCACCAGGGAAGCCCTGATTCTTATTTTTTATTTTTTTTGCTGTACTCGGGCCTCTCACTGTTGTGGCCTCTCCCGTTGCAGAGCACAGGCTCCGGACGCGCAGGCTCAGCGGCCATGGCTCACGGGCCCAGCCACTCCACGGCATGTGGGATCTTCCCAGACCGGGGCACGAACCCGTGTCCTCTGCATCGGCAGGTGGACTCTCAACCACTGCGCCACCAGGGAAGCCCCCTGATTCTTATTTTTAAATTAGTTCATAAAGTTTAAAGTTTTCCTCAATTTAAATTTCTAATATAGTAAATATCAACAGATATAATTCTGAATAAAAGCTCTTTGGGCTCTTCAGTAATTTTTGAGTTCTCAGACCAAAAAGTTTGAGAACTCTTGATTAGAGGTCAACAGCATAGACGCTGAAATCAGACTGATTGCCTGTCACTGAACACCAGGTGACTCTAGGCAAGTTAAGTCCCCATGCAGTGCCAGTTACTTCACCTGTAAAATGAGAATGATGATATTACCTATCTCATAGGGCTACTTTGAGGTATAGCAGAAGGAAGGTATGTGAAGAGCAATGCATGGCAAGTATTAAGCATTCAGTAAATGGTAAGTATTATAATTTGCCCAGCTCTGTGAGATCTGGAAGCTGAGGGAAATGAGACTAAGTACCTTGCCTGAAGTCACACAGAGTCTGTGTGGGAATTTGTCTTCTGAGTCTCATTACTCCACACTGCATCTCCAATACTTCCTCAGCTGTTGGCTCCAAAGTTGCTCAGAGCAGAAGAATCACCACATTTTGTTTTACCTTTGGAAATTAAGAAGGAAAGATCTTTTCTATTAGATGTTTCGATCATAATCCTTCTACTTAATTATAATTGTATAACATTTACAGTTCTCTAACCACTTTCAATCCAATTATCTTCAGCCACGTAAGGTAGGCAGAGAAGGTGAATTTGTCTCCACTTAATAGATGAGGAATTCTGGGGCTCAGGGAAGGTTAAATGACTTGCCCAACACTTTATGACAGATCAGGCATTGGACCCCAGGCTTTATAACTCCCCTGTGTTATATTATGTAGCTGTTCAGCATGGTAAATATCATCTAATCTAACTTAATTTCACAGAGGAAAATTAGTCCCGGAGGGGTAAAATGACTTTCCAAGGGTACAAAGTTCCCAAATAAGGTGCAGAAGAAGCTAAAATAGTAAGTGTGGTTTCCATGTTCTTGTGTTTCTTTGTTTTAGGTTTTAGTTTACCTAAATTTAATAATGGTAATTCCATTTTCCTCTGATTCTGGGTTGTATAAACACTGTGGGGCTTATTGGTTTAGTGTTTTAAATACATATCATAACTGGGGTGATGCATATTTTGCCTCACCAGCTAGGTTGTTTAATGCCCCTTATTCTTGTGTTCTCTGTGTTTAAAATCTCAGCCTCATTTTGTTGTGGATGTCGTTGGAGGCAGTCGGCATTAACTTGCACCAAGGGATACATTGACTGCTTCCCAGATTGAGCTTTATTTCAGACATTTGCAAATTTCAGTTTTGTACACTTTTTGTGTTTGACTGGTGGTCTGTGTATTTGTTTGTTTGTTTTCTGGGAGAAGGAGGAGGGAAAGAATTACTAATTCCAGTGTCAAATCATTGGGGCATCATCTATTTTTGTAGGAGGAATGTCTACTGTAACATAAAAATAATAATATTTCTGTCCCTTTTTGGGCTTTGTATCAAAACAGCTTCATGTCTCATATTTGTAGTTCTTTAGTTAAAAAGCAATTTAAAAGACAAAGGGGAACAAAGAACATCAAGTCTCCTTAGCATTATTGTTTTTTCCGTGTATCGCCATATGGCATCAGTCTTGTCTAAAGTGGTTTTAGAGAAGTATAAGAAACATGGATATGATTGAATGTCTAAAAGAATGAACTTTGTTTCACTTATAGTTTTCGACTTTATAATGGTGTAGTCCTTCAAAAAGGACTATTCACAACTTAACAAGACACATGGGGATCTCTTACAGGCTAATAATTTGGTGCTTGTTTGAGTAGACGTACTTAAGTGTCTGTTCATTTAGAAGTGAGTTTAAGCACTATATGAAATAAAGTAGAGAAAAATCACTACTGGTAGCAGCCCCCCACCTCATCTCTATTGTCTAATCTCCAGCCCCCAAGTATATATTTTAAACTTAGCAAAGTCAAAGCCCTCAGCTTCTCACATCTACCTTTGTTTGAAGGCAACCATTTTTTTTTTCTATTTTCTATTTTACTGATCAAAGTATATAGAGTTGCATAAATTTCTCTCATCTTCAACAATAAACAATAGCAACAGCTACAGCATATTGATCCTACATCAGTCCTCATTGACCATCCCCCATTACTCTGCTCCCTTTTTAGCAGAACTCTTCAAAAGAGTTGTCTCTTCTCACTGTCTCTAGTTATCTTCGCATTCTCTTGAATTCACTTCATTCAGATTTGGAATGTAGTCATTTTGGATGCACCTTTGTAGGGTCTCACAGAACATCCAAAGCAGTTTAGTAAGTAATTGTTTCCAGCCATATATATATTTTCCCTAATTGGAGTTCTGGTAAACACATGTTCTTCATCTTATTACTTTTATAATAATTTAGTGCCACAAAGACTATATTTCAGCTTCCCCTATTTGATATTGCTTGGATTACCCAAGTGGCTGGTCCACCTCTAATCTGTTTCTGAATCTGTCGTACAGCAATAGATCTTTATATTAAAATGCATACAGTAGATAGGCAATGTCTATTTCTTGAATGAATGAATCAAGATACACAATATAAAACTTGTATTTCATTCACTTGTAGTCATTTGAAAATTCAAGATGGTCGTTTTGACACCTTCCTGTTATGTTAAAATCCAGGAAAGATGTGGGATTGGTGTTTCTGGAGGAAAAAAGTCCCCTCATCTTTAAACAAGATAACCACACACTGTTTTTCCAAAATTTAGGGATCATAACTATAATCCTTTGTTTTTGCAAGGTATAAAAAATGTTAACAAAAATTATTTACCAATCTCTAAAATAACCTTGTAAAGTAGTAAGGGCAAGGTGATAACATTCTCATTTTAGAGAGTAACGTTGCTAATTGAACTCAAAAGAGGCTCCGTGAATCAAAGGTTGCACTTTATGCTGTGTGCCAAAGTAGGGAAGAGACTTATGTCTTCTGTTTCTCAGTCCTGTGTTCTGTCTGCTTCATGACGTTGCCTTGTTTTGGGAAAAGGTTTAGTTCTAACCAGTCAAGCAATTTAAGCATAGACTCTTATGCTTCTGGGATGGGAGAGTTCCATTGTATGCAGATTCTCTACAGTGGGGGTGAGTTATTTCCTCTGAGAAGACATCATTCTGTTGGCTGCTATGACTGACCAGTGAGTAGACAGTTGCTCACAGGCAGGTCAGAACCATGAGCTGGTTCTCATTAGCTGATTTTTTCTCTTTTGCAAATTACAGCATTTCCTGAAACATCTGCTCCTGTGTAGCCTCTTCTGTAGTCATTCCACTGGAACTGCTGGAATGACTACAGAAAAGAAAAGAGCCTTGCCTTTTGTGCCACTTGCATATTCCTGGACTTTACTGAGGGGATAATTAGGAGCAAGTAGTGGGGAATTGTGAATTTGCTCCTGCTCATGGAGGAGGTGCCTCTCTTCCTTTAATGATTTCCCAAGGAGGTAACAGGGGGACCAGGCACCCAACAAATTTACTATTATTCTACCAAATAATATCCATTTAAAAAGTACCATCTCCTCCATGAAGTGCTTTTTCTTTTTTGAAATAGCAGTATTGTTTTTGTAAAAATGATTCATACTTACCAGAAAAATCCAAACAAGGTATAAAGTACTAAGAAGAAGGCAAAAATCAACCCAATTCCCACCACTCAGAGAAAACAAGTTAACATTATGGTGAACATCCCACAAAATTCATTTCTAATCTCTTTCCTTTTGGAATGTCTGTGTGGCCAAAGATGATGTCATACTTGTTTCTGGTATATATTTATATGTCTTATCTTTCCCATAGATTATAAACTCTCTTTAAATAGAGAGATGGAGATGGTGCCTCATATATTTCTGGGCAGTGTCTAACAAGGTATTGCATACTTGGTAGGCTTTAAGGACTACTTTGTAAAATATAGAAGTCAGAGATTTAAGTTCTACTTTAAGACCCTAATTTTGGGTAGTCTGTGCTCTCCTTGGAACAGATTGCAAATGGAAGACAGTGATAGCAGAAGACTGAGGAAATTAAATGAAGTCATGAGGCATATAGATTTTTCTTTGTGTCTCCTGGGTGCTTCACAGTCACAGTGGGGGGCAGCCCACAGATGCCCTGGTGATAAGCTCTGGTCTGCTGATGCATCCTCATAAGCCTAAATGAAACTTCTCACTGTGGGCACTGAGCAGTGACAATCAGCATTTGGGGTTTGATTGCTGAACTTCAGTGCCTTCAGTTTCCAGTGATGTTTAGTAGTGTGTGTCTTGGCAAAAGGACAGGGTATTAGCTCAAATGTCATGTTTAAAGGGTAGGCGGCCTGTCTGCGAGGTTCTAATTGTGTAGCCACCATCAAAGTTTGAATTATAATTTTAATAACAAGTCAGTTTGCAGTCTCTTAATCAAAAGTGATGTGTTCGAACAAAGCTGCATCCCAGCAGATGGCCCCAGATTTCAGCCTTTTCATCATTCATTTTTCTCTAGTGAAATCATACCCATTCTCCCTCCATTCTCCCTAAGCAGAATATAATCTTTTTCTCTTTTGAACCTCTACTTATTAATAGTTCATAGACATATTGCACAATTAATATGAGAAATTGAGTTGGTTATTAAATAGTATCCGCAATTAAAAAATAGGCATCGTATACTAATCTCTTTCACTCCACATCAGCAATCCTTGCCTCAGACCTTTGGATGTTGCCAGAGTCAATCTGTTGGAAAATTTTAATTTAATTCTGTTAATTTTTATTATTTAAAAATTTTAAACTTTTTATTTTAAAATGATTTCAGACATAAAAAATTGCAAAAATAATGCAAAGAATTCCCATATATTTTTACCAGGTTCCCCAAATGTTCATATTTTTCCATATTTGCTTTATCATTATCTATCTGTATACAATTTTTCTACTTACTTGTTGCAGGCATCATCTTTAAGGAGGATTTTAGACAAAGACAAAAACATATTCTTACACTTGAGTCATTTTGTTAAAGGCTTTTACTGTGGGTTCAATAAGTATTTTAAAAATAACAAAATACTACTAACACTATTAGCAGTTAACATTCATTGAGTAAATGCTGTGGGCCAGGTATTTTATCAAGGTTCCACCAGAAAAACAGAACCATATATATAGTAGAGAGCGAGCGAGCGAGGATTTGGCTTATGTGATTATGTGATTGTGGATGGCGCAGTCCAAAGTCTCTAGGTTAAGCCATTAGGAAGCCTAAAAACTCTTGAGCAGAAGCTGGCACTGCAGTCCATAGGTGGAGTTTCTTCTTAAGCAAGAAAACCTTGGTTCTGCTTTTACTCCTTCAGCTGACTGGATCAGGCCCACTCAGATGATCGAGAATACTCTTCCTTACTTAAAGTCCACTAATTAAAGACGTTAGCCACATCTAAAAAATACTGCAGCAACAACTAGGTTAGTGTTTGATTGAATAACTGAGTATTTATTATAGGGTAGTCAAGCTGACACAAAAAACTGACCATCACATATTATCAGTTTATTACTGATAACTATGACAGAGGCGTTATTTTCCCCATTTTATAAATGAAGAAACTGAGGTTAAGTAATTTGCCTGCAGTCTAATAATTAGTAAGTGGCAGAGGTGCATTTTGAGCCCATACAGTCTGACTCCAGAACACTTTCTCTTGACCACTACACTAGACTGTCTCTCAAAGAACTAAATAACTGGCTCTTAGTTTATTTGCAACATCTAAAAAGAACTCCAATGTATGAAAAACGGACAAATTAATTCAACTCAATAGATATTATTTAAGTTTACTATGTGCCAGGAACTATGTCAGGCAGTAAGGATATAGCGACAAAAATCCTCCTCTCAAGAAGCCCATCTAAGTAGAACCAGGTAGTGAAGCATTACTTATACGTGTATCTACACCAAATGAGGCAGAAAGAGCACTGACCTGGGGAAAGCAGGGTCTGAGGTTTAGGAAAGTTGGGTTCTGCTCCTGGCTGTGCTATGAAATAGCATCCTACCTTGGTCTCCTCAACTTTAGGCAAGTAACACAGCTCTTTTCTGAACTTGTTTCTTTATCTGCAAAATAAGGGGAAATAAATAAATTGATTGCTGAAGTCATCAATCCAAGAGGCTTGCTCTCACCATTGTCTTGAAATATGTGCAGTCACTGGGCTAAGCACTTAATGTGCATTACCTCACTGAGTCCTCACAACAACTCTTATGAGGTTAGTCATTATCATTCCCATTATACAGCAAACTGAGGTAAGACAATTTAATAACTCGCTCAAGGTTAGAAAATGGAAGAGTCTGGATTTGAACCCAAATAATTAGCCTTTTGAGTCCAAATTCTTAACCTCTATGTTATACTTCTCTGAAATACATTGGGAAGGTCTTAGTGAAATCTGAATATGTGATTCCTGGTTTACAAAACCAGTACTCTAATAATCCTTGAGCTGGGAAGCCTTTAAAACATGTATACAAAACCGTCAAGTACAAATATGTGTTTTTTTTGGGTTTTTTTGCGGTACGTGGGCCTCTCACCGTTGTGGCCTCTCCCGTTGTGGAGCACAGGCTCTGGACGCGCAGGCCCAGCGGCCACAGCTCACGGGACCAGCCGCTCCGCGGCACGTGGGATCCTCCCGGACTGTGGCACGAACCCGTGTCCTCTGTATCGTCAGGTGGACTCCCAACCACTGTGCCACCAGGGAAGCCCCAAATATGTGTTTTATGACATATTTATGCTTGTTCCTAAGTCTACATTTTTTCTTTCTTTTCATACCATTGTTTGTGTGTTTACTAGAATTTAATGCCTATCAGAAAATTAATAAAAACCTGGATTTTGCCCAGTGGTTTCAATTCAGTGTTGGATTTTGCAGCAGGGCATCCAGCTGTGCTGGACTCAATTGAAAAAAAAAAAAGTGTTGGTTAAAGTAATATCATAGGTCCATTTATTTGTTAAATATACCTCAATAAAAATAATTTTTTAAAACGTATTAGAATATGTCCAGAAAGTCTGAATTTAGG
>NW_006775616.1:3357356-3369867 GCF_000442215.2 Lipotes vexillifer | reverse complement strand
AAAGAGTTGGAGAGAGAGAATCTGGGAAATGCACCACAACACAACCTTGGCTGAGACTCAAGAGGAAGTGAAAAGCTGCTGATACGGTCATTGTGGGTCTTAGCCTATTAGACCCCCTGAGGCGTGCTGAAGACATAATTGTGTAATCTTTTGGTGTCCAGCTGTGGCCTTCATTACTAAAAACCTGAATTTTCAGAGCAAAGCAAATGGAACATATATTCTGTGAAAAGAACACCTTAGTGGGTAGTTAATACCAAAGTTGTCAAAACTGGAAAAAAAGAATTGCTGTTTGTAGTATCCATCGAATTATGGGAAAAGTGTCCTCACCCCCTGGAAACACAGGACCATCTGGGTGTGACTGCTCTGTGGAGATCAATTAGATTCTAATTCCTGTATTTTGTAAATAAGGAAGCTGAAGTCCAGAGAGCAGTGATGTGCCCAGGGTTGCATGTGGCTCGTGAGCCGAGTCAGGGCAAGAACCCGGTGTTCTCTGAGGGCCTCCACTTTTGAGGAAGACAACACATGTGATTTGGAGAATGTTCCCAGATTGTTACAGCTGCATTTTCTCCATCTGTATGTTTAAAGAGATTGGACTAGATCAGAAATGTCATATGCATGGCACTGTTGCTGCCCGTCTCCTCTAGGAACCATGCAAGACACAACAAATGGCTTATGGCCACTATGTAATAATAATATGCTGAGTATTTAGTGTATGTTAGATGCTCTAGCAATCATGTTACGTATATTATTTTGTTAAACTCTCACAATCAACCTGTGAGGTAGATTTTATTATCCTCATGTTACAAATAAGTGAATTGATGGTTAGAGAGATTTAATAACTTGGTCTATGTTGCCCCATTAGAGAGCAGTGAAGCAAGACTTGGATTTCTGGAAATCTAACCTGAGAACCCATATTCTTAAGTGCTCTACTATATTGCCAGGATAGCACATGAGCCTCTGCTGCTCCTTCTCTATACCCATCACTTATCAAATTTGTACTCTATCCCAATATGCTCCAAAGTGTCCTCAAAATCCTGTCATCAAGTTGCTCCAGGCATCTACTACCAACTGATCAGATCAGAGTGGGCATGTGAGATAAACCTTTCTATTACCCCTGGATTAGATGATCTCTAAGGACTCTCTGGCTCCAAAATTCTAGTATGTGATTTTAAGGGTTAAAGGAAGGTATTAAATAATAATATTTACAAAAACTGGAATACAAGATATTTGATTGGCTGAGCTGATGTCCTGAATGTTCTTATTTCTTTGACTGAGCTTGAACCCTTTGGTTAGAGTAGGAAGGACTAAAACAGGTGAAATTGTTCATCAGGTACTTTATGAGGCAGCTTCAAATAGAACTGCTCTGGAGTCCAGATGACAAAGAATGTCAAATGGTAGAAGGCCTGAGACTGCAAGACACCCATGCCACCAAGAGCATCCAGATGCAGTATCTTTTACAAAATCTTGCCATGTTTGTGATGGACACATTCTGCAGAGACTCCTTCAAGACATTATAGTAGTACAAACTATATCCATGCTGCCTTGGTTCAGCTGCTGACTCTGCTATTGATTAGCGGATGACTGTGGGCCAGTTATTTAACCCCTCTGTGCTCTAATTTCCTCACATATAGAAATGGCATAATCACAGTACCTACCACATAGGGTTGTTGTATGGATTACCTGAGTTGATATACACAGATCACTTAAAACAGAACCATAGAATAATAAGCACCATAGAAATATTGATCAGTTTATTGCATTATATATTTTTCAAAGGTTTCTGCTCTAATGTAGTTAAAAAGAGCTCTCAATTGTGGGCCACTTCTGTAACTAATGAGATATGAATCTGGTTACCTCATTTATTACGCTGACTTTTGTTATGTTGTTTCATACATGGAGATGGAATGGTTAGTTAACAGGGAGTTGATAGTTCACAGATAGTTTAGCAAGCTTGGCCTATCCTTTACCATCATGCACACCACCCAGTATTTTCTTTGCCTGGATTGCCACTCCCCTTCTATCTGCATGGTTTGGTTTTGGGGGTTGTCCATAGATTTAACCTGTGTACCTGCTTAGATTGCTCCTTGGAGCACGGCTTTGAGAAGGATTGTGATGTCATGTATGGGCTCAATGAGAAACAGTGCCGTATGTGATAACATTTGCCTTAAATGTATGAAAGGGGAAAGCTGCATGCTTGATTTCAGGGTTGGCTACATATTTGTGAGACCCAGTGCAAAATTAAAATGTGGACACCTGTGTTCAAAAGCAGAAAAAAAAGTGTCATTACACATGGTAAAATATAAAGCTTCTTCCTTTCCTCCATCGTTTCTCTCTCTCTCTCTTGATTTGTCCTGGTATTTTTATTTGCTATTTAATATTGTTCTAAATTTTTTAAAAATTAAAAATTTAAATTATTAGCAGGAATTTTACCATTCATGTAATATTGTTCAATGGGAGTTTTAAATGTAAATATAAGGCATTTAGCTTGTATGCAGAATCACCTAAATTACTCAATTTGTTTTTCATAGCTTGTACATACATATTTTATTCTTATCAGAACTGTGAAAATGCTGCACAAAACTAAATCAGTTGTTATTTCTTCAATTCTTGATAAGCACATGTTCTACTGACACTCTCTACCTTAGACTTACTGATGAATAAAAAAGGACTAGAAGGAAAAGAAACTATGGTTAGCTCTCTGTCTTTCTCTTTTCTTCTGTGTCCTCATTTTCAGTATGAGTGGTTGGCTAATACAGGGAAGTAACCAAATAGGAAAGATATGATAGGGTTCATTGGTTGTTCATGTTTCTCAGAATGCTACTGTCTTTTTTGTGTTCAAAGCAAGTTTTTGTTCAAATGAAAATTGTGGCCTCTTGGGGCTATCTGCTTATTCAGTTGTAGTCATAACATTCTTACCTTGTACTTGCTTTGAGTTTCTCTGAACTCCCACACATTGTAGGTCTACTGCAATTCTTTGCTCATAAGGCATCATGAACACAATATGCAAACAGAGTGGCAAGAAATGGAGGTGGACATTTAACATTGCATATTATGTGTATTTATTCTGCTCATGCACATGCTTCATTGTCCCAGCACACTTCACTTAAAAACACAACTTCAGAGATAAAATTATTAAGAATTTCAAGACAGCATTAAACCAAGTGTGGGGGCTTTCTGATTATAGGACCTTGTGTGATTACACAGGTCACATGTTCATGAAGTTGACCCTACTTGCATTTGCTGGTCATAGCCTATTTCTCCCATATGGGATCCTAAGTACCAGCTCTTTCTGGAAAGACTATCATGACTATGACAGCCCCTGTTGATCACTACCCTGGATTTCTGTAGAGTTCACCTTTTTTTGCCTGTTACCTGCTATAAACTGCCTTAAATGATTAGTAATTTCTTCTCCTGTGTTCTTTCTCTCCGCATTATAAGCTCCTTGGCACAGTCATAATAATGGCTCCATATATCATGCAAGGTTGGCCTTGTTGAGGTTTGAATTACAATTCTCTTATCTTATTAAAATATAATACTTGGTAGCTGTCATTATTATTGCTTTTATTATTATTATTCTCATAAAAGAGTCCAGATGCTGAAATTAGATTGCAACTGCTCAAATTTTTACTTCCTAACTATGTCCTAGGGCAAGATACTTAATCATTTTATGTCTTGATTTTCTTTATATTTTGTTATAAGAACTAAATGCCATAAGTCCTGTAAGAGTTAGTAGTGCCTGTCACATGACAAATAAATCTAGCTCTTCTTTTTATTATTATTTTGTATTACTATTATTGTTACTATTCACTTAATTCCCAAGTGTATCATTATTCCCAATTTCAAGATGAGGAATACAAGAGATGTTTAGAAGCCACAGCCAGCCAGTGGAAGACCTTCTTGTCTCTAGAATGGTGCCATCCAATATGGCAGACATCAGCCACATGCATCCACTGAACACTTGAAATGTGGCTGGTCTGAACTGAGATGTGGCATAAGTATAAAGGGCAAACTGGATTTTGAAGACTTAATATCACATAAAGGATGTGAAAATCCTATGAATATTTTTATATTGATTACATGTTAAAATGATATTTTGGACATACTGGATTAAGTAAAGTACATTATTAAAATTAATTTTATCTATGTTCTTTTTACTTTTTAAAATGTACCCACATTTTAGAGAGTAAAAAGAACAACTTTAAAATTGCTGATATGGCTGCGTTCTGTTACTGTAAGATAGTACTGCTTAAGGGCTATGGTGTGCGGGCTGACAATTGGAAGTAAAGCCATCTTTAAGAACACATTCCAGGGCTTCCCTGGTGGCGCAGTGGTTGAGAGTCCGCCTGCCGATGCAGGGAACACGGGTTCGTGCCCCGGTCCGGGAAGATCCCACATGCTGCAGAGTGGCTGGGCCCGTGAGCCATGGCCGCTGAGCCTGCGCGTCCAGAGCCTGTGCTCTGCAACGGGAGAGGCCACAACAGTGAGAGGCCTGCGTACGGCAAAAAAAAAAAAAGTTAAAAGAACACATTCCACTGAGCATGCTAATAAAGCTCTTTGAATTCCTTCTTATCATAATCTTTAAGATTTAATTTTAATGACCATAGGAGGAAATGTGGATTCTACTTATCAATGTAGAAAACATTTTAAGCTGGTAATTGGTTTGCATCTGAGATGAAGCTAATTCTCCGTGACAGGAAGCTGAGAGGCTTTCTTTTCTTTCATGTGCTGTAAATGGCCTAAGGAAGAGCACAAGCTTTAGAATGGAAGATTTGAATAATCTCAGCTTCCTCATCCAGCTATGTGACTTCGGGCAAACTACTTAGCCTTTTGATGTCTCCATTTCTTTATCTAAAGAAGGGACGATAATATCTACTGAGCCAGAATTCTTTGCCCTCTGGAGACAGTCTTCATCATTCTCTACCTTGTTCTGCACTCTGGGAGGATGACCTATGAAATATGTCAATTACTATCCTTACCCACTGGTTTCAGGTTCACTTTGGACAATGGTAGTGGGCACCCTCTGGATGTCAAAATTTTGTGGAAGAAGTATGTGGATGGACTTTTTTGGAGTAAGCTTAGATATTTGTGTTCTATGTTGATGACCATTGAAACACCCACTGTGGATGATGCTCTAGATAACCAGGTGGATGAGATACCCATTCTGTGGATGCTCCAGTGCTTGCTCAATGGGCTCCTGAATAAATGGCCATGGGGCCAAGAAGGGATTATCATTCATGGGCTCAACAACATAGACTTCTCTCAAAAAGGCTCAGTGCTTAACATGCCCACAGCAGAGGCTAATGTCCCAGCTACATGGAACCATTTCCTAAAGGGAACAGTGGTTACTTGGTGACAGATTTATTATGTTGGACCTCTTACTTCACAGAGGGGACTTTATTTGTCCTCATAGGATAAAGACATATTTCATATGTATATTTGCTGTCCCTGTTTTCTGCTCCTCTGTTATCACAATGGTATCTCAATATCATCTCTGACTCAGAGTCACATTTTCCAGCAAACAGCATGCCACAGTCAGCTCATGCCCATGGAATTCACTGGTCTTCACCTAGAAGCGGCTACTTAACAGAACAGTGGATTGACTAGTACAAAGATAATCTACAAATTTAGAGTGCTTCCTTCATGATGTGGTATACATGCCTCACAACAAATGGTCAGGATATAGTGTCATTCCCTATAGACACAAACCCTAGATCTTGGAACTGTTAAAGAAATAAATTATTTATGATACTTGTCAAAGATGGTAAGGAATATTTTATGTAAGAGAGGCTTCTACAGTGGGGTTTTGCAGAAGGGGAGAGACATTAGAAAACAATGAGTAAAAGTGAGAATTTATAGCCAAGAAGCAGGGTGGGGGTGATTGGACAGAAAATTACTAAGAGGAAGCATCCAGGATAAGGGGGATTCTGGCTAAACTGACCTAATAGAATTCTTGCTGAAGGCAGGCCAGGGACCTCAGACATCACCTGGAGGAAGATGGAGGATGGAGAACCTGATTAGATTTGAGATGATCACATATTGAGGATGGGGGATTAGATTAAACTGAGTTAGCAGAGTTCTTGCTAAAAGTGGACAATGCGGAGATGAACACAGAAGCCCAAAAGTCTGGGCCTTGTTGAGAAGAGCATTCAGAGGAGCCTGACTAAAGTTTGGCCACGGAGAGACTCTGTCAGAACCAAGGGTGGAGAATGGGAGTGGCTGTCATACAAATACACCCAGTAACCCATGGGAAGAACTTCCGCTTCACGTTCCAGAGATCCTGATGTTCAAAGAGAGAATGCTTCCAAATGGGATACAGTCATAGTTCTAGTGAACTGGAAGCTGCCTGTGCACCTGGCCATTACGAGCTCCATGGGCTGCTGGACCAGCAGGTAGAAAAGAGTTCAGTGTACTTAGCAGGGTGACTGATCCTGATCACCAGAGGGAGCCCGGTTGCTGTAACACAGTGCAGTGAGGAGGATTATGTCTGGGACTAGCAGGGTCCGCTGTGGTACCTCTGGCCCAGTAGTCCTGGTCAGTGGACATCTGCAGCAATCCATTAAAGACAAACCTCCAAGAATTCAGATCCTTCAGGGATAAAGATTTGAGTCACCTTATAAGTAAAGAACAGCATCCATTTGAGAAGCAGGCAGAGGGTAAAGGGAGCATGCAAGAGTGGTGGGCAAAGACTGGCTGCTCTGTTTACCAGCTGAGGCCTTATGCTCAAATATAGAAGCTACAGAAACTGTTAACAGTTAGATTTTATGTTCAGTAGTTATCTCCCTCTCTTACTCTGATATATTTTATGAAAAACACTGATGGTTGCTCATGTTTTGGGTTTCAGTTGGAAAGATGACTGAAATTGACATCATCCCATCCTGATTTGGCATCTTTTCAATTGGATTGTGAAACAGTAATTAGTATCTTAGTAATAACAAGGTTGCAAAGAACAAAGAGCTTTACTTGAGGTCTTAGGAATTGCATCCTGGGAGACACAGATTCGTGTAAAACTGAAAGAGTGTTTGTGGAAGAGAAAGTTTCAGAAGCTTATAAAGGCAAAAGCCACGAGGCTGTTAAAGTTGTCTTGGAAGAATTATGACTGGCCTGATGTAAAAAGAAAATATTTGTTCTTAAGGGATAGGCTGCCGTGAGTTATTTAGTGTAAGGGTCCAATAAATATCTTGAGTTTCTGGAGCAGATGTTCTGCAGATGTTCTGGATGCCTGCATTAGACAGTAAGTGGTCAATAGTTCACATTTCATCCAGGCTGAGACGTGCATTAAGTCCCACTTCCTCAATGACCTCCGGGCTTCATTTTAGAGAGTTCTCTTAGCAATACCAACACCTTTCTGATTTTCCTTTCACAGGATTAAAGGTAAAAGTAAATCATGAGGGAACAAAAATGAGTGGTCTGTGCTGGATAACTTCTGTTCTTCCCTCTAGATCCACTTTTCACCGTTATCCATCCTACTCTGTGCCCAGGCACTCAAGTAGGTTGTACCAGTGGGATCCCTTGCCTCTGGTTCCAATTGTGTTCAGTCAGTGGAGGGTGAAGGCGGAGGTAATGAGCAAAAGATGAGAGAGCAGGTGAACAGTGAGTTCAGAATATCTGTTTTCCTGGCCGTCTCCCTACTGTCTCACAAGGGTTGACTGCTTCACTCCACAGAAAGCCATGATTCCTGTTGCCATTTGCTAGTTTCTCTGAGTCCCCAGGTGCTGTTTCTAGCCTCAAGTTACTACACCACTCCTTGTTAGATGACTTTAAACTCTGCTGGGACCCTTACTGATGTGCCTGCCTTGCTGGGTTGTTTTGATGTTTGGAGATAATGAATGCAAATCACTCAGTAGTATGACTAGCACCTGGTAGGCACTCAAAATGATAATTTTTTTCTCCCAAATGCTTGAAAATTCTAAATTCACATGATTGCTTAAAGAATTACCACTGTTTTAGGAAATAAATGAGATAATGTATGTGAAGGTGCTTTGTAAAGTGTAAATCACTATCCAATGCAAGGTATTCTTATGTTAGACTTCCTGAACCTTAAAAATATTATTTCAGAAACAGTCATTCATGTCTGTCTTGCCTTAATCAGATGCAATTACATTTTTCTCAGACTTGGAGTAGGGTAGAAACTTTAACTGCAGATTTCCATGCCAATCTCATTAAATTAAAAACTTTGTTCATCTTTGGTTTTAGATCTCCCATTCCCATTTCCTTTTCTTTCCAGCTCAAGGAAACCTATGTATCAAGATGAGCAGACGGAGAGGTAATTGCTTCTCTGTCTCATTGTAGAAAAAAAGTAAAAAAGCAATAGAAAAAAGAAAAATCTTGAAATGTGGAAGGACCTATTAAGGCTGCCTTGTGGCTTTCCACAGTACCTTCTGATACAGGAAGGGAGATGAGTTCCTCACTTATCAGGCTGTTATCTCAACCCCCGTTTCTTTCTCTGTCAAATGGGGCTAATAATTGTATCTTGTTGAGACAAACAAATGCAACAGTGACTGAAACAAGCCCTTTAAAAAATGTCAAGCGCTGTGCTGATTTAAGGGGTTATTATTTCTAAGGTAACAATCTCTCCATAAATGAATTTGACTTTCATTAAGCTGTATTCACCTTGAAATAAAGTCCAAGAAACATTCAGTAATTGAATAAGACATGATGATGTTCACAAAAGTGAGATTTCTGACTATATAACACATTTAGAAATATCTAGAGTAGTCTTTGGCATATGGTAAAACAATCCTCAAGGCATTTGGGGGTCTTATGGAACTTGACAACTAGAAGGACTTAAGAGATCATCTTTTTCATAACTTACATTTTATAGATTAGGAATTCCTACATTCATGCAGGTAGCTAGCTTTGTACCAAGAGCTTTGTTTTAACAAATTTTTCTGTAGCATTTACTATATGTCAGGCACTGTCCCAAGTGCTTACAGTGATTCGTTTATTCCTCATAACAGCCCTAGGAGGAAAATAATATATGTCTACAGTCTCTTACTTGCAATCCTGAACTTTAAAAGTCTCTGCAAAAACATAACTTTCTTTTTTTTTTTTTAAGGTTGGTGCAAACTCATTGGTAGCAAAACCTGATCTGAATTGACATAGCTGAACTCTAGTTATTGTCTTAATTAACCCACATAGTGTTAATAGCTTTACATTTTGCTTTGAAACATATCAATGGTTTGATTATGGGGTCCTGCCCAAGACTCTGCTGGGGATGGTACTGAATATTTAATATAACCTCATACCTTTAAAAAAATGCAAAAATTCTGAATTAAAAAAAATCTGACTCTGAAGACTTTGGATAAGGGATTGTGGAAACTGTTTTATTATGCCCATCTTACAGATGAGAAAACCGAGGCAAGGAGATTTCTTAACTTGTGCAAGGGTATACATTGGCATCCTGGGATTCTAAGCCAGGAAGCCTGGCTTCAAAGTCTGTGCTTCTAACCAACACAAATTCCTGATACCCACCACACAGTACTCTCCTGACAAGGCCAACCATACAGATTGAGACTGCCCTTAATTGCTCTTCCCAGGTACTTTGTGTGCATATGATATCATGTAAATTCAGAGACCCCTTAATCTCTCCATCTCTACCCCCACCACTTGAGTTCTGCCATTTGCTCTTATCTCCACCCGTTTGTTTACATAGAACATCTAGGGTATTTTCAAAATGCAAATCTGATTCCTATCACACCTCGATATCAACCTCTGCTTCAGTGCCTTTCCATTGCATTTATAAGAGCCAAAATTTTCCACTTGGCTTGGTTTGACCCTGCCTCTCTCTCCAGCTCCTACCACAGCCCCCAGGCTTTCTGTGCTCCAGGCACTCCCACCTTCTTTCAGTTCCTTGACTGCATTGTGGTCCGTCTTGCTGCAGGGCCTTTGCACGTGCTGTCCCCTCTTCCAGGAACACTCTCCTTATCCAGATCTCTTGGCTCCGTCATGCCATAAACAGAACTATCCCCACCATCTTCTTGGGTATCATAGAGTTGAAATTTCAGGCGTTCTTTAATAGTTAATGACTGCCTGGAAGATTTAAGCTTTCATTTGCAGAATGGCAATTTCCAAGGACCTTCTTTTCCTGCTCTTACTGACATAGAAGGGCCAGTCAAAATGGGCAGCAGTAGAGAGAAAGTATATCACTTTCCTATAAATACAGATAACAAACCAAGTTGTGTTAGGTGCTCAGTTGGCTGTAGCCTTCACACTGAGTCAATATTACAAGAGTGGCAGAGGCATTTGTCTGTCCATATTCTAGCTTTATGCTGAAGCTGGTGTTCTCTGGAGGGAGTTGAGCTGCCTTTTTATTTATTTAGTGCAGGCATATTTGTGGTAGTATTATAAAGGCCTCTAGGAACCTGTCACATAAAAGCTTACTGTATATTTGGAGTGACCAGCTTTTCCAGTATGTTGTCCCAAATTCCCCCTTTTCTCTATAGCTTATTCCCCCTAATGAAAAGAAAGTGATTTTTTTAATTTACAGGTTTATCAAATGCAGTAATCCATTATTTGGAAGGAATTGCTAGAGTAATCTCACCTCATTGGTTTCCAACAAAGCCTCCCAGACTGACATGTCACAAATTGAAAATTAAATGCAGTATAAGAGCTATTAACTAAACCTGTATGCTAAAGGGGTGTTAGGTTGACAGAATTAATGAGTGTTTTTTTCCTTGTATTTTCTTGAATGTGTCTTAAAAACCTTTCTTCTCCCAGAATCTTTTCCAGGAACCATGCTTGTCTAAGTTTTTTTTTTTTAATTAATTAATTAATTTTTTTTTTGCTGTATGCGGGCCTCTCACTGCTGTGGCCTCTCCCATTGCGGGGCACAGGCTCCGGACGCGCAGGCCCAGCAGCCATGGCTCACGGGCCCAGCCGCTCCGCGGCATGTGGGATCTTCCCAGACCGGGGCACGAACCCGTGGCCCCTGCATCAGCAGGCGGACTCTCAACCGCTGTGCCACCAGGGAAGCCCTAAGTTTATTTTTAATAATACTATTTTTCCTCAGCTTTCCTTTTTCTTTTGCATAATTAGAGATATAAGGTCAGCATATTATCTTGAGAAATGTATCACCTGTACAGTTACAAAATGGTTTCCCTAGCCCCATGTTTTTTCTTTTACCTTATTTCCCTCTTACCTTCCCAGACATCTTTCAAAAGAGCTTCCTTTCCATCCCGGAGGATCCAGCCAGTTCCCTGGTCCCTTAACCTAGGCACTTTCTTGACTATGTTTCTCCTTGATTTGCCATATCCAGTCAATCTCCCAGAATGTCTGCTTCTTCCCCTCCCTACACTGCTCCTTATCATGACCCTAAATATCACTGCATTCCAAGGCTTTTTCTGAATTTAACAAATATTAAAGGAGCATTTACTGTGCATGTGACCCTTTATAATGGGTGTGGGTGTGGGGCAGTGCTTAAGGGGGTGACAGGGCAGTCTGGTAGAATATACGTGCATATCTGCTTTGGAGCAGTGTCACCTAGTGGTTATGGACACAGATTCTGGTGCTGTACTGCCTTGATTGGAATGTTGGCTCTTTCATCTAGTATCTCTGTTCTCTTAGGTTGTATCCAACCTCTTGATACCTCAGTTTTCTCATTTTTAAAAATGGGAACAATTATCTCATGGATATTGGGGAATTTAATAAACTACTATATTCAAAGTGCTTATTACAGTGTCCAGGACAGAGAAAACACTCAGTTATAACTACTGGTACATCTAGGCTCCAAAGCCTGCCCTGCCATTCTCTTAACTCCTTGAATCTCTAGTTTCATAAGCAATATAGACAGAGAAAAGAGCACAGAATTTAGAGGCATATGGTTCAAACTCTATCATTTATTATTGTGTGACGAGACAAGTTAATTAAATTCTTGCAGCCTGAGTGTTCATCTCTTTAAAAATCATCTATTCTCAGAAGCTACTTCAAATGCCAGCCTACCTTCCACCTACCTGCAATTTCTACCTTCACTTGCCTGGGCCACTTCAGCTGCTGCTTTACTGACGATTTCCTCCTTCCTTCCCCATGATGAGTCTTTATATTTTTCAAAGTGCTTTTCACAAACACCATGTAATTAATTTAGTCCTCATCACAACTGTGTGAGGCACGTGGGCATTATTCTCATTTATATTTTATTGTAGATATGGAAACTGAGGATGTCAAATATCATATGAAATTGCTTATATTTGGAATCTAGAAAAAAGATACAAATGAACTTATTTACAAAACAGAAGTAGAGTCACAGATATAGAAAATAAACTTAAGGTTACCAGGGGATAAGGGGGGAAGGGATAATTTGGGAGACTGGGATTAACATATACACACTACCATATATAAAATAGATATCTAATAAGAACCTACTATATAGCACAGGGAACTCTACTCAATACTCTGTAATGGCCTATATGGGAAAAGAATCACAAAAAAGAGTGGATATATGTCTATGTATAACTGATTCACTTTGCTGTACACCTGAAACTAACACAACATTGTAAATCAACTATACTCCGATAAA
>NW_006775616.1:3296752-3357192 GCF_000442215.2 Lipotes vexillifer | reverse complement strand
CATGGCCGCTGAGCCTGCGCGTCCGGAGCCTGTGCTCCGCAACGGGAGAGGCCGCAACAGCGAGAGGCCCGCGTACCGAAAAAAAATTAAAAAAAAAAAAAAAAAAAAAGAGCTAAAGAATATGGGAGGCCTCTAGAAGCCGGGAATGTCAAAGAAGCAGATTCTCCCGTAGAGCCTCCAGAAAGGAATGAAGCCTTACCAACACCTTGATTTTGGCCAACTGAGACCTGCTTGAAATTTCTGAACTGTAGAACTGTAAAATAACAAATTTGTATTGTTTTAAGCTGCTAAGTTTGTGGAAATTGTTACAGTAGCCATACAAAATGAATACACCTGGTATATGCAAATAAATAGAGTTGTCGCGAGGGGTCAATGAATACAGAAAAATAGCTCAGAAGATACCTAGATCATAGTAAACAGTAAAGGCTAGCTAACATCATTTTGCATGTTTGTAATGTTTTAAAATCTGCTTTTTCCTTTTCACGTTTTTCCACTTCTTTATATTTTTGCTATAACATCATTTGTACCAGAGCATTTTTCAACCATTCCCTCCCTAACTCTTTTTCACTGTGTGCAGTGAGTGATTTGGCTTAGCAGATGAGTATGAGCAACATTCGGTATAAAGAAAGGGTATCCTCCCTCCACTGTAGTATCTAGTTCTCCAGCACCACTGAGGAAAGTGAGCTGGTGAAGCTGTGCAGTGTATTGATTGAGTGCTGTTCGTCAGGTGAGGGAGTCGGGGAGACCTTCGTTTATATCCCCTTTGTGGTCTTGGGGATGTTTTCTAACCTTTCTGAGTCTCAGTTTTCTTCTGTGTAAAATGGGGATAATTATAATACTTAGAGCCATGTTTATTGTGCAAATGACAAAAATTATGTGTATTAGCCCTTAGCATAGTGCCTGGCACAAAGCCAAACCTTGATACCTGTTAAAAGGTATTATTGTTGTTGTTTATTTATCAGTTTCTCTTGAATTTTGGGTCAAGAAGGTTGGGTATGGAGATGTCAGACCTTCTGTGTGTTATTTGCAGTGAGCACAGTGTGAGTATCTCATAAATATTACATAGTATTGGGAACAGGCATGCTCTTGATGCTAAAAGATTGTGACAGATAAATGGAGGGTAGAGGGTAAAGAAGTCTTTAAAAGCAGGCAAATAAAAATACACCGGTATAAAATATTTTAACTGTTTGCTACAGCATTTGCAGAGGTTTCAGAGGATGGGATACTGATGTCTGAGAGATAATAAAAGAAAAATAATTTAACAAGGTGGTGGATTGTCATGGCATTTTTGCTGCAGTCAGCAAATTTTTCAGTTTTTACTAATCTTATGTTTCCTTTGAGGATTACTGGACCCAGCATTGACATTTCAAAACATTTTATCATTTATATGATAAATTCTTTAAATTGAATCTGTGTTGTTTCAGGTGAAGGTATGTTTGCTTTGAAAGCCATATTAGAGATCTGCACTGAAATTATGCTCGTATACTATTCTTTTTATCACTACTGACCTGCATTTATTTATTTAAAAGTTATTTATTTTACAGAGTGTCAGCTAAACAAATGGTATTGCTCAAAAGGTCATGCTTGAGTTCTCTCTGATGTGATTAGCTTTATTGGTCTTTATTACTTCTCAGACATTCTTTTTTGAATGTGTTACTATTGATTGTTTTGGTAATTGATTTGGTAGAGACAAATTTTGTGGAAGGTGGCAGTTTTTAACCCACGGAAAAGGTGATTGTAAGGCTTCCAAATTGTTCTAGAGACAGTGATTATGGTGAAACTTTACTTTTCATTGGAAGGATTTTATAGGTGTTATATTACTTCCTAAGCTTATGCATATTTCATATTTCTCTTCCACTGGAAAGGTGAAATTATTAACTGACACAGACCACATGGAGGCAGTGACAGGTATTCGATGTTTTAGTGTGTGTCTTGGTAATTGTTTGTCCTCCCCTCTCCCTTCTATTCTACTTAATAAGATTAGTTTCCTTCCAGTTCTGGAATCTTATGACTGTTCTTTCCCCCAGTTTTAAAGGCCATGTCAAATGGATAGGGGAGGGCAGTGGGGACTCTGTAGGCTGGGAGAGGAGATTCTGGGATTCTAGTCCAGCTCTTAAATTGTGCTGTAAATCTGTGCATTCCTCTTAGCCTTTTTGATCCTTACATTTCCATTTTTCAAATAATAATTGTTCTACCTATCTCTCAGAGGTATAGTGAGGAGCAGATTATGTGTGCAAAAATAGTGGACTAAAAATTCAAAGAAAAGGATGGATTGTTATGTAGCAGTTTCAAGTAAGCACCTAGGTCAGTAATACTGCATTTGAGAGAGGAGCTTCTCCAGCAGTTTTTTGGTAGTATAGTAGTTCTACTGGAAGCGTTCATGAGCTGCAAGTTCCCTGGGAAGTGCATGATGGGGGGTTAAGCATGTATGTACAGAGCAGTGGGCTAGCTCTGAGACTAGCCTTGGGTCAGTTCCAGGAAGGGGAGGATAACTACTTAGAAACCCCCCATTTGTAGACCTGCCCTCCTCTAACTGGAATATTCATTCTCTTTCACTAATGATGTGTGGAAAGGATATATTTGGAGGCTACACCTGTCCAGTCAGCCAAACCTACTGAATCAGCAAGGTGACCTTTACAGAACCAAATCACCCACCACTCCCCTATCCTTTCCCTTCGCATCTGTAACTTATCATCATGTTACATTGAGGAGCTCATTTCATTTCTGAGTCAGTTTTCTTATGTAGAGAATGAAGAGATTGGACTATAGATCTAGACATTTTTAATGAACTTTCAGCCCATTAACAAAAATACCTCCTGAAAAACTTATTCATAGGGTTGTTTTATGGGTGGAATTGTGTCCCCACCTTAAAAAAAGATAAGTTGAAGTTCTAGCCTCCAGTACCTCAGAATGTTACCTTATTTAGAAATAAGGTCCAGTTGTAAATGTAATTAGTTAAGACGAGATCACAGTGCAGTAAGTTGGCCCCTTAATCCAATATGACTGGTGTTCTTGTAAAAAGATGGCCATGTGAAGACACAGGGAGGATGCCATGTCACGATGAGGGCAGAGATTGCAGTGATATAAACCAAGGAACGCTAAAGATTTCCAGCAAACCACCAGAAGCTACAAAGAGGCAAGGAAGGATTCCATTACAGGTTTCAGAGGGAGGATATCCATGTTGACATCTTGATTGCAGACTTCTAACCTCCACAACTTAGACACAATAAATTTCTGGGTTTTTTTATAAGCCACTCAGTTTGTGGTGCTTTGATGCAGCAGCCCAAGGAATCTCATACAGGCTGCCTTGCAGATAAAGTGAGACAGAAGATGAAATACGTTTTGAACGTTAAAATGCCATGTGGTGATTAGTTGATACTCTCTTGTTTTGTGTCAGTCATGATCCAAAGTGCAGTAATGGCCTTTCTCTGGGCCAGTTTAGCACTTATGCTGCAGGGATAGAAGTGAAGGAAGAAAAACTAAGAGCTTAGAAGGCCAGATCTCTTCCCATGAGGGAGTATGTCCACAACCTTATAATTCCAGTAGCGTGAAAGGGAGAAAAGACAGAAGGCAGTGCCTGAGCAGTGGTGTTTTATTGCCCAATAGCCCGCCTTCAGTAGCAAACATGGCCCAGTGTCCTGGAATCAGGCCATGTCCTTGAGAAGCATCAATGAAGGTGTGGGTAGGGAGGGAAAAAGTGGAGGGCTTCCTCCCTCTTAGGTATTTACATAGCACATCTATTTAGAAACAATACAGCTTTAACATGTGCTTATCCCCTCATCCTGAGAACACTTGTATGGAATATGGGGTATAGTAATATTTAATTTGGGGGTGTTTACCTTTTAAAGCTCCTTCAGTCACACACTTGGATGAGTGTGGATGTAGGATGGTGGAAATGCTGTCCATCATGGAAAGTACTACGAGCTTGTTGGACCTGGTCTTGAGTCTTATCTATAAAGAGGCAAGCTGGGAAATGTACAACACGGGTCCTCCACTGAGCCCTGTGCGGGGAAGGGATATGAAGACAACGCAGAAGGACAGAGAAATCATGGCAATTTGGGCAGCCCTTGGATACAAGCGCTTGGATACAAGGTACAAACCCTTGGTTTGGTTCTGTCTGGGAAGGACAGGTAGTTTCATTATTTTAATGGTTTTCTTTCACTGCCTTCCTTCCTCCTTTGCCATATACAGTTAGTCCTTTCCTAATTATTTGAGTTCTGGTATTAGAAGGGTGTGTGGATGAGTGTTTGCAGCAAGTCATTTTAACAGGTAGACAAACAACAATATCAGCCAAATAAAATTGCCAGGCTTAAGGGAAAGTGGGTCGTTTTGTCTCTCCAAGCTCTGGAGGAATTAATTTTCCCTACATTTCACAAGAGAGTACTTGGATTTGAAGATTGTGTTTCCCCAAAGTCTAATATTTAGTGATCAGCTGCGCCAGGCCCTTGATGGGTGCTTTCACATACATCATTACAGTTTACAAAGAAGTTCTGAAATTCTATTTTTTTCCTGTTTTACAGATTAGGAAACAGAGGTCCAGAGATAAACTTCTAAAGAGCTGATGGAAAAACTACCAATTTCATCACTTTAGTAACAATAGATCGCTTTTAGAATATGTAGTGGGTTTTCTGGATGGTATGTCAGGTTCTAACTAAGTCCTTTCTCAATGTTTTCTCCTGAGCAGTCTGTTACTGGGGCAGTCATTAGAGGTATTCACCAGTGTTTTTGCTTCTCCTCCCTGCTAGGGGATAGGAAGGCATTCTCACACCTTCTTTGTGTGTGTGTGTGTGTGTGTGTGTGTGTGTGTGTGTGAATTCAGGTTTATCCTTCTTTTAAAATTTTTAAATTAATTAATTTTATAACTTTATTTATTTATTTATTTATTTAGTTTTGGCTGTGTTGGGTCTTCATTTCTGTGTGAGGCCTTTCTCCAGTTGCGGCAAGCAGGGGCCACTCTTCATCGCGGTGCGCGGGCCTCTCACTCTCGCGGCCTCTCTTGTTGCGGAGCACAGGCTCCAGATGCGCAGGCTCAGTAGCTGTGGCTCACGGGCCTAGCTGCTCTGTGGCATGTGGTATCTTCCCAGACCAGGGCTCGAACCCTTGTCCGCTGCATCGGCAGGCAGATTCTCAACCACTGCGCCACCAGGGAAGCCCTAATTAATTAATTTTTAATCAAAGTATAGTTGATTTATAATGTTGTGTTAGTTTCAGGTGTACAGCAAAGTGATTCAGTTTGAATATATGTATTCTCTTTCAGATTCTTTTCCCTTATAGGTTATTACAAAATATTGAGTATAGTTCTTTGTGTTATACAATAGGTCCTAGTTGTTCATCTATTTTATAGAGAGTAGTGTATGTATGTTAATCCCAAACTCCTAATTTATCCCTCCCCCCAACCCTTTTGGTAACTGTAAGTTTGTTTTCTAGGTTTGTGAGTCTATTTCTGTTTTGTGAATAAGTTCATTTGTGTCTTTTTTTTTAAGATTCCACATATAAGTAATATCATATCATATATTTGTTTTTGTCTGGCTTACTTCACTTAGTATGATAATCTCTAGGTCCATCCAAGTTGCTTCATGTGGCATTATTTCATTCTTTTTTATGACTGAGTAATATTTTATTGTATGTGTATGTGTATACACACACACACACACACACACACACACACACACACACCTCACACCTTCATCCATTCATCCGTTGATGGACATTAGATTGCTTCCATGTCTTGGCTATTGTAAATAGTGCTGCAGTGAACATTGGGGTGCATGTATCTTTTCAAATTATGGTTTTCTCCAGATATATGCCCAAGAGTGGGATTGCAGGATCATATGGTAGCTCTATATTTAGTTTTTTAAGGAACTTCCATACTGTTTTCCATAGTAGCTGTACCAATTTAAATTCCTACCAGCAGTGTAGGAGGGTTCCTTTTTCTCTACCCCCTCTTCAGCATTTATTATTTGTGCACTTTTTACTTTCTTGTAGGTAGCTAATGAAATGTGAGTAGAAGCGACACAGCGTTACTTCCAGGTAGAAGCTTTAACAGCTGCTATATGATTTTTGCTGTCATTTACCTTCTGCCATGGCAACCAGTTATGCTCTGTTAACTTGTGCCCTGGAGTTAGGATGATGTAGAACAGTGCCCTCAGCCTACAATATCTTATAGTGAGAATGAAAAATAAAAACTTTTCTTTAAGCCACTGAGATGGTCAAGTGCTTATCATAGCAGCATAGCTTAATGTATCCTGACTGATAATATTGTGTGACTTGAGTTTCACATTACAGATGTTTTTTTTCTTGGCTTTCAAACCTATACCTGTTAGATAATAAACTTCTCCTATAAAGAAACTATGTGGTGATTTTATCTAGTGCCTACTTAGGAACCTTCAGTGACATAGGGTTTGAAATGGTACAGACCTATAAGTAAAATTCGTTTTGCAAAAATGTTTTCTGAACTCCTACTATGTACAGAGCATTATGAAGGATGCAGAGATAAATTAGGTAGGTAACCTGCCTGAGGGAGCTTACAGTCTAGCAGAAATGGGCTAAATTTACATATGAAATATATGCAGTGAAATGTACATAGTTCATTCATTTATTCAGGCATATTTGTGTAGGTCCATTACTACTGTATTTGTCAAGTTCTGGCAGTTTAGTAGAGCAAAAGGAGATATAGTCATTGCCTCATGGAGTTAGGGGCCAAAAAGGGAATTAAAATTAATTATACAATTATAAATAAAATATTAACTATGGCCCTTTGAGGGGAGGATTTATTTAGTCTAGGGGTGTAATGGAGAGCTTAGAGTAATTTTGTGAAAATGCCTTGGGCTCAGGCAGGTGTCAAGCCAACCTGGGTTTAAATTCGGATTTTGCTGCTTTGAGCTGTAAGACCCTGCCCAGGGCATTTCACCTTTCAGAGCAGATTTAATGCCTACTTCATAGGATAGTTGTGAGAATGATACAAGCTTTTATTGTGGCAGTGCACATAGTGTATTCTTTTTTTTTGTTGGGGGGGTATAGTTGTTTTACAATGTGTGTTAGTTTCTACTGTACAGTGAAGTGAAGTTCACTGTGCTGTACAGCAGGTTCCCATTAGTTACCTATTTTATACATATTAGTGTATATATGTTAATTCCAATCTCCCAATTCATCCCACCTCCCCTTACCCCCTTTGGTGTCCATACGTTTGTTCTCTACATCTGTGTGTCTATTTCTGTCTTGCACACCAGTTCATCTGGACCATTTTTCTAGATTCCACAAATATGTGTTAATATACGATATTTGTTTTTCTCTTTCTGACTTACTTCACTCTGTATGACAGACTCTAGGTCCATCCACATCTCTGCAAATGACCCAATTTCATTCCATTTTATGGCTGAGTAATTTTCCATTGTATATATGTACCACATCTTAAATGTTCGTTACTGACCCTCTTTCCCCTATATGATTGATTCCACATGACCAACGCAGGGAAAGGTGAGATGGGGGATAGGTGTGTCTGCAATTTAATCAAGTCTTCATGGAAGAAGCGGCATTTGAGCTCAGACTTAAAGAATGGAAATGGCTTTGATAAAAATAATTGTAATTATATGATGAGATGATAATTATAAAAAACAGGTGGTGTTACTTAGCAGCCAAGATCATAGGCTTCAGAACTAGACAGACCCCAATTCAAATCTAGGATCCATTACTTATTAGCTTTGTGATCTTTAGGCAAGGTGCTTCTTTCCTCTATATGGAAGTTTTCCCTTCCATAAAATGAGTTTATGAATACCTATTATTTAGGCTTGTTGTGAAGATGAAATTAAAAAGGTGTGTAAAATATGTAATACCAATTTTAGTAACTGAGGAAATGCTCAATATAACTAGCACTCAGTATTTACTCTTACAGGTAGGGAAGGGACAAGGTCTGGGTTCTTTTTTTTTTTTTTAATAAATTTTTTTATTTTTTGCCTCTGTTGGGTCTTCGTTGCTGCACGTGGGCTTTCTCTAGTTGCGGTGAGCGGGGGCTACTCTTTGTTGCGGTGCATGGGCTTCTCATTGTGGTGGCTTCTCTTGTTGCGGACAGCAGGCTCTAGGTGCACGAGCTCAGTAGTTGTGACATGCAGGCTCAGTAGTTGTGGCTCGTGGGCTCTAGAGTGCAGGCGCTGTAGTTGCAGCCTGCAGGCTTAGTTGCTCCGCGGCATGTGGGATCTTCTCGGACCAGGGCTTGAACCCGTGTCCCCTGCATTGGCAGGTGGATTCTTAACCACTGCGCCACCAGGGAAGTCCTGGGTTCTTTTTTGTAATGTTTAAATTCAAAATTCTAATGCTTTGTCTGACTGCCAGGGGCTGATGTCATTGAGTTCAATGTGAGATTTACTGTCTCCTTAGAGTATTCATACCCACCAATTAATAGTGACAGTCACTAAACATTTAGTACCTAATGAGCTGCATCTCCTCAGTATGGGTGGAGTGGCGTGGCCGAGAAAGTGTGTAATTCAGCTCACCAGACTTCCTTCTTGCTGGCTCTCCATCACCTCCCCACTGGGCTGCCTGAGGGGGTTGACTTCATCTGAAAAATGCATTTAGAAATGTCAGGGTCTGGAAAGCCCTGAGCTCTAAAGCCTCCTTGGAACTGTGGATGCAAAGAATGTCAGAGCCGGGCCCTAGTAAACTGCGAATGCCAAGTCCTCATTCTAAAAATGGGAAAATAAAGGTTAGAAAGGGGAGTGAGATGGCCCAGGTCACACTGTTGGGGATACAGTAATGAAGAAGTTAGGCAAGGTCCCTTCTCTTGTGCAGCTAATGATCCATTGAAGAAGAGAGACAAAATGCAAGAAAACAAATAATTCCAAAAGCGAACAGGTTATAGTGACAAAGAGTAATGAACTTGAAGGATGTTTTATATAAGATAACCAGGGAAGAGTCCCTGAAGAGGTGGCATTTAAGCTGTGACTTGAAATATATAAAGGCAGCAGCCACACAAAGATCTGAGGCAGGAGTTTTCCAGACAGAAGGAACAGCACGTTCAAAGTTTGTAAGGCAAGGATACACTTAGTTTATTTGCGTCTGAGTGTGTCAGAAGCCCACTGATCTAGGGTAATATTGGTCACAGAGAAACAGTGATCAATACTATAAATTATAAGTCAAAATTTCTAGGGTTTTAGGCCAGTGAAAGGAGATCAAATTCTATTGTAAGTACAAAGGAAAGGAAGGCTACTGGGAAGTTTTAAGCAGTGGAGTGACCCAATTTGTTTAATGATTTAAAAAATCATTCTGCTGTTGTGTGGAAGATAGCCTACTAATGATTAGAATAGAAGCGGGGAGACCAGTTAGGACTTTATTTCAGTAGTCTTGGATGAGAGGTGGTGATGGAGTGAACTAAGGTAATAGTCTGGAGGAGAGGGAGAAAAATGGGCAAACTGGAAATATATTTTGGAGAGAGAGTTGGCAGGATATTGGGGGAGATTAAGGTAAAGGGGATGGAAATCAAGATTGACTTCTTGATTTTTGCCTTGAGCAACTGACTGTATGGTAGTGTCATTTACTGAGATGAGGAAGTCTGAGAGAAGCGAAGAGGTGGGAGCCTATGATTAAGCATGTAGTATTAGATAAAATAAGTGTGAGATGCCAGGGTGACATCCAAGTGGCGTTATCAAGTACGTACTTGGCTCTAAAAGCCTTGAGTGTTCTAATCACCACTCATTGGCTATATAAGCCTATGGAAAATACTAGAACTTCATGATGCCACGCCCCTATCCAGTGCCATACAGACATTGCTATTAGATTACAGCACTCTCTCCTGAGGAGCCGCAGTGCTCCAGGCAGCCACACTACTCCACTGGTGTTGGTGTTCAAAAGACATCTATTGGCCACTCCTGTGTTGTATTAGCATCTTTTCATGATCAACCATCTCAGCTTATTACTGGTTTTATTGTAAAAGTTAGAGCTAGTGAAATATCATTCATTTTCACCATTTACTAAGAGCCACTGTGTAAGTCCATTGCTCTGCAAGGTGCTGTATTCTAGTAAGTTAATCAGTATATGGATTGGTCCTTCCCTAAAGAAGTTTATAGGGCACCCATGGCAGGTGGGGGTGTGGGATCAAAGGAAAGTGCAGGACAGTGTATGATTAAATGTCCAAACAAATGGTCTAAAGAGTATGTTTAGAGGAGGGCAGAATGACCATGTATTAAAGCGTTTCTTGAAGTGCTGGAGAGAGATGAGGCTTGATCTGGCCTCGAGGAAGAAGAGGATTGGGATGGGAGGATGGTGCCATCAGATGGGATAAGCAGTCTGATTAAAGGACTGAAGGAGAAATTGGTGGAAAAAAGTTAAAACAATGGTCATATTATTGTGCTGACTTTAGGAAAAGCCTCTAATCAGTGGTTGGCTTAAGTGCTGGGCTGTTTACTGTGTAGCATGAATTCCCGTTTCTGTTTCCATTCTCAGTTTCCTTGCCACTGGTTACCTGAGTAAGCCAATGCTGTATATTTTTATTACAACAGCATGGCAAATTCGGTCACAATTTTTGTTAGCTGGCTGATCTAGCAGATAAACTCCCAAATCTCAGTGGCTTAACACAGTACAAATTCTTATCTTGCTAAGATAATAATCTGATGCAGTTGTTCTCAATCAGTTGGCTCGCCTGGAATCTCTCTCCTCCAATCAGTGATTCAGGGACCTAGGCTCTGTATTGTATGGCTTTTCCATCTTCAATATGCGGCTCTTACAGCTGCCCTGGGAATTGGCTCCATTCCAGCCAGACAGCAGGGGAAAAGAACAGGAAGAGTTGGGCATGGGAGGTGTTTATGAGCCAGGCCTGGAAGTGGGAAACTCTGCTCTCATCCCACTGGCTAAAATTCAGTCTTACAGCCATGTCTAAGTGCAAGGGAGGCTGGGGAATGTAATTTAGCTGGGTGGCATAAAAGAAAAAGACATGAATTTGGTGATTATCTCTCTCACAAGGTGCCACTGGTCACCTGATTCTTTGGTATGAGAGCTCCTGAGCCTGAGGGTCATCTGGCACACAACTTGGGTCAGGTGTTCCCTTCCCAGCCCATCAGCTCACCCAGCCGCTGGGGAGCTGAGTCAGCCCAGATCAGGTAAGACCAGAGCTAGTGTCTGGAATAGCCCCTGATCTCCCCCACACTCCACCCTCCCCTCCTTTGATTTCATTTAACTTTGTATCCTTTAGTTCTGACTCTGAACGCATTTTTCATCTTGGGCATGTCTAGGCTCCTGTTTGAACACCAACCTTACTCCTCTGTCTTTTCTTGACCTCTGATATCCATGCCCACAGACTGTCTCAAGTTCATTATCAGTTTCTCATGAAGAGTAACATATCTGGATGGGGTGCTTGTGGCTTTGAGTATGATTGTCTTAGTCTTCGAGACCAAGGATCTGGTAGTGTTAAAAAGTAGCCTTAGAATGTAAGAGAATTTGCAATATCTAAAAAACGCAATGGTTTGGTAAGGCCTGTTAGGAAAGAATGGCGTTTTTATGGAGTTATTAGCTGGATTGGAGTTAGTCACATCCACAAGTAATACTGTGTATACTTCGTTACATTCATTTTATGTTAGTTCACTTTTATGCACATAATCTCATTATCTCATTTTACTCATGCAGCATTTCTACAGAACAGGTGTTATTATCCCCATGTATCAGTCATATATAACCAGAAAAACAGAACCACTAGGGTGGATATATAGATTGATGGATTGTTTGCAAGGAACTGGTTTACACAAGAGAGGGCTGGCTAGGCAAATCTGAAATCTGTAAGGCAGGCTGTCAGGAAGGGCAGTTTGGAATTCTTAGGCATAAGTTGAAAAGCACAGGTAAATTTGCTTCTTCAGGGAAGCCTCAGTTGTGCTTTTAAAGAGTTTCAATTGATTGAATCAGGCCTATTCAGATTACCTAAGATAATTTCCTTTACAAACGTCAACACCGACCTTACTCCTGTGTCTTTATAGCAACCCCTAGATTAGTATTTGTTCAGTAAATGGGGATTAAGCCTAGCCAAGTTAACACGTAAAACTGATCATCACGCCTCATTTTACAGATAAGGAAATACAGGGAGGTAGTAAGTTGCAGAGCTGGTTATTTGGGCTTTTTCTTTTATGCTAAAATATACTCAGGTATTTTTCAAGTTCCTAAATTACATATGTTTGCAGCAGGATCCAAAGAAAATTTTTGGATTGATTTACCGAGAGTGATCTAAATGATATAATATTCAAAACATAATAATGAAGCAAGTCATTCGCTGTATGGCAGTGAAAAGAGTATGAGAATGACTCATTTTTTCCTATCTAAAAGTCCCATTGTGAATAATTGCCAATATGGATAAAACCTTGATTTTAAGGAAGTCAATGATAGTAGAGTTTTCTTCTATAATTCTTCATTCAGGATCGCGAGAGGCACAAAGCCTTAACATTTATTTCCAGCCCTGAGGCTGAACAAGTTACTAGTATAATTAGGGAAGGCTGAACTTTCATCTTTCTTTAATTGAGCATGGATAATTTGTACCTGTCATCAGTAGCCAAAATGTCATAAAATCACTTAGGAACTTTCATACTCTTGAACTGTAGTAAAAATACCAGTTATTTTGTGTCCGTAGAGTCATCATTTGGAGCACCTGTTTCAATTTGTTCGTAGTTATCTTCAGCGCTTCATGACTAGTGTGGTTTGCAAAGTGTCATGAGAAGTGCTCTTCCCCTCTTGGTCACAGCCAGTACATTTAGGGAAGAGGAGGCCAATGAGGAGACAGATGCTGGCTTCGTGGGCACATGGTTTGAATGACAAGCAGAGATCAACAGATTATTATTTTTCACAGCAAGGAGAGGAGGAGGGAGCTCAGAAATTCTGAACGAAATGTCAGCTTTTGGATGCTTTGGCTGTGCATTCTAACACAAGAAGGCAAGGACATTTTTATTTGTTTTTCTTCCCTCCAGTCACACTCTAGGAAGACAAAGCTGTTATCATAGGTTATACCTAACCACCGAACTCACGGTCTTTAGTGAAAAAGCACCCTAGAGGCCAAAATGACTACTGTGCCTCTTTCTGCCATAAATTTTGATGGTGGAAAAGAGTGTTGGACCACTGATTATTGCAGCCTTGGAGATAGTTACCAGCCCACATGCCTAGTAACAATTGTGATCTCCTTTGAAAGAAGAGCGACTTGACTGTACTGTCAGTATAAGAACAGTATATATAACCTTGAGGAAAAAACTGATAGGGTGGTTGATATTTTTTATCCCTTTTAGGCAGAATTACCTTTTTTATAAAGGATAGTTTGCGGGACTTCTCTGATGATGCAGTGGTTAAGAATCCGCCTGCCAATGCAGGGGACACAGTTTCAAGCCCTGGTCCGGGAAGATCCCATATGCCACGGAACACCTAAGCTCGTGTGCCAAAACTGCTGAGCCTGGATGCCACAACCACTGAAGCTCACACCCCTAGGGCCCGTGTTCCACAACAAGAGAAGCCACCGCAATGAGAAGCCCGTGCACTGCAACAAAGAGTAGCCCCTGTTCTCCACAACTAGAGAAAGCCCGAGCATAGTGAGGAAGACCCAACACAGCCAAAGATAAATTAAAAAAAAAAAAAAAGGATAGTTTCCAAATTTGGAATTGAAAGAAATTCATGGTTTCAGTAGAATATGTTTCTCCTGAGGTAAACTCAGAGAGTGCTTTAACGCTGTTCCTTAACCCAGACAGATCAACTCTGGGGAAAGGAAGTGTGAGACAGAGGAATAAGAAAGGCTGGGGGAATAGGAGCTAAGGAGAGGGCTTAGCAGCTTTTAAATTGGTAAAGAAGAATTGGGAAAAGGAAGATACAGACTGATGGCAAGTTAGTACCTGGAGAAGAATGGACGTGGCCTGGCTTTCCTGCAGAAGGAGTCTGGGAAAAGTGAGGACAGGGACGAGAGAGGAATTGGAGATAAGTGGTAAATGTTTCCTTGGTAGCCTATGAACAAGTAGTTTGGAAATGTGGAGTTTATCAGTCAGGAAGTCAGCAGACAAGAGAAAGCGTGCTTAACTAGAATGTTGTAGAGAGTTTAATGAAGGTACTATTCAGAGCTGTGTAGGCAGGGCTGAGGCACCCAGGAAAAGATGATGAGGTGCCCGGGATTACCAACATCAAGAAGCTGTTACATTGTCTAGGTCTGAAGAGCAAGGGGTGAACATTGGGACCCAGTGTTACTGGAGCCCCATGAGACCTATCACTGTAGAATGAGGCTCTAGACATGAGGTGAAATTGTAGAGGGATCAAGCCATTGCCAGAGCCACAGTGCTGAGGCAAGTGGAGAGCATCGGAAGAAATGTCCCAGCCTCTCTCTCCTCCCACCTTCTTGTCTTTCTTTTGGTCAGTCCAAGCTGAAGTCAGAGGAGACAGGATGCACAGAAGGGCAGAGAATCGTTTGGGGATAACAGCACAAGAGAGAATAACTAGACAGGTGAGAGCCAGGAAGTAGGGGAGGTCCAAGTACTAAGTACTGGTCTTGGCTAGATAATCAACTTGCAAAGGACTTTAAGCAAATAGATTAACCCTTTTCTGTTTCTTTTCTCCCCCATCAGTAAATGGGGATAATAATTCTTGCCCGTATCCTGGAGTTGTTATAAAGATCAGATGACATAATAGATGTATTTGTTTCATTGATTTATGTTTATATTGCACTTTATAATTTCCAAATCTTTCTTACGTCTGTTACCTTATAAGCTTCTCAAAATTAGCTTGTAAGGTATCCAAGATGAGTTTTATTATTCCCATTTAGCATTTGAGATGATTGATTCAGAGAAATTAGGTGGTTTCTTTATGGTCAGAAGGCTAATAGTCCTTTTGCCTCAAACTTGACTGGAATTTTCTCTTATCACACTTAACTGCAGTTCAGTTCAACATTTCAGGCAGTTTTGGGGGACTGTTACTGTCTTTGATTATCTGGGTGGGTCTTTGTAAGGCATAAAGTTTCCAGATAAGGAGCCTCAGACCATACCTTTCATGTGGGGAACAGCATCCATAATTCAGGTGGTCTTTCTTTTTTGAGCATAATCTTGGGAAGAAAAAATGGGGAAGGGCCTTGTTCTTTTTCCATAGCTGACCACTCTTCGTTCTCTCTTGACAGAAAATGCAAAAAAAACAGTGCTATAGAAAAGTATGTCCCCCCTAAATTTATATGTTGAGGCCTAACTCCCAATGTGATGGTATTTGGAGGTAGGGCCTTTGAGAGGTGATTAGGTCATGAGAGTGGAGCCTTCATGAATGGGATTAGTGCCCTGATAAGAGAGATCCCAGAGAGCTCTTTCTGCCATGTGAGGACATAGTGAGAAGAACTCTCTGTAAGTTATCATAGTAGTTTTATTTTTTTCTTTTAATAATATGGCTATCTATTTTATAAATATTTCAACTTTAGAAAATAAATGGCCTTCCTTTATCAAAGAGACTGTGTACTCACTTTTCCTCCCTCTACCTTTATCTGTTATTATATTAGCACGTGTGCAATTCTATTTCAGTGTATCCACTTGTATAGGAAGAATGCTAAAGTGATAGATGTGTGAAGAATGGGTTAAAACTGAAGCTGGATGAGAAGACTAGTTAGGAATCATTGTAGGAGTTGAATGATGGGAGTGGTACTGTCTGAATGAGAAGGAAGGGACCTGATATGAGATTGTTTAGAAATCTAGTTTCAATTTCACCTTTGCTATGGGGCTTTCTTCATTGAAAAGGAATGTGGTCTGTCTGTACCATTTCTTTATTCTGCCTTACTCATGCCAATAGGTCACTCTCCTGTCAATGTATTTGACTAGATCTGAATCCTTAGAATACTTCTTTGGTTTAGGCAATACTTGAATTTACTTGTTTTCTCTTCTGAGGTGATGCACCTGTCTGATTTGTGTCTCCTTGACTATTTAGAGCTGTTTGTTTTTGAACCTTGTTGTCTTCATAATCTGAACCCCTGACAGTCACCAGAACAGTGTGAAGGCTCTCTGAGCATCTCACTATGTGCTTTCACCTTGGCTTTTTCTTTCTGCCTCACGGATCCCAGCATCAAATGGAAATGACAAAAGCTGCCCAGGATCTAATTCACATGGGCACTCTAACAATTAATTAGCTTTTTATTATTTTAATTTTTTTAGAGCAGAGCCCCTGTACTTTGTTGAAGCAGAGACAGAACTTCTAGTATCAGAGTAGGTTATCACGTTACTTTTCGCTCACAGTTGGGCTCTGTGAAGCTTCTCTGGAGTGAGCAGGTGTTGGCTGACCTGTTTTTCCATTTGGATTTATTTATGAGGATCATAACAAAGAAGCAAAATGGCAAGAGATAGAGTGAGAAAGCTCCTCATGCAGCAGTCTCTGCTCAGGCCTATGGAAAGAGTTATAAGACTCCACACACAGGTGTTGTTTTCCACAGAGCCTATATTTTTTGGCCCCTTTGCCCTCCAAAATTTCTCAACAGTATTTAACTTGGTTAAAAATATAGTCCAGGGAGCAGTCCTCTCCCTGAGCATCTGGAGGGGCAGTATTCTTGCCCCAGGCAAAGACACAAAATAATAAGATGACAAACAGCTTTGGGGAGAACCAAATGAGATATTACATATGAAAGTGCTTTATTTATGTTCTAAACACTAGATCTCTGGATGTCAGTGACTAGATTCCCTCTCAAATATGATCCTTTGTCTCACATTCATAATTACTAAGTAGCTGACTTACTATGTGCTGGGGATGGGGCTGAGTATTTTACATATATTACTTCTTTTAATCCTAATTTATGTAGTTAATATTATCAACTCTATTTTACCAACTTCAGATTTAAACAAAGGCTTTTACAGAGCTAGGAATTGCACCCAGGGCACTCATCTCTCAACCCTGTGCATTTAAGCCCTAAAATATATGGCCTGTTTAACAGATCTCACGTGATACTAGTCCCTTTATATGATTAACATTAGCTACAATTTATTGAGAATCCGCTATGTACCAGACACTATGCTAGGTATCTTAGATCAGTACATGACCCATAATCCTTATAACAACCCCATGAAAATTTATTATCACCATATTACATACCTGTTCCACTTATTGTGGTGACACAATAAGTAGCAAAATTTGTTTTGAATAAGGATTCAAATTCAGATGGATCTGCCTTCAAAAACAATTCTGTATTATGTTATGGTCACTGGTAGTGAGTTGAATGGTGGCCCCCAAAAAGATATGTCCATGTCCTACCCCCTGTGAATGTGATCTGATTTGTAAAAAGGGTTTTTACAGATATAATTAAATGAAGGGACTTGAGATGAAATCATCCTGGATTATCTGGGTGGGTCCTAAATGTTCATATAAGAGACAGAGAGAAGACATGGGGATAATACAAGAAGACCTTATGAAGACAGAGGCAGAGATTGGTGTGATGAAGTCACAAGGCAAGAAATGCCTGGAGCCACCAGAAGTTGAAAGAGGCAGGGGAATATTTTCTTCTATAGCATTTGGATAGAGTACAACCCTGCCAACTCTTGATTTTGGACTTCTGACCTCCAGATCGGTGGGAGATACACTTTTGTTGTTTTAAGCCACTCATTTTGTGGTAATGTGTTATTTTAGTGACAAGAAACTAATGCACAGCCTGTTTCATTTTTAAACTATAGGCTGATTTGTATCATATCTTTAAAAATGCCCACCACCTCATCTTATTATGATGATCATTGATGTCTTTGGTGTCTTACAGTTAGACTAATTTTTTGTCTTTTCCACTTACACTTGAAGACCTCTCTTTCACAGTAGTATCAGTCTGTGCACAATATCCTGCACATGCCTTCATGCCTTTGCTCACCTTGTCCCCCCCGACCCCCGGAAGCCTGCCCTTCCCCTGTCCCACTCCATACTGTGCCACTGATCTCATTCTCAAGCCTGAATGATACCTCTTCCTGAAATCCTGGAGAGAGAGCCCCAGCCAGAATTAACGGCTGTGTCTGTGTTCCCAGAGCAGTCTACTTGTACCTCCTTGTATCACTTCTGTCTATCTGTCCTATATTGTAGTTAGGCAGCTGCCTATGAAATCCTGGAGGCAGGGTAGGAATTACACTAATCTCAGTGCTTCTCCTGGTGCTAATCATGGAACGTCTCATGGTTGATGAGAACTATCTTACCTCTCTATGCTCTTGAGAATCTCTACACAAAAGTTTCTCAAACTTGAATTTGTAAGAGAATCACCTAAGGAACTTGTTAGAAATACAGATTTCTGGGCTTCTGCACATTTACTGCCTTTGGATTGGGGCATCCCAAATAATTTTCATGCAAGTGGTTGGCTGACTATACTTTGAGAAACAGTGTTCTAAAATTTGGAATGGAAACTTCTGTGGTGTCCACCTGTTGAGTAATAGTTTTATGGGTGTCTCCTGGGATATGAGTGACCTAAAATTGCATTCTGCTTGGGAAAAGAAGAGTCAAAGCATCCTTTAAGACTTTGGTCAAAAGAGGCTGCACGTTTGATACCATTTCTAAACTCTGTCCCAGACCAACTGAAATCCATTTCATATTTCCTGAGCTGCTTAGGCTTGAGGTTGGGTTTCTTATTTAAAACCCGCATGCTTTGGGCTCTCCGCAGGTACATGGTCAGAATTGTTTAACTCAGATAGCACAGTCCTCTTCTGTCTCTTAAGCAGTCACAAGTTCTAATGTTTCTGTGTTCCTCTCCCTGTTTAACTTGTCTTCACAGAGCTCTAACTGCATTAGTTTAGGCACTGATAGCAAAAAAGGGCTGCATAAGCATCTATGTCCATTAAAGGAATAACTCAATGTGCTGTCTTTCTATCTTTTGAGACATTATGAATTTCCACCCTCCTGCATAGAAATGTCTTATGTCCTTGATAACTTCTGCATTATACAAATAACTCAGAGCAGAATTCAGTATAAGATGGATGAAATTTTCTTCTCTGAGCTGCAGTAAAATAAGAATAATCATGCCTGTGTCACAGGATAGTTGTGAGGATTAGATAAAATCATTTGCTATATAGAAAGCATTTAATATGATATTGGACCTATAAGAGGGCCTCAATAATTGTTAACCTTGTAAATATTAACCAAGTTACATACTCATAATTTCAGATGGAACTTGAGTTCATTGTTGTCATCCTCCTCCTCCTCACTATCATCACCATCATCAAATTGCTGGATTTTAATTAGTGTTTATTTTGTATCAGGCACATTTTAAGTACTTGACATTCTGCCTAACTTTTCCATTACTGCCCTAACAAATTTCCACAAACTTAGCAGTTTAACACAACAGAGATTTTCTATTTCAGTCTATAGGGCAGAAGTTTAACAGGGGGTTCAGTGGGCTAAAGTCAAGGTGTTGCAGAGCCTACATTTCTTTCTGGAGGCTCTACTTTTCTACTCATTCATGTATTTGGCAGAATTCAGTTCCTTACTGTTGTAGGACTCAAGTCCCCATTTCTTTGCTAGCTGTCAGCTTAGGCTGTTCCCAGCTTCTAGAGGCTGCTTGCATTCCTTGGCTTGTAGCATACTTCCTCCATCTTCAAAGCCAGCAATGGTGAGTTAAATCGTATTCATACTTTGGAACTTTCCTGTCATTTCATCTATGACTGACTTTTCTGCCTTCCTCTTCCACTTTTAAGGGTCCGTGTGATTAGATTTAGTCCACTTCGAAGATCTAAGACAATTTCTGTATTTTGAGGTCTGTAACCTTAATTACTTTTGCATCATCCCTTTTGCCATGTAACACAACATATTTACAGGTTCTAGGTATTAAGACATGGACTTTTATGAGGGCAGGGGCATTATTCTGTCTGCCACACATTTGTTGTCTCATTGAATTCTCCTAGTGTTCCTTTGAAGCGGACTTCATTTTACAAATGACAAAAGGAAGCTTAGCAAGATTAAATAACTTGCCTAAGATCAGATCTATAGCAAGTGATGAAGCCAGTATGCAAATCTAGGCACTTTGGCTGCAAAATCTACCAAGTTTGGAATTACACTAGGTTAAGCTATAAGATGGGCTCTGGTAGGGTCAGGAATCCCTTTTCTGTATTTATGGCCTGGGACAACTTAAAAGAAAAAAATGACTGGCCTACCTTCAATAACTTGATTATCCACAGATGGTCCAAAAGCCAAAAAGAACTCTTAAGTCTGTATCACAGATGTATGTTTGTGACCAAGTCTTATTGACATAGGGCACAAACGTCTTGTTGCTCTTTTCACAGCTTTCTCCTAATTTCAGACTTTTTCCATTGTAACATTATCACCACCAAAACTTTCATCAGAGGTTGGAGGAAAACATTTTTAGGAACAAAAGTGTATCTCAGCAAATATGTGGTACACTTTGTGTGATCATATATATGATTATTTAATACTTAATCTATGCAAAGTGCCTTATGTCACTTAGTGACCCTATGAGATAAGTACTATTAATAGCTGGACATTTTAGGCAAGGAAACTGAGAAACTTATATACAAACTTGCTGGGATTTGAACCTTGGAAGCCTGGCATTAAACCACTCCATTCTGTGACCACTGTAATCTTTTCTTCTAAGATGGAGATATTTGTATCTTTTCTACTCTTTGACAGTTTCCATAGTTTGCCCTTGCCTGAGGTATCTGATACCAGGCATCCTGGCATTTGAGCTACTCTCCTATGTACAGATGATGCCGTAATGATAGAGCCTATATAGCCTCTAGTCCAGGCAAAGGTGAAAACCACTTTAAAACAAAAAGTTTTCAGATTATTACCCAGTGGCTCTGTTTCATTCATAAGTAAGTGCAGGGTAGAGTACTCTGGTATTGTTTAACCTGGTGTAGATAAGACTCTAGACTTCCTGAGGTTTAAGTGAGGAGCGTAGAACTTTCGCCTAATTCCAACTGAATCCTTATTATAAACTCATGGCATGGGCCTTAAGTGTCAAATTATTTCCTTACATATGTGTAGCTCTTTATCATTTAAAACACATTTTTACATGTTTTCTCATTCAACCCTCAAAAACATTGTGTGAAGGAAAAAAATCATATCATTATAATGATGATGATGATGAATGCTTCCCATATGCCAATATCAAACACTCTACACATTTTATCTTATTTAATCCTCTTACTATCCTTTGAGGTAGGTACTACTGTTATTCCCATTTATAAATAAAGCTAAGTGACTTCTTCAAGGTCACCCAACTAGTAAGGATGGAACTGGGTTTTAAACACAGTCAATTTGACTCCCAGGACTGTATCCTAAACTAAGACTCCATAGCATTATTTCTATTCTGCAGCTGAACCAATTAAGACACAGGGTAAAATTAAGTAAGGTTTATCAAAGGCCACCCAGCTGTCAGTTTTAGGACTCGGATCAAGTTTCCTGCCTTCTATTTGGAGATGGTAACGATATGGCCGAATTATATGGAATCAAAAAGAGCTCATTTAGGGCTTCCCTGGTGGCGCAGTGGTTGAGAGTCCGCCTGCCGATGCAGGGGACACGGGTTCATGCCCCGGTCCGGGAGGATCCCACATGCCGCGTGGAGTGGCTGGGCCCGTGAGCCATGGCTGCTGAGCCTGCGCGTCCGGAGCCTGTGCCCCGCAACGGGAGAGGCCACAACAGTGAGAGGCCCGCGTACCGCAAAAGAAAAAATAAAAAAAAATAAAAAGAGCTCATTTATATCATGGCTCCATTGGGCACTAAATGTGTGACCTTGGGTAAATCATGGATTATCCTCTAATCTTCAATTCAGTTGACCCTAAAATGGAGATAATCATACCTGCTTCCTTAGATTGTCAGCAGGATGGAAATATTGTACATAAAATGCCTGGCATGTAGTGAGTAGTTAGTGGCTGTTATTATTAGTGAAACCTTCTTCCAGTACACCAGCTGCCTCTCTAAATGAGAGTCCAGGTCTGAAAGGTTTGGAGTGTGGTGAAATTGCGGGAGAAATTGTCTGAGCCGTCCTCGATCATTTTTCACATGAGCCATAGGCTTTTGGCAGGCACCACCTGATAAATCAGCCTCAGCTTAGTGGGAGACTCAGAGATGTGTCCTTAACCTGAGAAATACAGTGGAGGAGACCAGGATACCCAATAAGGTTCCAGTTAACTTGGCAGATCTAAAGCAGTCAGATCTGGATGTTGGGGGGCTTATTAGTAAGCTTCATGCTTTCCTCTTAGCTGTTTCCCTTGAGCTGCTGGAAACATGATTTCTTATGATCTGTTCTTTATAAGCTCCCTCCTACAAGATGAAATTCCAAAAGTAGTTCTGGAAAGCTGAGAAAAATGCGATGGTGTTGGAAAATGGTGTCGGGTTGTAGGTATTGGAGTAGACCACTGAAATATGTACTGGTGGGTAGTTTTTAAAGGTTGATCCCCTGAGTATATGCTGATGTGCCCCAGAAACAGAGTTCTATTCAG
Source organism: Lipotes vexillifer (assembly GCF_000442215.2). NCBI lineage: Eukaryota > Metazoa > Chordata > Mammalia > Artiodactyla > Lipotidae > Lipotes > Lipotes vexillifer. Next base: position 3,334,822 of record NW_006775616.1, on the reverse strand, counting down.
AATGATTTATGTTCCATGGTGCTGTAGTGTGATCTGTATTACCTTTGGAAGGAAGGGCAGACATTGAATGAATTTAGCTAAGGATAAAAATAGTTAGATGAGCATAAATGCAGAAATGTCCTAGGTCTCTCAGTTCCTTCTAAGGAGATTTTCAAGGATGTACCTGAGAAAGTTGTACTCTCTCATGCCTACTGGTACTGAATATGAACTGTAGAAATTTGTGAATTGCCTGCTCCCTGATGAGGCTTGTGTGTGCCTCTTCCTGCCAGCTTTTTTCCTGAAAAGGAAGGGGAAAAAAACCCCCAGGAGTGGAAGGAATCTTAGAAATAAAGAGTGATGTCTGATCTGCCCTGGCGCCTGCTTCTCAAGGGACTTGAGCTAATGCACAACTATTTAAGATGTTTAGGCATCACAGTCAGAAGAAATGATCAAGTCAGACATCCCTAATTTGAATTTTTGGATCAAAATCAGCTTCAGAAAACGATTCTGATGGTAAAGCTCATTTCTTTGAGCTCTAGAATTAAACAGATCTAGCTGTATTCAAATCCCACCTCTGTCACTTAGTAGCTATGAGTCTATGGGAATGTTACTTTGTCTCTCTAAACCTCAGTTTCCACATTTGTAAAATGGCAATAATAGTAATAATGGTAAAAGTACCTATTACGTTACATAGACGTGCTATAAATGTTACATTAGAAATCCATGTACACTACTTAACAGTGTCTAGTCTATAGTAAGTGTCAATCAATGTTATCTTTTATGACTATTTTAGCATCTGCTGTCCAAATTCTATGCAATTATTAATATTGGCAAGTTATGATAGGACCACTTTATTCTAGCCTTCTTGTCGGTTGGTGTTTAATAAAAGGTCACCCTTTACTTTGGTAGGCAGATATTTAGCTAGATCCAGCCAAGGTAATTTCTAGAACTATATTTTGAGCCAAGGAGAGGGAGAGAGAGCCTCATCTTTTTTTTTTTTTTTTTGCGATACGCGGGCCTCTCACTGTTGTGGCCTCTCCCGTTGCGGACCACAGGCTCCGGACACGCAGGCCCAGCGGCCATGGCTCACGGGCCCAGCCGCTCCGCGGCATGTGGGATCTTCCCCGACTGGGGCACGAACCCGTGTCCCCTGCATCGGCAGGTGGACTCTCAACCACTGCGCCACCAGGGAAGCCCGAGCCTCATCTTTGACAAGGCCCGTAGGTATCGCCTGGCTCAGTCATCAGGGACAGGAAGCTAAGACAACAACGTAGGTACTGCTCTCACTTCCAGCCTGCTGCCAGAGCAGGCAGAAAACAGAGAGCTCAAGCCAGCCATATCACAGGTGCAAAAGCCACTGGAGACAGGAACCTATTCTGAAGCTGCCTGGCACAGCTGTTAAAAATGAAGGTCAGTCTAATTCATGAGGTGTCACCTCTATTGATCTTGAAAACAGACAGAAAAAAAAATGGATTTGAGAAAAGTTAATATCTGATTAGGCTCTTAAAGATGATCAGTCAGGTGCTTTGGAATAGTAGGGTAAGACTAGATGTGAGTCCAAACTCTGCTTTTATGGGGTGGGGGCCTCTCAGAACCAAAGAGGGAAATGAATTGTCCCAGGCCACACAGCCATCAGTGAAGAGCCAGGCCTGTGATCTGGATCTCTGGATTCCAGTTTCTATTACATAGCACTGCTGGCTTCCGCCTCTTGGCAATCTGAGCGACAAAAGTCATGCAAGAATCTGATATAATGACTTGTTTAATAGTAAAGTTTTGAAAACTAGTATGAAGCCACAGTATACAAGTACATGCTTTCCACTACAATCTTCTAAATCTGCTAGATGGATAGAATTTAGCTTGGGACCTTTTGTACCTTGAGAATGATTTTCCCAGAAACAAATGAGGGAAAAGACGCAATACTTTTTCTAAGTTTTTGCCTTTGCTTGGCTTTTGAAACTTATAGCATATGCATTTTTAAAACCCTCTCTTTTTTAACAAAGGGGAATAATGTGCTTTCCTCTATATGAAAAGGTGGGACAGGTGATGCACTGCTCCCAAAGGATGAAACTGGACTGCTTTTTATAGTAGTGATGATGTTTTGTTTTGTTTTGTTTTAAATTGGTCAGATGCCAGTTTGCTTGTGATGATGGGGTGTGCAGTACCACTGTTTACTGGTCCCTATTTCACCAAGCGTAAACATTTGCAAGAAAGCAACCTTAGGTGGGGAGTGCATCCCTTGTTCACAAAAAGCTGAGCTAAGTGTGTCTGGACGGGGATTGAACCCTTAACCTTAGACCTCTCAGCACCACATTCGAACAGCTGAGTTAGAGCATTCTCAAGTGTTACAATTAAACACCCACATGTCCCATGATGCAATGTTGAATCTCTACAGATCAGTTAAACAGACACTGTTCCTGCTGGAGCCAATGAAAGCTCCAGCTGCCTGAAACAGCCAGGCAAGCAAACACAATGTTTTGTATCCTTTTACTTTCAAAGTATATTAGAGGGCAAGTAAGCCACTTCCAAATTACCTGAACTCAGGAGTATTAAAACATGGCATTATACCTTCTCCTATTAAACTTACCTAAAGGGTTTGGTAGAGTTTTTTGAGACTAAGCAGAGTCTGGAGCAGCACAGTCCTGTAAAAATATAATGCAATTCACACAAGTTTGCTACATTTATAATTTTACATTTTCTAGTAGCCACATTTTAAAAAGTGTAAAGAAACAAGTGAAATTAATTTTAACAATATATCCAGTAATCTATTTTAGTTAAGCTGATATATCCAAAATGTTATTTTAACAAGTAATCAATATAGAAATTATTAATGAGATATCTTACATTATTTTTATGCTAAGTCTTTGAAATCTGGTGTGTAGTTTACACTTACCACATATATCACTTGGACCAGCCATATTTTAGTGCTCCATAGCTGTGTGTGGCTCATGGCACTGTGTTTGACAGTGAGGCTCTAGAGTTGATGTGAAGACTAGGTCCTTCTCAGCAGGGCGTGCGGGGAGCAGGTGCTGGGGCTTGCTAGCACTGTCCAGGACTGACCTCTGGAAACAATCGTTTCTCTTAGTACAATTAAGGGGGCTTCCCTGGTGGCGCAGTGGTGAAGAATCCGCCTGCCAAAGCAGGGGACACGGGTTCGAGTCCGGAAGATCCCACATGCCACAGAGCAACTACTGAGCCTGCACTCTAGAGCCCGTGAGCCACAGCTATGGAGCCTGTGGGCCACAACTACTGAGCCCATGCACCTAGAGCCCATGCTCCACAACAAGAGAAGCCACAGGAATGAGAAGCCCATGTACCTCAGTGAAGAGCAGCCTTTGCTCACTGCAACTAAAGAAAGCCCATGCACAGCAGCAAAGACCCAGTGCAGGCAAAAATAAATAAATTAATTAAAAAAGTTTTAAAACCTGTAAAAAAAAATACAATTAAGAACAACTCAATATCAAACAAGCAAGAACCAAAATAGTTGTTTTGCAGTAGATTTTCCTCATCACTCAATGGATTGATTCATTCAGCTATCTGGGGGTTGCATAGGAGGATGATGTGTTCTGACAGGTCCACTGGGGTCAGTCCTTTTCTGCTTAAAAATCACAATTTCTTTGGCACTCTTCTGTGGTAGCAGACAATTGCATGTGCAAGCTTGGATGCAAAGGGCTGTGTATTTTCTTTTTGTCTCTGGGCGTGCTTTGAAAGATATTATATAGACATACCCACTTTCTTAAATGCTTGAAATTTTAACTAGAGAATTACATATTTTTTTCCTTGTCCCAATATCAAACAATCAGTTATTTCTAAGGGTGAAGCTGTTCTTTCTATTCACTATTTAGGACCATGCAAAAGAAAGTGATCTTATCATTCTTGAAACTGTCTAATGCAGTTTTTGCCTCTGGGCCAAGGGGAAAGACCTACCCTTTCTCCAAGAAGGCTCGTTTTGCGAGTGGTTAGTTTTATTGTTGACACTGTACCTCTGTATTAGTGTTAGTGCAAGGCTCATAACCCTTAGCAACTTCATTACTCAACAATTAGTTTCAAATGAATTCTACTGTCTTGGCTCTAATGGTGCTCTTCATGGAGTAAGCTTCACACTCATAAGGATTTCACTTCTAACTGCCTGGAGTGATGGCATAGAGTTGGAGTCACCAGTTCTTTAGTTAGGAATTCTTATTTGAGGGAGATCCCTCAAGATCTCTGAGGACACATTGCTTCCTGTTGTCACTTCTTTCCAGTTCCATTGATTTCACCTTCCCTTTCCTCAGAGGTCCATGCAAGTGTGACAAATGACTAGGAAATGGGACCAGAAGACTTGTGTTTTAGTCTGAGCTCTTTTGCATTTCGGTATAGGACCTCAAACAGGTTGCATAAGCTTTGCAAGTCTCAGATTGTTCATCTATGAAATGGAGATTAAAAGGCTCATATCACACAGAGTTTTGTGAGAATTAAGTGAGATAATGGACATTAAAGTGGTTTGTGAACTATAAAGTGTTCTGCACATTTGAGGAAGGAACATTATTGAGCCAAGGAGGAGTATAGCCCTGTAAAGATCACGCTCATCCTGAGACGTATTCTTGAGATAAAATAAAATTGGGATACCATCCTAGATCCTCCTCTCTGAGGAGCCCCCATTACAGCTTTGCAAGGCAGTGACTTAAGAAATAGGTGAGGCCTTACGTGCAGTGTAGCTGGTAGAGCAATCCTTACCCTCACCTTGTCCTTTTTTTCCTCTCTACTCAACATTATGACATCACCTCCCTTCCTGGCTGTCATTAATGGATATTTCATCCTGGTTTCACCTGGATTGAAAGACTGGGGAAGAGCAACATTTTTATGTGTTCCAAGTCCAGGGTGGATAGGTTAGCCTTATACATTCTTAGCCCTATGTTAGAGGAAACTTCTCTGAGTTTGGTTCACTTTGTGGGCTTTTAATTACCCTTGGAGAGGTTATGAATTTAGGTAGATCTCATTATCCTGTATTTCCAGGAACCCTGTCTCAGAGCTAACTAGCTTAGTTTCTTCTCTCCCTCTCTCCTTCCCTCCCTCTCTCCCTCCTTCCCTTACTCCTTCCTTCGCTTTGATATTAGGATAATAGGAATAGATATTAGGGTAACTTACTAATTTGAATACCAATAAATGGCCAGGTTTGTTTAAGTATTAACATTAACCTGTAAGGCTTTTGACTGCTGAAAAGTCAAAATAATAAGGGCACCTTATTCATGCCCTTCTTTCTCCAGAAGCTGGTACAGATAATAGGTGCCTAGTAAGCATCCACTGAATGAATAGTGACTAGTAACGATCAACGCTTTTCAGGGTATAAAATGTGTTGTGAACCCTTTAGAGATACTCTCATTTAAAGTTCACAGTGGCCCAATGAGCAGATAATGTCATTCGCATTTTATAGATGATAAAACTGAATGGAGGGCACTTAGATTTATCCAAAATCATGCAGTGACAAAATGTATGGATTTGAATTTAGGTTAGTATTGCTCTAAAGCCCATACATCTTGTGCTATATTTATGTACCTTAAAATTACTGTCTTCTGGTCTTAATATAAGTAGTTCCTTAGATAGTGTAGCATCTAACAAAGGTAAAATGGTGCTAGAGCAGGAGCTATAAAAAAATCTATATTTAAGAAAGAGAAAGTGTCTGGCATGGAGATGAGATCCTTTTTCTCTTCTCGAAATCTCATTCTATTAAATTTCGACTCAGCTTTCATGAAAATAACCAATATTTACCCAATATTTATGTGCCAGGCTGTGATTAGTGCTTTACATACGTTGAATTCTCACAGCCACCCCATGAAGCTGATACTATTGTTTTTCCTAATTTTTAGAGAAACAAATTATGACACAGAGAGAGTAAGCAGCAGCTTGTCCATGGTCACACCGCACGTCCTGGCTTAGATGTAAACCTAGGTCTATCTGACTCCAGAGTGCATTTTCTTAATCACTTCATGGTACTGTTTTTCACTTTTTGTGCCTTTATAGTCAGAACCAGCAGTTACATATTAGTTTGTTTGTGACTGTTGACAATCCCTACCAAATTGTAAACTCCTTGGGAGTTGGGCACCTTGCCTTTAACATCTGTATTTCCCCATACTGTTCAGATAGTGTTCAATGGGTGCTCATTTAATACTTGTCAGGCAATTCTCAGACTCAGCTAGCTGATCAGTTAGTCCCTCTCTAGCACTGAGAATTAAGACATACGATTGTTCACCCTTTCAGTGTTATCACTGGCAACAGCCCTTCTGTGCTGTAGCAGATACTTTTTGTGTCCTGTGTCACATTCTCTTGATCCACCATGAATCTCAGCTGTAGCTGTGCTGGACAGTTCCCATGTAAGCTGACCACATCCTACCTTAAGAGCCATCCACTTCTCTCAGCTCTTCTGCCTCAGGACTGTTTCTGAAGTCCCTGAAGCTCTCTTAGTCCACTTTCTGGGCAGGACAGAACAGCATGGAGTTAATGACTCTAGTAGCAAACCTCAGCCAGTGGAAAATAGGATAAATGCCTCAGCCTCTTGTCCTTCAGAGGAAATTCTTAGGTGCATTCTCTGTGGTCTCTCAAGAATCAGTCCCCAGATTCATTGAGCATCAGTTGCCCACAGTGGTTACCAGCACCCCCTTTTTCCTACTTCTGTATCTTATTATCTCTATTTCATAACTGCTGCTCCCTGTATTTCCAAAGTAAATTCTTTGGACCCAAGTCCTTATCTCAGTGGGTTTTTTTTTTTAATTGCGTGGGGCGTGGTGTGGGAAATGGAAAACCCAAATAAGATACATGCCTATTTGCTAGTGGCTTTGTGCCAGAGGTCACATATAATGTCACATAATGTGAATAAATCATGTTATTGGATTAATTAGAGAAGTTACCTCAGAGGAGATTGAACCTCAAAGTCATGTCCTTGGATAAACAGGTTTAACGTAAGCAGAGAGACAGCTTAATTTTCAGAATTGCCCATTCCGCCTTTATAACCAGTTATACTGATGAAAAGGTGCAATACTTAAAAAGGGTGCAAGAATGAGCCAGTTAATTTTCTGAAACCTAAGATGACTACAGATTCAGTTTATTTCTTACTGCATTATTGACTTTGGTGTAAAAAAGCGTAACCCACAGTACATTCCTAAGTCTGTGCTCCATGGCACTTCCCAGTTGATAAGTCTTATGAATCTTTTTTTCCCCTTGAGTCTCTGTTAGGGTTTTATTTTTTTTAAGACGCCAGATATGATATTCATAATCACTGAGCAGTCACCCCACCAAAAAAGTTGAGAGGAGAACGTGGCAGATGGTGTCATGCAAATTTTATTGAAGAATCTCCCTCATAATGATGAAAGATACAGCAGTGAAATCCTGGCATGCGTATGGGTGGCAGAAAGGATTTATGCCTGGTGTGTCTGGGCTCAAAATAACTAATGTATCAACTTGTTTGAAAACTTTTTAATTAGGAGGATCAGCAGGACTTGCGAATGAATCATGAAGAGAAGACCTTTCACTTTCAGTAAATGAGGAGAAAATAACCATCAGCAGAAATAGCTGCATTTATTTCAGTGCCTAGGGTAAATGGCACTGTTCTAATGATGATAAGGCCAAGGGTCTGGGTCTCTATATGGGCCAAGTCAGGTTGCCTGATTTCTTGGCCCTGACTGACCTACTCACTCTTTAGCAGTTATCACATGACTACATGGGTATAGTACAGCATTCCACAAACTACAAATTTAAATCTGACCTTGTCACTTGCCTGATGAAAATCATCCACTAGTTTCCCACTGCATGTAGCATAAAACGTAAACTCCTGCCATGGGCCTGAAGGCGCTGTATAGGTTGGCTTCTTTCCCATAGCTCTATTACCTCATTTTGGGGAACTCTCCCCTTTTCCCTTGTTTCAGCCAGACTGTCATCTGATAGGTCCAAGCTCTTGCCAAGCATTTTCGTAATGCTTAATATGCTGTATTAAGACAGCATAATAAATTGTATTATTATTTTTTAAATGAGATAACATTTATAAAAAAATATATTCCAAACTGCAAATACTGTACAATAATAATTATTATTGATTATATCATTAGCAGATCTGGAATCTTAGAAAGCAAGGTCTCTATAAAGCAATGGAATATTTAAAGGGCAAAAAGACTTTCCAAGTGAAGCATTCCTTAACTGAGAACATTCCTCATAGAAAGAGATATGTTGGTGCATTCACTAAAGCTTTCTGTATTTTTTGATCTACTTGGACATGGTCAGACATTGCAAAGATCCCAAAAAGAACAGTCCAATTTTGGTTTATTAGGAATGTCTGCTATTTAAGGGTTTCGTTGCCAGAGTCCAACAAGCTATATTATTTAGTTTGTTTGCTTGCTTACTGCCTATCTCTCCCATGAAGACAGTGTGTATTTCCCCAGAGCTAGTACAGTGCCTGCTATCTAACAGTTATTCCACAAATATTTGTTGATTGGATAGTAGACAAAGCAAAATGCATACTCTAGGGTTAGTGGACTAAAAGTATCATCTTTGGTACATAGGATGGAGTTTTAGACCTTCAGGAAGGCTTATGAGTTAGATTTGAAACAATCTTGAGACTTTCTACAAGCTCCAGATCTAAGCCTTTCAAGCATTAGTTGATGATTCTTGTGTTGATCCTGGCTAGAAAGCTCCTGACTCTGTTTGGAAATTTGTGTTGACATGCTTGGGACAGTTGTAGTGTTAGACAGAAGTATTTTGACATTGATGGACAGCTCTCTGGCCATTGAATAGAGTTTTGAGATTCCCATTGGTGCAGTGGCCCACAGAATTTGGGCCACTTGAAAACTACATTTCTCACTCTTGCTCAGCTTTGAAATGTACTACTATCGCTAGAGTAATTTGTGACTGAGATCAACTGTTTTGAATGGATTTTACCAAGGTGGCACTTAGTATTCTGGATAGCACATTGTAGATATTCAATAGATGTTTAGTGAATGAAGGAAAGATTTCCATTTTCTATTATTAATCAGTATTATTGGGCAGTATTATGACTTTTAAGCCCTATTTTTTCTTCTCCCACATTGGATGGGGCTGACCCGTGTAACCAGTAAGATGTTGTGAAAGTGACAGAGTGTGACTTATGAGGCTATATCATAAAATACATTGTGGCTTCTCTCTTGTTCTTTCTAGGATCATTCAGTAAGGGGGAAGTCAGCTGCCATGTTGAGAGGATACTCAGGCAACCTGTGGAGAAGTGAGACTGAGGTCTCCTGCCAACATCCACATACGTGAGCCGTCTTAGAAATGGATCCTCCAGCCCCAGTCAAGGCTTCAGATGACTGCTGCTCCAGTCAACTAAGCTGCTTCTAAATTTCTAATTCACAGGAACCATGAGGTAATAAATGTTTAGTATTTTAAGCTGTTAAATTCTGAGGTAATTCATTATATGATAATAGATAACAAATATACATAGGGATCAAAGCAATGACCCAAACAAAACTGCATTAGAAACCAGACCTTAATTTGTCTTCATCATTCTTTACTTGTTTTTCCATTGGTATCTTGGTGACCTTGCTGTGTACTAAAAATGCTAATCTGGTGTCTACCATATTATTTGCCAGTGTTTTCCCCAATCTGTTATTTGTCTCTATTTTGGATTTTTTTGTTTGTTTTTTGTATTTGGAAGTGTGTTCATTTGATGGTGATGTAGTAAGTCCTTTTCCTTTTTTATTTTCCTTTATGTTTTTTAAATTGCTTCTAGTTGCCCTTTCCAAAGATTTAATAAATATTCAGTTCCTTTTTAATGATTTGATTTTTTGTATATTTAAATCTTTAATACTCCTATAATTTATTCTGATGCATTGACCACTCTTTGGCTATACCCTTCTAGCCACTTCATTATATTTCCCCTTACACGGTACTAGGTATTGCATGGTAGAACTCAGAAGATTGCTAAAGTTATGATAGATTGCATATCCTTGTTTCCTTTATTTTTATGATCTGCTGCTTTGTTAAAGAAGAAAATTTACATTGGCCTATTCTATATTAAGTCATGCTGATTGGTATCTAATATGTTTCTTGCAAATTCCTTGCCACTTAAGTTTTAGATGATTCTATTTTAGACTTTTTATAAGCAAAAAAGTCCACAGGTCTGCAACTTCATATGTCTTAGCTTATTCAGAAACTTTTAACTTATTTTCTGGCACATGTAACATCACCTTGACCTTCTGTCTTCCTTTGGGTTTGTGCTTGATCTACTAGCTTGTTGTCAGAAATGTCAACAGTCAGTTTTCATTTAATTAATATCCTTATCAGGGTTGACATTCTATCGCCCTTATTTATGTCTATTAGTAAATTCCCCAGCAGTGTTCTTAAGGAAGAAAAAAGACCCACCGATTCTGTTGATACTTTTCTTGAAGTTTCATTTAAGTTCAAAATAAAATACCCATTTTATTTTATTTTAGTAGAAATTTTACTTGTGGCAAAGTCAGCTTATAATTTCTTTGTTTGGAACTTGACTCAGGAGTTCAGGAAGTCAGGTGACTGCGTTTTGAATTGTCTCCAAGCAGCTGCATTTGATCGCAACCTGGATGGCTGCTGTTCTGGCGTTTCATCTCTACTGTATCAAACTGGGTTAGCATTCGTTGGTGGTTCTGCCGTGGGGACTTCTGACAAATCCTGTCATTTGCTTTCCCTAAAGTCAGACCCTCCTATTAAGCATGGTGAACCTTATATCTTTTGCTGGAAGATTTTAAACATGGTGAACCTTATATCTTTTGCTGGAAGATTTTTAACTTGAAAAAAAGTTACTGCGGTGCTGTTACATTCCATCCTTGCCTTTATTGGCGACGTACCCTGGTCACTGAGCAATATCACCTAGTATTCTGATAATGCCTTTGAGTTGGGGGGAGAGTTGTTTCAAATGATTGTATACTTTTTCCTCCTATTAACATCTAGCATATCTTGTGCTTTAAAGCAATGTTCTATGCCCTGTTTCATATCATCTCACAACTACCCTGTGACATTCACTCCCATGCTTAAAACTTTTCAGTAGCCATTTTCATTGCCTTCTTTTAGTTCCTCAAACCATCTATGCTTTCTGCTACCACAGGGCCTTTGAACATAGTGCTTCCTATTCCTGGCATATACTTCCTCTTTCTCCCCCCTCCTTTCACCAAGATAACGACTACGTTCATCAAACACAAGTTGAAGTATCACTTGCTCAAGACTAGGTCAGGTACTTCTGTTATATGCTCTGAAGTGATCATTATTTGTCTTCTAATCCTCATCCACTTATTTGTATGATTATTTAATGTTCAACTCTCCTTCTAGACTACAAATTCCATGAGAAGAGGAACTAGCTGCATCTGGTTTGGCCCAACAGTGTATCCTCTACATCTAGTACCATGGCTGGCACATGTGGGCGCTCAGATATTTGTTGAATAAATGAATGAATGGTTTCCAAATTATACAGATGAGAACTGAGGCCTGGAAATCTTAAATAGCTTGATCAAGGTCCTACAGCAACCAAGTAACAGAACTAGGATTTGAACCCAGGTCTTTCATTTCCCAGTTTTGTGATCTTTCTATTAAACACAGTTGCTTTATGCTTCTAAGTTGACCCTTTTAAATTTATCTTCCATCTTAAAGTAGTTGTTTGTTTGGTTCCTTGGAAGTGGGTAGGGTAACTCAGATCCACACCTCGAGTGTGACTGTAGCCTCAAAATAGATGGTAGGTATATGTCAGCGTGCCTACGTATAAGGGTGGGAAAAGGGAAATGGAAATCATCCTTTTTAAAGAATCTTCCCCTTTTAATCTGTTACAGTTTCAGAGGAGTAAACTGAGCTGTGGGAGGTACTACGAAGAGACTCATCAGATGTGGGCTGTGAGGTCTAAAGCGTATTACACTCAGTCTAGATATGATTACCTGTTTGTAGTCCTGCATTGTATTCTCATTAACTGTGAGATTTTGTGAAGGTCCCCTTTAGCTCTCTGGAGTAAATTTCATCTCTAAAAATGGCGTGTGTGTGTGTGTGTGTGTGTGTGTGTGTGTGATTGTATGTAGGGAGTCATTATAGAATTATTGGCAGAAATTCTGCCTGCAAGTCACAAAAAGGCCTTGTTCCCTTTTCCCTCACATTTGTTGCTTAGTGAGCTAGAATGTGCTTGTTATTTGGGGATCTAAGATTGAAGTGTATTCCATTATGTAACCCAGCTCTTCCAAAGGTTTGGAACCACTCCCACCTGTCTTTGAATTACAGCAGTTTTGTAGAGCTCATTGCAGGCCATTTCTAATAAGGGAGGATTGAATCCTGGAATGTTTATTTCCAGTTAGCATAATGAAATGTTAGTGCTGAGAGGGACTTTGAGAACCAGTAAATATAGCCACTTATTTTATAAATAAACAAGCTGGGTTTGGATAGAGAAAATGGAGAGCTAGGATGCATAACTGAAGACTTTGAAATTTACGTCCAGTATTCTTTTCAGTATACCAGGTGGCTTATTTTATTCCACCCTTTATTTTCAGTACACTTAAAAAGATTTAAAAATTACCTCTAATATAAGTAATGTTTACATCTGGAAAAGTTAATGAAGTCTCATTTTCCATCTTCCTTTTCTGATAGAAATATCCTTTCTCTGACTGTAAAAATAATATATGCTTATTGTAACAAAATTCAATCCATTCACAAGTACACTAAGTAGAAAACGAGGATTCTCCATGATATCAAACCCCTAGAGACAATCGCTGTTAACTTGTTAATTTGGTTCATGATTTTTAGGCTCTTCTTTCTCTCATACTCTTGTATATATAATTACATCTATCTGTCTATCTATAAATATATCTCATTAGCTGTGATATATATGTACATATATATATGCTATATATTTTTTTCATACACTGATATTGAGTATATACCTTACATATTTATATACACATTTATATATACATTTAAATTATATAAATGTGTATTTATATATAAACATATATATATTTAAAAATTAGATTGTATTATACATACTGTTTGCATCCTATTTATTCTTCTGAGCAATATTTAAGGGACACATGGACATCTTGTTCGTACATCTAATTTATTCTTTTTATTGGCTGGCTGGTAGTTCATTTTGTGAGTGTACTTTACTTAAGCGAGTCTCTCCTGTTGGATATTTATATTGTTTCCAGTCTTTCACTATTTTACGAAATGCTGCAGTGAACATCCTTCTGCATGCATCTTTGCATATTTGTCTGTTTCTTCATAATAAATTTCTAGAAACCACACTTGACATTAGTCATAGTATTTAGACACAAAATTGTATAAGTAAAGCAATATAGTTAGCTGATTCCTGTAGTAAGAAAGGAAGGAGATTTCAGACTGAGTGTGATTTCAGATTCAAGGTCATTAAACACATGAATCTTTCCTTCGTCAAGCTTTGTGGTTCTGTAATCACAGTTTTGTAGAGTCAGCTCAGCACAGCAAATTCCAGCTCAGTGAATCCCGCAAGTTCTTTCTAGTTGCTCTGTAAATAGTTGCTTCCCTCGGCTCGTGTTCGCTGTAAACGGATTTAATCAGGATAAGGACGCCTAGAGTTTAGGTTATTCCGTCTAGCCCACAATAGTTATTTTCCCTTCAGCTATTTAATGCACCTATCAGATGTTGGGAGGGAGTACCACTTATGTGTCAAACAGTGAGGTAAAGAGGAAAAATATTACTTCCCTGCTGAGAAATTGTGAGAAAACAAGCTGATGATGTCTCTGAATCTCTGAACTGACTTCTTGCCCAAGGGGATCACCAGGAAGAGAAGAGCCCCCTCTGGCTTGGGTTTTCTATTCCCTTTAGTTGCTTGAACTTTGCTCTCCCTATATCACCCGTGATATAGCCAGTGCTTTCACAAGGCATTTAGTAGCTTTCTGACGCTCCAAGCCCTAACACAGCCAATGTGGTCATGTCTGAATTGAAGGATTATTTCTTCTTCAGCATGGATCTAGAAACCCAGGGGATATGAGAAGGAGGAGAGCCATTAGAGGTCATCTGGTAGGGTGACCTCTTGCCTCTGGAATTCCTCTGACAAGAGCTCTGAGGGGTCATCATATTTGAGTGGCTCCCCTTGGTCTTCAGAATAAAGTTTATATCCCTAGGCTAGTGCTTAAACCCCCTGATAGATGACCTTCCCATCCATATTCCCTAGCTTCCCCAAATATGCCCTGTACTCCAGTCAGTCTTCACCTTCTCCTCTCTGTCTTGGCTTATGCCATTTTCTCTGTCTCTTAACGCCATTCTTCTGGCTTAAATGTCATCACTTCCACGATATCTTCCTTCCTGAACTACTGTGACATTTAAACTGTACTTTTTTTGGTGACACTAATACTTTTCTATTCTATGTTGGAATTTTCTGTGTATCTATCTTATATCTCCTACAAGAACCTAAACTCTTTGAGAGCAAGATTGGCATGACTATGACTATTCTTTGTGTTCCTCCAATATCCAGGACATTGCCTGATATTTGATAAGTATTTATTATGGAGATGGGTAGACAGACTAACCCAGTCTTCAGCTGTAAATAAATGTGTATATACATATGCTTTCCCTTTCTATTTCCACAACCTCCAGATGGTTATTAAGAAGCACTCTCCCTCCCTTGATATGCATTATCAATAGAGGAGGTGTTGTGGCAACCAGGGCAAATAGCCTGTACATATATCAGCCCTGGGGGAGAACTTAACAGAGTCATGAACGAGATGTGTAGTTCTTCTCTTTGTTCATCAGATTCTGGTGTTGCACACAGCAATCTGGCGTGGCTGGAAGTCATATTCTGGGAGGGAGATTCCCATCCTGGGGCTTTGGGGCTCTTAAGCTGAATTTTTAGGGAAGCATCAGTTCACCCTTGCTGCAGTCAGTAGCCAGTCACAGTAGCATTATGAGTTGGCTCCAGCTACATGCTCTTAACTCAGCATTTATGGTTCGGGGTAGTAGCATCAGCCCCTCTCCTAGAGTGATTAGCAGGCTAGAGTCCAAGCCTTATGGCTGTAGCTGTATGACCCAGCAAGCTATTGGCAGGATTTGCCACATCACCATTCAGGCTGGGGAAGCTGGCATGATTGGGGGACTGGGGTCCAAGACTTGCCATCATTGACCAAGATTAATTGACTTAAGCAATAGGCCACTGATGAGTTTCCATGGAACTTTTCAGAAAGCTAACTTCTTTCCTAGGAGGCCTGCCTTCCAAGGACAAGTCTTGGGCATGTTAAAGGGAAATTGTCTCAAGGGAAATTGTAGCGGTACAGAGAAGAGAGATAGGTAGGTAGCTGGGGAGTTTGTATCTGAGCCAAGATTCAACACCCCAGCCTTCCTGTCCTGTCCCTCCAGTCTTATACACTCAGAGCCCAGGTTTGAATGCAGATGTTTTTATTCCACATCCACTGTTCTTTGCAACATCCTTCAGCTCTTCATATATTTTTATAAGGAATGATGTTAGAGCCTCTGGGTGTTGGGTATAGTATGTATAAAGGGATTATTCTTTTTGGCAACAGCAGCTTTGCCTAAGTAATTCCAAAATAAAGTTAAGATTTACTCTAGGCTCAGGAAGTTACCCTGCCCTCTCTGTTGGCTGTGAGGGAATCTTAAAGACATATGAACACTTTATTCATTTTACTCCATGTTAGAACTTCAATTTTATCACCTCTTTCAGTTTTCTTTTAGAAGAATCAATTCTTATTTTAAATTATGAATTAAAAATTTGTATGTTTCAGGCTACACATCTTGTGGATTTTCACTTTTATTGCCCTTGTTGTTTGGTGTTTTACTTTCTGCCATTCCTGGATGATCACTCATAAATTCGCCAAACTGTTTGTCGCAAGAATAAGTAAGTTCAGCCCTCCCTATCTGCAGATTCTGGATCAAATTCCGTCAGCAGTTGGTTGACTCTGTGGATGCACCTGAGGATATGGAGGGCCAATTGGACTAGGCCATTTTTACCTAAGGGACCTGAGCATCCACACATTTGGTATTGTGGGGGTCCCGGGACCAATCCGCAGGGGATACTGAGGGAAGACTGTTCTCCTGTCAGCTTGGAGTAGAGAG
Organism: Lipotes vexillifer; assembly: GCF_000442215.2. Taxonomy (NCBI): domain Eukaryota; kingdom Metazoa; phylum Chordata; class Mammalia; order Artiodactyla; family Lipotidae; genus Lipotes; species Lipotes vexillifer. Next base: position 3,318,799 of record NW_006775616.1, on the reverse strand, counting down.
TTACAAAACTGAGTCCAAACTAAACTGCACATTGGATGCCATTCTGAAACGGAAATATTTGTACGTCTTTTAAACATGTGGAATTGTGTGAGAAGGTGCCCAAAGCCATGCTCTTTGTTGAAACAATATTTTTGACCCATAGAGAGTGAAAGCCTCTCCCTGAACCTCTGTGATTTCACTGAGGCCAGTTTCTACGATTTTTACCCAGACCACAGACTTATGGGGCAAAACTACCTTGGGAATACAATCTAAGAAAAACCACCTTTGTTTACACTGTCTTTTTGCTTTGAATCTCTTTTCCTGAGATCTTTGCCTGTTAAAATCTTAGTATTACTCTTATCATCTCTATTACTAAAAATATATATATAATTAGTAGCTAGTAAACACTTATGGGCCATTTATGGTGCCAAGAGATGTACACTCACACCCTCTTTCATTTATTTATTTATTTGTTTGTTTTTAACATCTTTATTGGAGTATAATTGCTTTACAGTGGTGTGCTAGTTTCTGCTTTACAACAGAGTGAATCAGCTATACATGTACATATATCCCCATATCCCCTCCCTCTTGCGTCTCCCTCCCACCCTCCCTATCCCACCCCTCTAGGTGGTCACACAGCACCTAGCTGATCTCCCTGTGCCATGTGGCTGCTTCCCACTAGCTATCTATTTTACATTTGGTACACCTCCTTCCTTTACTGGTTTATTTTCCGTTGCCTATTCTGTGCTTGCACTGTGGACCAGCAAACAAGGAAGATATGGTCTCAGTGCTCATGGTGCTTACATTCTAGTAGGGAAGGTAATAGAAAGTAAACAAACCACGAGATAACGTCAGAGAGTAGTGAGTGTAGTGAAGAATGTGAGATAGAGCAATGTGATAGAGGGTGACTGGCAGTGTGCGGTGATGGGGGAGCTTTTAGATAGAGTTACCTCAGAAGGCCTTTCTAAAGAGAGAAGTAGGAGCCAGCTATGCGAAGAGCTAGAATTTCAAGGCCAAAGGCCTGAGGCAGGAGTGAGCATCATAACAACCCCCTGAAATCACTAGATCTGTCTGTGTGACTTGGTGAAGGAACTTAATCTCTCTGAGTCCCTGTTTCCTTATCTTGCAAAGGCAGATTGTTTAGCTCATTCATAATATTTTCCTTGAGTGCTTGCTACGTGCCAGGTACTCTTTAGACTCGGAATGTATTACTGCCCTCATGGAGCTCATGTTCAAGCTTAGGTAATGTAAGTGGCTTGAGGAAAATGAAAGCAGAGCAAGGAGACGGAGAGTGAAGGTGGGAGATGGCTTATTAGGAGAGTCAGGGAGAGCCTCTCTGTGGAAGTGACACTTGAGTAGAAACACTGTTGAGGAGAGGGAGAGAAGCAGGCCACCTGGCTATCTGCGGGGTGGGGGAGCATTTCAGGTGGAAAGAACGAGTATCAAAGGCTGTAAGGTTGGAAGGAACTTGGAATGTTCAAGGTACAGTGAAGGAGTTGTGTGTGGTAGGACTTACGGTCAGAGAGGAAGCAAGAAACCAGATCATGGAGGACCAGGTCATTCTAAGTGTGATGAAAAGCCTCTGCAGGGTTTGGAGTAGGGACGTTTGGGGAGTAATGTTATTTACAATGGTGTTGGGAGAATTGAGAGGTAAGGTGATACACAGCCTAGCACAGTGCCTGATACACAGTAAGTGCTGAAAGACCTCTTGTTTCCTTCTTTCCTTTCTTTCATAGTCACCCCTCAATGTTTCCTTCCCTCTTCCCTTCCTTCCTCCCTCCTTTGTACACCTGTACTTTTCAAATATTTCTCGGAATAAAATGCTTTAATTTGCTGTTATCTGTTTCTTTGTCATCTTCATGCCACACTATAAGTTTCTTGAGGACAGAAATGTGCCTCTTATTTGTTTGTAATCGCTATATCACCCTAGTGCCTGGAAAATTGGTGGAATGCAACAAAATGTATTGAATTGGCATTCAAAAATTCTGCTCTACAGGGAATGGCAATGGTGCCTGGGAGTTAAGATGTATGTTTGGACTGGTAAGACCTTCTTGTTTGCACTGGAGAGTCCTGAGTTTGGTCACAGCAAAAACACCAGGCAGGCTGCAGCAGTATCGTTGTTCATGAAACAGCTTGCCAGTAGTTTGGACCCAGGTCCCAATTCCAGTGGGGTTTGGGCAAGTCACTTACTCATCTGTACAACTGAGATGAATATCCACAGGATTATTGGGGTATTGAATGAGATCGTGTGTATAAAGCTCTAAGTATAGTAGACAGCTCTGAGTGATCAATAAATATTATTATCTAATATTGAAGGTGCTGTCCTGATTTCCTGCCGTTCCCCCAAAACAGACCAATTCCAGAGTCAGCCTGGAAGCTGTAGAGAAGGGGGAGGGGTTTATCCCTCCCTAGCTGAAGTGGGACGGACATTCTACCTCCTTAGTCATAATTACGATAAGCCTGTTGCAGGGCAAAAAGTCAAATAATTTAGCGCTGGCTCCTGCTATTTGACCTTGTCTACCTATTTGTGCCAGATTTACATTAGCTCTTTGAAACCAAAGAACTTCTTTTATTTATCCTGATGACAGAGGAAAGTAACTTGCCTAAATTCACACCTCTAATAAGTGGCAGAGCTAGGCTTTGAATAAAAGCCTGGCTCATTCTGGAGCTCGAGGGAATGGAAGAAAGCATGCTCTCCTAAGAGGCAGGAAACAGGATCTGGGGACTCTCCCACTTACCTTGTCACCTGGGGGAAATGCACATAACCTCTCTCAGGAGGACTAACCACCTTCTTGATCCCCAGTCCAATGCCCTTTCCCTTGACCTTCTCCGGTTTCATTTTCCACATGTACCAGTCGAAGGTACAGTAATAGTCTTTGATGCTGTACTGCATTTTTTTATACCTAAGGGTTGATGCACATGCCTGAGAGTCTTATAGCTGACCTGGTTCTGTCAGGTCACCTTTCTGCTGAGAGATCTGTGTGATTATTCCTAGGGACCAATCTCTACCAATACTTGATAAAGCCACTTAACATTGCAAAATAGTCACTAGAGTGTGTTTAGTTCAGCTGGGGAGATAACCTTACATTTCCAAATCCTTTGCTCTCCTTCTAAGTCCTCTATATACCCTTCCCCCAGCCTTGCTGTTTCCTTTCATCAGCTAACTTCTGCTTTTAGTCCCATCTGTTCTTCCTTTTGTTCGTTTTATCTCCAGTGGGGACAGGAGGATAGGAAAACATACACCTGAAATACAGACTTGTTGTCTGGGAGAGATCAGAGGATTATTTCTTTCTTTTCTCTTCTTTTCCTTAACAGCATGATCAGATCTTGGTTTTTTGCTGTTAACTTTTCCAGGCTGCCAATTACAAGGTTGGATAATGAGCATTTAGTGTTCTGGTGATTAAGACCTCCCCCACCTCGCAGGTCGTTGCCACCTGAATTAATTGGCACTTTCTCAGTTGGAGTTCAGTTCTCACATCTCTTACCTACAAAGAATGGCATTCAGAGATCTCTGTAATCCATCATCATGCAGTTTTCCCAGCCCTTCCTCAATCTAACTATACCACTCATCTCTTGATTGAGTGATTTACCCTCTGTCACTCTCTTGCTACGTGATTTGCATCCCCATGGAGTCTGTTCCTTTCTTCCCCCTCTGCCTGGAATGGTGTGGTTGCCACTGCAGAGTCAGGAGACAGTCTGTATTGAAATCATTGCTACCAGCTCTGCAACACTAGTTGTTTAACCCCAGCTTTCTCACCTATAAAAGGATATGATAGTGGCTTACTCACTTCATTGGATAGTTGTGAGGGTGATATAAGGTAGTATAAAGGGTTTAGCAGAGTACCCAGCCCATAATAGTAAATGCTCACTAACTGTTAGCTCTGTAATTTTCCACTTAAACCTCTTCAAATCTCACTGCTTTTTCAGGGCTGCCAGTCAAGATACACTCTCATTTCCTACACGAGAAGTCTTTTTTGACCATCTTCTAGTCCAAGGTGACCTCTTTCTCCTAGCGGTCTTATTTTATGACTTGTATAGAATTATTTGGTGGATCTGAGATTATGTTCAAAGTCCCTGCTACAGGTGAAATGCTCTTGGAGGCAGAGACCTGAGCCTCTGGCAGAGCCAAGGCACATCTCTATAGGATGGAACTGTCTGTCATCTCCTCCCCCTGAGTTAAGGGACTTTCATTCTGTTGACGTTAGGTTCTTGAGTATTCTACTGATTTAATGAGTGTTTATTTCTCACTGTGTCAAGACACTGGTATCCTGGATGTGTTGCTTCCAAGAGAGTAGTCAGTTCAGACTGCTAAGGCTGCCACATGGAGTTTGGTTTAAGTCAAGGGTTGGGCTATTTGGCAAGCACTGGTAAGGCCTGTTTTGGGCCACTAAGTTCATTTACCTTTGGCATGCTACAATACAGGATGTTTTGAAAGAACCTTTACTGTAAATCACAGTGTCATCTATGTGCATCTGCAGTTCAGGTTTACAAAGAGAATTTTGGTTCTTGATTTATAGTGGCAGTATTATCAGACTTTTTTAACTGCAAGAAATTTCACATATATTTTACTTAACAAATACCTATAATTAGGTCAGAATTCAGAAAAGTGGGCTTCTATTTGCATAGAATGACATTAATTCTGCATTCTCTCCTAACAAGGTTGAAAGAGAGGATTAATCACTTATTCATGCAAAACCAACTCACATGAATCATTTATTTATCTTGTTCTGCTAATTTTGCAGAGCTCATTTTTATATGCCTCAGGTTGCAGATAAAGTGAAAACTCAGAAGGTGATTTACCCTCTACAATAAAGACATAATGGCCATGTAAACAGGATGTTTCCTATAGGAAATCAATGGGTAACCATGGAAATGACTACAATGGGAAATTCTATTTCCTTATGAACAAATCATCAGAAAGATCAGTTGTAAGATGAAGGAGCTTTGCCTGGGCCTATACCTTTCACAAAGGCTCTCAGTCTATGAAAAGGAGAAAACATGCACATCAGTGCTCGTCAGGAATTATCTTAAGCTATGTTGAGAACGAACATCATTTTTACTTTCTGAAGTTTAGGCTGGAATTTCTTGAGCACTCTTCTTAGAGGTCTAGCTAAGAAACTTACATCTAATGACAAGAAGAATGGTCCAGGGTATAGGATGCTTGAATTCTTGACCCAGCCTAGCTTCAAGCAGCGGTGAGATCTTCGACAAGATCTTCGGACCTCAATTTCTTCGTCTGTAAAATGAGTGAATGGGACTAGCACAGGGATGGCAAGAATGTTGTCTGTGTACTGTCATCTCAGTTTCCCTTCCTTGGAAAATATTACTAATCAATTATGGAACTCCTTCTCACTGAGCCTAGACAGGGTCTCAGAATCCTTATTAATACATTTCTCCAGGCAGCTGCCTGCTACATGTCAGAGTTGTCATGTGGAAGACATCCATTTGCGTCTATTTGACCTTTAAGGCTCATGTAGCCCTGGCATTTGCAAACTAACTACAAGTACAAAATGTCTGTTCATGTCCTTTCAGTTACACTTGAACACAAAATCCAAATAACAACAATTAGAAATAATAATTATATCGTCTGTATTAAGCCACAGGAATTGTTGGATCTCAGTAATGAATCAAATATGACTTCAATGAAAAAGGTACTTTTGAATCACTTATTGATAAAAGTGAAATGGTGTTTGTAGCGCTTGGCAGCTGTCCATTTTTATTATCAGCTCAGAGACACAACTTAAATAGCAAGTTTGTTTGCTGTTTGCATGTCTACTCCTTTGTGAACAGTAGAGGGCAGCACAGTTATTTTCAAGTGTCTTCATGGGGAGCCATTTGCATATGTACATCAGCATTGTACAGAATGGATCCATAGATATGGGCTGTGGTGGGTTGCAGTGGAAGAGTAAAGAGTATATTCACATGTCAGAAGAGCCACCTTAATCGAATCTCCTAGATTCGAATTGTCCTCTTTAAGGCTTTCAGAAATTACCATTACCCTCCTTATAGAGTGTTTACACGTTTTAGCATTTCATATTGATTCTTTTTATTTTAGTCTTGCTGGTGTTTTTTTCTCCTCTTATTGCTTGTCTCATGTGAGAGGCAGTTTTATTTAGGCCAAAAGAACACAGCTTTTGGCTTCTGAAGGTGTAGACTTGATTCCCAGCTCTCTCTTGCGGGATCTGTGACTTTGAGCCAGTCAGCCTCTCAGAGGATCAGGATTCTCCCTTGTTAAGCAGAGACAGAAATGCAAAATCTTTCCTACCATCTCCTTGTTGTAAATTTCAAATACAATCGGTACATGTGAAAGACTTCTTTTTTTTTTTTTTTTTGCGGTACCTGGGCCTCTCACTGTTGTGGCCTCTCCCGTTGCGGAGCACAGGCTCCGGACGCGCAGGCTCAGCGGCCATGGCTCACGGGCCCAGCCGCTCCGCGGCATGTGGGATCTTACCGGACCGGGGCATGAAGCCGTGTCCCCTGCATCGGCAGGCGGACTCTCAACCATCGAGCCACCAGGGAAGCACTGAAAGCATTCTTAAATATAGGCTTTAAAAATAATTATTAATCTCTCATGTGCTATCATTGTTAACATGAACTTAGCTTTTAATTCAAATGGATTATCAACATAATTTTTAGAATTTCTTTTTGAATTATAGGATAGCACCTATAAATGGGTAGTCTTGGCAGCAAGGCATACTGGGGCATCCTCGGCATGGAGGGAGCAGGATGGCAGGCACTGGTGTAGTTGTAAGGGTCGAGTCCTGAAAGGGTGTGCCAAGGATGCACAGGTTATTGTGAATGTTTACCTTATCCTGAATAAAGGGTCATATTGATATCTCAAACCTATCACACCTAACATCTCTTTCCAACAGATATTTGGTAATGCCCACTTTACTTTGAAAGATAGCACAATTCATAGATAGTAAAATCTAGCTACACATATCATTTCACACAGAAAATAAATTAATATAATGCCTTAATTTTAATGAAAAGGGCTAGCAAATATAATTTAAAATGACAATAATCCCATTGGACGTCCTAGGTATTTTTCCATATTGAGTGACAAGCAGTTTAATAACACAACTGCTGACATCTGGTGCTGCTAATGCGATATTTCTTTAATTCTATGACTGAGTAGCTTGAGCAGGTCAAAGAAGAGGCAGTGTCTTCAGGCATTTTGGTGCATAATGAAGTTTAATAAAATCTTTAGTTTTAGGAGTGGCGGCTATGCTTCTCCCTGATAGTTCATGAGTATAACAAATTGCGGCAATAAGGCTGAGAAGCTGAGGGTTTGTGCAGCATTAATTTTAGTTTACTGTCTCATTGCGTTTTTTGTCAGTAGCCTCATTTCCTGTCATTTGCACACTTAGCAATGAGTTTAACACCTTTATAATGGATTACATGCCCGGTGATGAAAGAAAAAGCAGACATTTTCTCCCTCATACACTTGTGTTTAATACATCTAAATTATACCTAAAGATCTACCTTTGGCGGCCACCCTTTAGGAGCTCTAAGCATGTAACAAGATCTGAGTTATGAGTCTGACTAGGTGGAGTTTTAAATCAATGCCAAAGCAGTTGTATGTGAAAATCTTTGGATAACAGTTAGGACTTCATCTGAGTGGAAATGTTTCCCTGGGGGTTTCAAATCTGAAAATTGTTCTTCCATGTATGAGTTATACATGTGTCTATTTCCCTGGAGGACTTGTACTATGCCTGTTATCTGTCTATCACCCTTTGCACTTAGATTTTCATCTAAAAAGTCACTCATTCTTTCACATGTTTATCAAACATACAATTATCTAAAGGTCTGCTGTCTTTGAGACCTTCACAGACGTGTTCAGAAGATAGACATGTATGTAAACAAATAAATAAAATGCTCTTTAGCAAGAGATACAAAAATTGGAGCACAAAGAAAGGAATAATAAACTCTCCTGAGAGGTTGGAGAAGTGGTAATTTTGGAGCTCCATCAGGGAGAACAGTGGGGCATTGGCATGGAGGAAGAGGGGAAGGGCTTTCCTGACAGGGGGGCACAGCTTGGATTAAAGCAAGTGGAACATGGTGATGCCCTTTAGAAGGCCTGTGGAATGCAGAGATAATTTACACTGTACAGCTGTGAGGCTGCTTTATCATATTAGGTTTGTGTAAAAGCAAAGGCTGTCTTGTTCATGATGTGGAATGTCTTTCATGCTTTATGTTTTCTGTTTCTCAAACATGCTATTCCAACCCATGCCTTTTTTCTCATGGTTCCTTCTGCCTAGAATATCTCCTACTCATCTTTTGGGGCTTAACTCCCCTGTAAAAACTTCTTCCCACTTTCTTGGCAGAAATTATTGCTCTCTATTCCATGTTCAATTTGCTGATATTGCTCTGCAGTTACCATATAGCTCATTGTTTATGATGAGTTTTTCCTTGCTATCTTCTTCAACTTAGCAGTTGTGAGTTCTGCAAGCGTTAAGCCTGTATACTGTTTCCTTTTTGTATTCTTACTGTCTACCATACTGCTTGGCAAACAGTGTGCTCAAAAAATGTAGAATGAATATAAGAATGTCCACTAATGCTCCGAACAGAATACTTTTTAGAGGAGAAGCAGCTTGGTGCAGTGGGAAGAGGTCTGACGAGGATACTGGAAACTGAAATCTAACTTCACGTTGCTTCTTGGTGCTAATCAGCTGTCTGCCAAGAGGCCTGCCCTTTAACCTTCTGGGGCTTCCTTTACACTCACATGGATAGAGCAATACCTTATCAGCATAAAGCCAGCAGAAGTGAAATGATCTCTTGAGGTTCCTTCTAACTCTAACAGCTGTGATTTTAAGACATATCTGATGAGTTGACTTTATATTTACTCACATTTTCTTCATTTTCCTTTGAAGTGGCAGGAGATTTTATTATTTACCTGCTTAACTGTTCTTATCAATGATACATGGAGTTTTTTTTTTATCATTAGGTATTAGTGAAGGGAACTGAAATCCTAGGTTTGTGCTCTGAAATAGTCATAGGGTTAGAAGGGATGTGGGATCATCTTTAGAATATCTCACTGTCTCTAGGCAGTTCTCAAACTATGATCTTATGCAAAAGCAGTCGTATGTTGTTTTCACTGCACTGTTGTTTTAACATTGTATGTCCAAGAACTTTCTTTTTGAGTTGAATTTTTAATGAATTGATTAGCAGACAGATGACCAAAATCTAGGAAAGTGAGAATAAACCATTTGATAAGTATTCACAACCAAAGTCCTTTGAAATTCACAAGGCTAAAGGAAATAACTCAGGAATTCTTTTTCATCTGATTTTCATTATTAGGAAACCATGTTTAAACAAGTATATCAGGTAAGAAGAGATGATTTTTTTAAAACATGCAATTCATCAATGAGGTATTAAAACAAAGCAAATATTTAAGATACTGCTTTCCAATATGTACATCAGTAATGTTATCTAGCTGTTCTGATATCTGGGCAGATTATGACTTCTTTCCTTGAAATGCATTTTATTACTAAGTGGTATCATGAACAGAGCCCTGTAGTAATTAACATATACACTAATGATATAGTTTCCTAACTGTCAGGGGTCATGGATATTTGAAAGAGGCAATGGTGATGAGAGGGTGAGAATGGGACCTGTGGCTTCAGGGCATTTAGGTGTTATTCAGAACTTTGGAGAAGGTGATGGGCAGTGAGGATAGCAGGTCAGAGCCCACAGAGGGCTGACTGGGCAGGAGGGCTGAGGAGACCGTCTTTGGCTTCACTGCATTCAGTGGTATATGGCAGGTTAACCTGACTGAAAAACTATTGGTGTCTTTGTTTTTTTTTTCTAGTTTCATTGAGAAATAATTGACAGATATCACTGTATAAATTTAAGACATATAACCTGATGGTTTGATTTAAATATACTGTGAAATTATTATCGCAACAGCTTCAGCTGACATCCATCCTCTCATATAGATACACTATAAGAAAGAAGAAAGAAAAAACAATTTCTCCTTATTATGAGAACTCTTAGGATTTCCTCTCTTAACAACATTCCTATACATTATACAGCACTTTTAACTGTAATCATGTTATATATTACATCCCGAGTACTTATTTATCTTATAACTGAAACTTTGTACCTTTTGACCACCTTCCTCCAGTTCCCCTTCCCCCCCCCCCTCCTCCTGTCTTAACCACATGTCTGATCTCTTTTTCTGTGAGTTTGGGGTTTTTGTTTTTGTTTTTTTAGACCCTACATAGAAATGAGATCATACAGTATTTTCCTCTCTGACTTATTTCACTTAGCATAGTATCTTTGTGGTCCATCCACATTATTGCAAGTAGTAGGATTTCATCATTTTTATGACTGAATAATATTCCATTGTGTATTTATACGAAAATTTCTTTATCCATTCATCCATCATTGGACACTTAGGTTGTTTCCATGTCTTGGCTATTGTAAATAATGCTGGTATGAACGTGGGGTGCAGATATCTTTTCAAGTTAGTGTTTTTGTTTCCTTTGGTTATATTCCCAGAAGTGCAATTGCTAGATCATATGGTAGCTCTATTTTTAATTTTTTGAGGAACCTCCAAACTGTTTTCCACAGTGACTATGCCAGTTTACATTCCCACCAATAGTGCACAGGGCTCCCTTTTCTCCAGATCCATGCCAGCATTTATTTTCTCTTGTCTTTTTGATGGTGGCCATTCTAACAGGTGTGAGGTGATATCTTATTGTGGTTTCCATTTGCATTTCCCTAATGACTAGTGACGTTAAGCATCTTTTCATGTACCTGCTAGCCTTTTGTATATCTTCTCTAGAAAAATGTCAATTTATTACCTTTGCGCATTTTTCAGTTGGGTTATTTTTGGTGGTTTTTTTTTTTTTTCCTGTTGATTTGTTTAAGTTCTTCATTATTTTGGATATTAACCCCTTGTCAGACATACGGTTTGTAAATATTTTTCCCATTCTGTAGGTTGTCTTTTCACTTTGTTGATGGTTTCTTTTGCTGTACAGAAACTTTTTAGTTTGACATAGTCACACTTGTTTATTTTTGATTCTGTTGCTTATGCTTTAGGTATCATATCCCAAAAATCATTTTCAAGGCCCATGTCAAGGAACTTTATTCCTATGTTTTCTCTTAATAATTTTGTGGTTTCAGAACTTATATATTTAAGCCTTTAATTCATTTCAAGTTAATTTTTGTGAGTGGTGTAAGCTAAAGGTCCAGTTTCATTATTTTACACGGGCTCTCGATTCTGTTCCATTGGTCTATCTTGGCTGTTTTTATGCCAGTACCATACTGTTTTTATTACCATAAAAACAGTATGGCTTTATAGTATATCTTGAAATCAAGAAGTATGACGCCTCATGCTTTGTTCTTCTTTCTTAGGATTGCTTTAGCTATTCAGTCTTTTCTGATTTCACATAAGTTTTAGGAGGATTTTTTCTATTTCTGTAAAAAATGCCATTGGAATCTTGATAGGGATTTTATTGAATCTTTAGATGGCTTTCAGTAGTATTGAAATTTTAACAATATTAATTCTTCCAGTCCATGAACACAGGATACTTTCCACTTATTTCTGTCCCTTTTGATTTCTTCCATTGGTGTCTTATACTTTTCAGAGTAGTGATCTTTCACCTCTTTAGTTAAATTTATTCCTAAGTATTTTATTGTTTCTGAATGCTGTTGTAAATGGGATCAATTTCTTTTTTCTTTTTGAGAAAATTCATTGTTAGTGAATCAAAATGCTACAGAGTTTTCTATGTTAGTTTTGTATCCTACAACTTCACTGAGTTGATTAGCTCTAACGGTTTTTTGATTGAGTCTTTAAGATTTTCTGTATATATAATCATGTCATCTGCAAATAGAGACAATTTTACTTTTTCCTTTCCAATTCTTTTACCTTTTATTGCTTTTTCTTGCCTGATTGCTCTAGCTAGGACTTCTAGTACTATGTTGAACAGTAGGAGTAAGAGTGGGTACCCTTCCTTACCTTATTCCAGATCTTAGAGGAAGACCTTTCAAAGGTTCACTGTTGAGTATGACGTTACCTGCTTCTCTAACCCTTCTAATACAGTCTCTCTTGGTTCCTGTGGTGCAGGGGGTGCTTCAGCCTCACCTCTGTGTTCTAGGATTCTCTCAGTGGTGCCATGTTCTTGAAGAGTTGTTAGTTCCTTTTGTGAGGGGGGCAAAAGTCAAGGACACCTATGCCACCACGTATGGTGATGTTATGCCCCACTACTGATGTCTTGAGTGAGAGAGACCTGTCTTTTTTCTTTTTTCCTCTCCCTCTCAAAAGAGAGTAGCTAAGTCACAGACCTTGGTATTCCCTTGCCCCAGGGGAGAGTTTAGAAGTTTTTGTTTTGGGTATTCCACTGTTCTGTAGAGATAAAGAAGGCTGGGCTCCCTCACCTCCACTGGGCTTCTAGGCTTTACCACCCTGCCCCCCTGCTCTAATAACCCCTCATGACCTGGGCCAGCGTCTAGCTAGAGTTACCCTCAGCTGGCTCTGATCTTTTCATATGTGTAATTAAAAATATTTCAGGGGCTTCCCTGGTGGCGCAGTGGTTGCGAGTCCGCCTGCCGATGCAGGGGACACGGGTTCGTGCCCCGGTCCGGGAAGATCCCACATGCCGCGGAGTGGCTAGGCCCGTGAGCCATGGCCACTGAGCCTGTGCATCCAGAGCCAGTGCTCCGCAACGGGAGAGGCCACAACAGTGAGAGGCCCGTGTACTGCAAAAAAAAAAAAAAGAAAAAGAAATTTCAACATTTTTATGATTTAAAAGCAATACATTATTATTTTAGAAAATGTGGGAGATAGAGACCAGGAAGTATAAACAAGAAAGTAAAAGCCATCCCAAATCCCACTGCTCAGAAATAACCACTGCTAATATTCTATGCATTTTAACATAATTGAGATCATAGTTTGTGTACAGTGTTTTTCAGTGAACATTAAATCATAAGCAACTATTAAGCCTTTAAAAATGCTTCTTAAGTATTTTTTAAATAGCTGCTTTACATGAAAGAATATCCAGAGTTTATATAACATATCTCCTATTGTTGCATATTTGGGTTGTTTTAAGGTATTCCTGTGTATATATTCTGTCAAGAAGAATGGTTTTCCACCTAAAGTTTCTTCTACTCACTAGATTATATTAGTAGGATAATCTCCTAAAATATAATTATCACGTTGAAGGATAGGAATATTTTTAAGACTCCTGATACATAATATTTTCATAGAACTATTGTGGTGCCGTATCCTATTTAACATTTTGAGTCTCTTCTTTCCACACTTTGCAGATAACATGCAAGATATTCTGACACCGTAGGAATGACTTTGGCCCTCTAAGCCTTTGGTGCCAAACAGCCAATCAAGGAGGGCCTTTGGCATTGATTTAGACCTTGAGATAAGAATAAGAAGTGAAAGGTCTAGTTGTGTATAGAAGTTTAAAATCCAACTGAGATAACAAATGAGGCATATGGGAAAATTAACAAATAATTTCAAACAGAATCTTTGTAATCTGTCTTTGTAAGCCACCTCTCACATTTGGAATCTGAGGTCTCTACAATATAGGGTCTCTATTATTAGTATGATTCCTGAGCTGAGCTGAGCCTGGGCCTCCAACTGCTCTGGGTTTCCAGGGCAGGAATTTATTATCCTTTTTTCTCAATGATAACACTAACAGTTTCTAATCCCCACCATCTTCTCCTGGATAATCACAGTAATGATGATGATGCTTAATATTTACTGCGCATTTACTGTGTGCCGGGCATAGTTAAAATCTTTATGTGCATTATCTCATTTTATCAGGCCAAAACCCTGGTGAAGTGATAGTATTATTTCTATTTTATGAATGATAAAACTGGGACTTAGAGTGGTTAAGAGGTTTCCCCAAAGTTACACAATAGACAGGGACAGAGCTATTATAACATCCCAGGTCTGTCAGTCCAGGGCCCATTATGCTGAACACAATGTCATACAGCCTCTCTTACTGGAAGGGCTGAGAGGCTGAGCTGTTACTGGGAAATGTTCCTAGCGAGACCCTCTAGCTGGAGCCCAGCTGCTCTCCACAAAGGCAGCTCCAGACAAACGATTTTCCTATTGCTTGTGGCCTTGGCCTCAGGAGCAGTTCTACTTGGTGTCTCTCCATGGGGGTGTTACTGGTTGACGTTGCTCCCAGGGGACTCTCCTATCAGGGCAGTCTCATAGACTCTTTGATGTCTATTGGAGTCTGGCTTTCTGGGCTCTCAACTGCATATTTGAGTGTACTCTTAGCATCACCTCAGGGGAACATCTTACAGCACTGCACCCACAGCTCCGCATCAGTTCACAACCCTCGGGAAGAATGAAGGAAGCCACAAAGGCCCCTGTCCTCAAGGCCTGAGTGCCCAGACCCTTGGCTCATGGTGAGCGCTTGTTTTTCCCCAGGATGCAGAATTTTGTACAGAATTGCAAAGTTTTAGAATATTCGAGACCCTATTGTTCTCTCCTTGCAGTATTAAGACCCTATTGTTCTCTCCTTGCAGTATTAAAATCCAGTCCTCTTAGATTTGACAATAGCTCCAAATTCCTTTTCTTGTGCGCTCCCTGTGGGCTTGCAGCACGTATGGAAATCAAGCCTCAGGAATATTTTCTCAAGCTAGATATGCAAACTCAACTCTTGCCTGGATCCCATGTAGGAGGTACTAGGTATAAGTTTTATAGGAACTCAAAGAAAATGCCCATAAAGGCTGCAGTGACCAGGGAAAATTCCTTGTCAGAGGTGAAAGCAGAGGTGAGTTTTGAAAATGGCTAAGATTAAAACAGCTGAGCTGTTCTGGGAGGATGTTCTGAGTGGGAGGACTCCCATGCGAGATGTCAGGATAGAAGAAACTGTATTTACCAGAATGTGAGGAAGCGGGGCTGACAGCAGATCCCTGCTATGGGCACAGAAATTATTTAACCTTCTCTTTTGTTGCTTACACCCCACAGCTGCTCTATGTAATGCACTATTTACAAGGCCAATGCTGAGCATCTCCAGGTGTGACAGCTCTTACATTAGCTGCTTGTCCTAGGCAGGTCTTGGCAGCCCCGTCTGAATGTTCCCTTTGCAGGAAGGCTAGCTAGCTGCATACTCAGTACTTTCTAGTTGTTATTGAGGCAGGTGTTTAGGTTTTTCCTTCTTGTGATTTTGTTGTGGTTGGTTGCAGATATCAGAAATTCAGAATAGCTCAAATATCAAGGGGAATGTATTGGTTTGTGTAACCAAGTGAAAAGTTCAGCTTGGGTTTCAGGAGTGGCTTGATTAAGGAGCTCAAAGTTTCCTTGTTTTTATCTTGCAACTCTTCATTCCTCTGTTTGGTCTACTCAGCGTCTGGCCATGTTGATGGCCCTGGAAGCTTCAGCCATTCTTCCTTATGGGTCCAAAAAGAACTTTTTCTTCCAGTCAGTTAGAAAAAGTGTCATGGGTCTGAGTCTCACTGGAATGAATTGTATCTGTTGCCCAACTCGAAACCACTTACTGGGGCAAAGGAGATAAAGTACTCTGATTGGTCAAACCTTAGTCGTAATCTCACCCTTGAAGGTAGAGATGAAGTACATTCACCCCAACCATACATAGTGAGACTAGATCAAGTGTGGTTCCCAAAAGGAAAATTGGGATGATGTTAACATAAAGAAGAAAATATATGCTAGGTGGTAAAAACAAAAGACCATCCTCTACTCTGGTGAGTCTCTGAATCCCCAAATATTAGGCTGAAGTGTTTCAATGGCCCAGAGGATTAGGTGTTTTCTTTGGAGGGCACTTAGGTTCTGCCTGGATTACCTGGCAGGCCATATAGCCACGCCTCTCCTCAAGGGATATGCCTGCCTCACATGGCTGTTGTAGACATTCTGGAACTCAGTGAGAAGGTTGAAGAGTCACTTTGATCTCAATTGAGAGGAAGTGATGAATACTCTGGATGTGCATTGGATCTTGTGAGAAGGAAAAGAGGATGAGTTTATAATCTGACTTGACTTTGTTGGAAGTGAACAAGCAAAGCTGCTTAACTCAACCTTTCAGAGGCATTTTTGTCAAAGGCAGGAGAGCACAGTGATTAAGAACATTGGCCTCTGAAGTCAGACTGCCTGTGTTTGAACCTAGCTTCTTAATCTCAGTAAGCCTCCATTTTCTGCCTCTACAAAGGGGTAGCCTGAGAGTTCAGAGACATTATGCATGTAAAGTACTCAGCACAGTGCATGGCACATACTCTAGTATGTATATAATACATGTGAACAAATGCTCTTTGCCCTAGCACATAATGTCACAACAGCTGACACTCAAGAGAGTCTGTCTATCCAGAGACCAACAAAGTGCAGGGCATATTTTCTCTTACTGGATATGAAGTCCTTTCTTTCATCTCCATTTTATTTCCTGAGGGGCAAGCAAGTTTGACTTGAGTCTTTCTAGTGCTCTGTGCTCTGACAGCTAATGGCTTCTGGGCGTCACTGTCACACCCCCTTTTCCCTCCTACACCAGCGAGTCCCTGAGTCCTGCCTGTTCTGTCTCCGAAATATTTCTTGAGCCTGACCTCCCTCTTCACTCCCTCTGCCCCTGCTCTAGCTCACATGCTCTTCTCTCCTGTCTGGTTAATTCCGGAATCTCTACCTTATTTTACTTTGTCTTGTCTCTTCCCATCTGGTCTCCTCCTTTCCTTTGTTATTTTCCCTTGCCTACAGAAGTGTCCTGACTCCTTAGCAAGACATTATTTAAAATCCTTTTCAGTCTGATTCCAGCCTACCCTTCCATCTGCAAGAATCTCCCCCATAAAACATCTACTAGTTCCATAGCCACTGATGTTCATGGTTCTCTGAAAACTCGCATGCCCCAGCATCCGTGAAGGCTTTTGCCCATGCTGTTCTCGCTGCCCGTCTGCCTTTACCTCTTCTCTGCTTGGCTAACTTCTGCTTATCTTCCAAAGTTCAGCTCCTCTCCCCTGGGTCCCTAGCCTTGTACTTTCATAGCTAGATGTACCGGCAGCAGTTAGCACACTGTTTAACAATTGGCTGCATACCTGTCTCTACGCTTATATGCACCATAAATTCCTGGTAGAAAAGGGACATGACTTACGCATTTTTATGCACCCAGGGCCTAGAGAAGTGTTCAAAAAAGAGCATATGGTCTACAATGAATATTGTCCTTAGGTTGTAAATCAGGAAGGATAAAACACACTACTGTGCATTTCTCTTAATATAGCACCATTTTGTGTAGTACTTATTCTTTCTTCCTTTTTTTCAATATTTTTTATTACACAGTTATAAATATGGGAATTTATTCTTATTAAAAAGTATATTAATTTCCTCCCCCAAAGTAACCACTGGTTTAGCTTGATGGGCACCCTTCAGGATTTTTCAAAATTATTTATTTGTTTACTTTTAATAACAGCTTTATTGAGATAGACTCCACATACCATAAAATTCCCTCTTTTAAAGTGGAACAATTCAGTGGCTCTTAGCATTTTCACAGAGTTGTGCAACCATTACCATTATCTAATTTTAGAACATTTTAATCACCCTATTAGGAATCATTTCCTCTCCCCCCCCTTCCCTCCCCCCCACCAGCCCCTCCCAACCACTAATCTACTTTCTGTCTCTATGAGTTTGCCTACTCTGGATACTTCACGTAAATGGAATCATGCAATAGACGTTTTGTGCCTGACTTCTATCATTTAGGATAATGTTCTCAAGATTCATTCATTTTGTAGTGTGTGTACTTCATTCTTTTTTATGACAGAATAATTTTCTGTTTATGGATATACCATATTTTGTTTATCCATTCATCATTTGGTGGACATTGGGTTGTTTCCACTTTTTGGCTTTTGTGAATAATACTTTATGAACATTCCTGTATACGTTTTTATGTTGACATATATTTTCAATTTTCTTGGGTATGTACCTAGGAGTGGAATTGCTGGGTAATATGGTAACTCTATGTTTAACTTTTTGAGGAACTGCTAAACTGTTTTCCGCAGCAGATGTCCCATTTCACATTCCCACCAGCAGTGTATGAGGATACCAACTTCTCTAAATCCTTGTCAACACTTGTTCTTGTCTTTTTTACCATAGCCATTGTAGTGAGTGTGATGTGATGTCTCATTGTGATTTTGACTTTTATGTCCATAATGAGTAATGATCTTGATCATCTTTCATGTACTTATTGCCATTTTTGTTTCTTCTTTGGAGAAATGTCTATTGAAATCCTTTGTCTAAAATTTTAAAATTGGTAATTTATCCTTTTATTGAGTTATAAGCATTCTTTATATATATTCGATATAAATACCTTATTAGATATATTATTTATTAATATTTTCTTCACAACCTTCTTATATACATGTAAATAAATGTGTGTTTATTTTTGTGCAAATGTTTGTATATGTAAAGATTTAAATAGGTTTCTCTTTTTTGTACATGTGGGGTTATATTGTTTGTATTGTCGTGTAGATATCTTCCTGGGTCATTGTACATATCAATCTACTTCATTATTTTCAATTTTTGCATAGATGTACATGTAGCCATTCACCTGTGTAGAACTATGACTGCACATACTAAGTATCTGCTGATTTTTTTGCGGTACGCGGGCCTCTCACCGCTGTGGCCTCTCCCGCTGCGGAGCACAGGCTCCGGACGCGCAGGCCCAGTGGCCATGGCCCACGGGCCCAGCCGCTCCGCGGCACGTGGGATCCTCCCGGACTGGGGCACGACCCCGCGTCCGCCGCATCGGCAGGCGGACTCTCAACCACGGCACCACCAGTGAAGCCCGAGTCTTGATATTTTTATCATTAAAAACAGTGCTATAGTCAGCATCTTTGTAAAGGTCCTTTTCTGCACAGGTGCAAGTATCTCTCTAGGATACATTGAAGAGGGATCACTGAGTTTACAGGTATCTGCATTTTTAATATTAATACATACTATCAAAACGTCTGTTAGAGAGACTGTACAAATATGTTCTCACAGTAACATTGCATGGCAATATTGTTTGTTTGCATACTGGCCAAGATTGAAATTTAAGCATTTTTGCCTAGTTGATGAGCAAAAATGGTACCTAACTGTTGTTTTAATTTACTTGAAATAGTTTCAATATCCTGATTTTCATAATTCCATTATTTGCTGTTGAGAATAGAACCCGTCTTTCATCTAATTCTGTAGATCTTCCCTTCACATGGGAGCCCCTACGTGACACAGAAAGGAAATGATAGATGGGCCGGAAGAGTCTGGATTTATACTTTAGCTGTTATGCATGGTGAGGCCAGCTTGACAAAAACATGGTTTTTAAAAGACTTTCCATGGTTTGGGTCTGACCAGACTTTTAACCACAATCCAGAGACTTTTATCTTCACCAAGATGTGGCATTTTATTTTAATAAAGCTATCGACAGTTCTCCCATTTCTAGTGACTTTTCAAAAAGTGTCTTTTGTCAGCAGAGAGCTTTAATTAGCTAATGTAACTCTGCTGTACTCCATGTTAGCAGAGAGAGAAAAGAAGTGTCCTTGGGTACTGAATATGGAAAGTGTGCAAAAACTCTCAAGGGCCAAGAGGTTGTTCAGCCTTTTGAGGCTACATTTGTCACTCAGTGTTGTATCTTAACTAAGAATAATAAAGTTCTCCAAAGCTAGTGTCCAGAAGGTAAAGCTTTACAAGATTATGCCTCCAATCTGACAGTTGTATAAAAAGAAATGACAGAGGATTAATATGGAGAGCCCAGGTAGAAGCGTGGCGTTAGCTGTGAGCATAGTAACTTGGATAGGCTCAAGTGTGAATGTCTGTGGTCTGATCCCCTGGAAACAGGGAGTTAGGCAAGAAAATCTGGGAGTGAGAGTAATAGACTTGGCTATGAAATAGGGGGGCTAGCTGGGAGGGATTACTTTGAACCATTACTGATAAGTGAGCAGCACCAGTAGACTGGAGGATCATGTGGCAGACATACAGACTGTGGGCTCTGGACACAAGTCAGGTGGAGCGTCAATGGTGTGGTTCCAATAATCAGTCCTTTGATGTAAGCTTTCAGTCAGTAGTGGGGGAGACTGGGGTTAGGGGCTTAGACAGGTGTCAGGACACTAGAAAACAGATTGGAATTCTGGGACAGGTCCACTGCAGTGTGGGACCTGATGTACTGTCAGGACAGAGCTGTCTGACCTCAGCCAACATGGTAGGAATGGAGAAAGTTGCATCTCCAACAGAGTCTGTACAATGCCTTAGAAATTAATTTCTAAAGCCATGAACAGCTAAGGTAGGACAGCTAATGCCTCTTCTGCTCTGTTAGGGACTGACTCACAAACTGAGGAGAGCACCTGATGGATACCTGTGGACTTGATGCTCAGAGCAGAGAGCCACCAGAGAAGGCAGGAAGGATATTCTGATAATGCTGGCCCTGAGTCCCCTGATATTGCTACAGATTTTCTCTCATCTTTGCTGGGAACCGGTAGGTAGTGGTGCTTGATGTCTATTAGACCCCAATTCAATTCTGAAGTCCATAATTCAGTGAGGATAGATATAAAAAAGGGTTCTTTTTTCATCAGAAGGGTCATTACCTAGTTATCAGTGTGTTAGAAGGATGAGAGCTTATGGATTTTTCATAAAATCATAAGTTCATAATGGGCTGGGTGAAGTCATTTCGTTCTGTCTTCAAGGAGGGCTGAATTTAATTCACCCGTGATGGATGGGATGCCGTTTCACAAGAATCTCTAAAGAGAAAGGGTTGACAACCATTAGTATTTTAACAATTTTCAATTGCGACATTCCTTCTGTCTTAGTGAATATGTTGGCATAGAATGGAAGCCCATAATATTTTGTGTCCTCTTTGGGTAGAGAGAACAGTATTATAAGGGTCTTTCATTTTCATTAATTCAAAGAACACTTATTGACTACCTACCATGTGCTAGATGTGGGTGATACGGTAGTGAAACAGTAGGAAAGACAGATTTGATTCTTGTTGGCATTTAGCTAAGAGACATGATGGATAATAACCAATAACCAAATAAATATGTGATTACAAACTGTAGTAAGTGCTATGAAGGAAACAAGGTACTGCTGTAGAGAAGAGCAGGAGGAAACTTTATGCCTAGTTTAGATGGATGATTAGCAAAGGCCTCTTTTTATAAGTGACATTTACTGCAAACCCTGCAGTATAAAAGGAACAAGCTTTTTATTTTTTTTTTATTTTTTTATTTTTTTCTTGCGTTATGCGGGCCTCTCACTGCTGTGGCCTCTCCCATTTGCGGAGCACAGGCTCCGGACGCGCAGGCTCAGTGGCCATGGCTCACGGGCCCAGCCGCTCCGCGGCATGTGGGATCCTCCCGAAACGGGGCACGAACCCGCGTCTCCTGCATCGGCAGGCGGACTCTCAAGCACTGCGCCACCAGGGAAGCCCCAGGAACAAGCTTTTTAGAATGCAGAGAAGAACATACTTGACAGAGGGAGCGCCATGTGCAGAGGTTCCAAGGAGAAGGAGAGTTGTGTTTGAGGAATTTGAGGTTAGTTTGGCTAGAGCAGAGGGGTCAAGGGAGAAGGTGGCATGCAATGAGGTTAGAGAAGGAAATAAAGGGCCAAATAATGTCTGAACTTGTGGGCAATGATGAAGGTTTTGATTTTATTCTAAATGGACTGTTTCTAAAAGATCGCCCTGGGTGCTGTGTGGCAAACAAATTAGCAATGAGAATATCAGGTCAGAGAGACCAGTTAGGAGACCATCCAGGAGGGAAATGTTGGTACTTTGGGCTGTATTGGTGGCAGTAAAAATGGATAGAGACATTTCTGAGATGTACTTAAGGAGTCTCACTGATGTGTTGGATGTAGTGTAAAGTAAAGGAGATACAGATTCTAGGCTGACATCTTGGTTTCTAGGTAGAAGAACTGGAAAGAGTAGTATAGTAGATGGAGAACAATTAGGGAGGAGCAGGTTTATAATGGGAAGGATGGGAATTGAACGTTTGCATCTGTACATGTTAAGTTTGAGATGCCTGTGAAACACACAATTGGAATTGTTGATTCAAAGTCTGGAGTTAAGAGAAGTTGGCAATGGAGAAATACATTTGGGTGACACTAATCTGTCCATGGTAATAAAAGCTATGGGGAAGGATGAG